>NC_135369.1:172927055-173230085 GCF_049243985.1 Paroedura picta | reverse complement strand
CCCTGGACCGTGGGTTGGGGACCACTGGACTAGCTGAAGTCCTGCAATTGAACTATTTACCTTTCAGACACAAAAGACAGCTCATGCGATAGTGTCCTGCCCAGGAAATACCAGGTTTTTTACAATCAATCAAACTTTATTACAGTCGTTCAGACCAAGTTATATGAAGTCAATACATAAAAGACCAAAAGAATATCGTCATTTAATTTAATACAATTTAAAACAGATCATAAAATAGAACTTAAAATTATGCTACTATAGAGCAGTGGTCCCCAACCTTTCCGAGGCTGGGGACCGGCAGGGCATCGGGCCGCGCCCCCGCGGACCGCGCGCCACGCCCGCGGATCGGGCCGCACCCGAGCCGCGCCCACGGGCCGCGCCCACGCCGCGCCCGCGGATCGGGCCGCACCCGAGCCGCGCCCGCGAGCCACGCCCACGCCGCGCCCGGGCCGCACCCGAGCCGCGCCCACGCCGCGCCCGCGGGCCGCGCCCACGAGCCGCGCCCGCGGATCGGGCCGAGCGGGCGTGGCCCGCACGGGCGCGGCCCGGCCCTGATTCCCTCTCCCCGCCTCCCGCAGTAAGTAGCTTCCCGGGCCGCAAGCTTGCGGCCTGGGAAGTTTTTTACTGCTGGGGGGGGGGGCGGGGAGAGGGAGCCGCGGCCCGGTGCCATGGCCTTTGCGGCCCGGCACCGGGCCGCGGCCCGCAGGTTGGGGACCACTGCTATAGAGCATCGGATTTTTATGGCAGCGGCACAAAACTTAGCCAGGTTTTTTTACATATTTAAAATAAAGGAGATTTCGTTTGTGGAAAGAATGGGTTGTCAGTGGACTATGCATAAATATAGGCTGTCGTGTGAAAACATGGAAAAACAGTACACACCAGTCAGGTGTCTGAGATGTGGGAAACTTCATCAAGCATCTCTGAAATAAGCCAGATCTCGTGCTGAAAATTTTTTTCACAGTCAGAATAGTTCAGCAGTGGAATAGGCTGCCTAAGGAGGTGGTGAGCTCCCCCTCACTGGCAGCCTTCAAGCAAAGGTTGGATACACACTTTTCTTGGATGCTTTAGGATGCTTAGGGCTGATCCTGCGTTGAGCAGGGGGTGGGACTAGATGGCCTGTATGGCCCCTTCCAACTCTATGATTCTATGAAGCCACGGAATCAGAAGCTACCCAACTGCTTCTCTGTGTCCTGTTAGTATTTGTACAAAAATTTGCCAGTGCTATAATAAAGTTCTATGGCAACTCCTATACAACAGGTTGGCCAAGAAGACACAAATCTTAAATATCTTAAAATGTAATGTGACTTTTCTCATGCACCTTTTAAAGTGCAAGGCGTCAAACAGCTCTACCAAGTTTAGAAGATGAAGAGGAGCACCCTTCGAGCCGGTGCATTATTAGCCTGCTACATTAAATAAAAAGCAGAGAGAAGGATGTACCTCAGTATATTACAAAAATCTGAGAAAACTGGAGCATCACAGACAAAGCGTTCTTTTATGGATCTTCAAGCTAAGCAGTACACCATGAGTTAAATAAGTGAATGGTATTTTTTCTATCTTTCTCCTAACTTCTATGGAAAAGTGGCTTGTGCTTACCTGTACTGGCTTGCCTGAGGAGAAAATTAAAAGGTCTGTCAGCTTTGAAGACAGGAGCACGGGATCGTTTTAGCAGCACCATAGCTGTGGTATAAAACATTAGTCCATTATTTCCCTTCGTCCAGCCCTATAAAGCCAATCTAGCATGTCTACCAATTTGTGTCCTAATGGCAAGAAGGATGTTTTACCTTATTAAAGCCTCTCTGGATAAATTATTTTGCATCTGTTTGATAGATCTTTGTACACTTGCTATCCTGAGAACATTTTCCTGGGAGTATGTCCATTAAACTTGAGTAGGATTCTGAATGCTCCTTTTTAAGTGTTAAAGTAAAAGGTAAAAGTATCCCCTGTGCAAGCACCGAGTCATGTCTGACCCTTGGGGTGACGCCCTCTAGCGTTTTCTTGGCAGACTCAATACGGGGTGGTTTGCCAGTGCCTTCCCCAGTCATTACCGTTTACCCCCCAGCAAGCTGGGTACTCATTTTACCGACCTCGGAAGGATGGAAGGCTGAGTCAACCTTGAGCTGGCTGCTGGGATCGAACTCCCAGCCTCATGGGCAGAGCTTTCAGACTGCATGTCTGCTGCCTTACCACTCTGCGCCACAAGAGGCTCTTTTTAAGTGTTACACCCTGCCAACTATTTGCCCAATGACAGAACATCCTAATTAGCAACTTGATTAAGGGATAAGGTAAATTTGGGTGTCCAAGCTCTGCTTTTTGTAGTAGATTTAGAATCTCATTGCACGTTGGGGAAGAGGTCTATGAATGGATTGTCTGACATTTAATTTAATTTAATTTAATTATTTATTTTATATACCACCCTCGCCCTGAGGCTCAGGGCGATTTACATAAAACATAAGAACCATGTTAAGGAGGAGCCACGGAGACCCAATCCGAATTGGTGAAGCAATAAGTAGAGGCAGATGTTGGCCGTGGTAGCTCTGCTCACATAGACCGTTTATGCACTGGGCACTTTACTGCCCCAGCTTTCGTGCAGTTACACAAATAGGGGGCAGATGAGGTGCACTGGGCCAAATGCTCCCCTGTGTGGCTGCAGGAAGAGGTGGGGCCACCTGCCACGACTAAAACTCCAGCCTGCAACCCAGCATGAAACCTCCAGTGCATAAACAGTCATACACACACAACTGTTGTGTGTGCATTCTGGTTAAAATCAGAGTGCCCATTTATCTTCCTAAGACAATAGGAGGCATCTCCAGAGAGCATCTACACCAGAACTTTTGTTAATGGACAATCGGACAGGTTCAAAATATTGTTTGTGCAGCTCAGAAATGCATTAGTGTTCTGCATTAGTGCCACACCTTCTGAAAATTGTCTCCCCATCTATGTTGGCCTTTGAAAGTCAAGGAACGTGACTCCATGTGCTTGCAACACAAGGAAAATACACATGTATGCTGCAGCGTTTTAATGGCTTCATTTAATCGCTTCCTGAGCTTCCTGAAGAATTGGCATCTACTGTACGTTAAAGTAAATGAATGCATAGCATGTGCTACATGTGCAAGTTACAATCATATATTAGAAACTGACTTAGCAGAGCTCGTTTTTATAGGCATTTCACCACTGAGTTATACTAACACTAATCAGAATTGTAGGAAGAAATGCCCAAGGGAAACAAAGATTGGCTTAGGGCAAATCCACATTACCCCACAATCTCTCGAACTGCTGGCAGAGTATCTACCAGGACCCATTCTGCACACAATGGTTAATGCACTTTCAATGCACTTTCGAAGTAGATTTTCCTTTTCTGCACAGGAAAATCCAGCTGCAAAATCACATTGAAAGTGCATTATCCCACAGGAGCGGAATGAGCCAAGGGCAGAGTCTGCACTTACTTTCTTTATTCCATTGTCAATCCTGTTGAATTCAGATCGCTTTGAACTCAGGTCTTCCTCTCCCCCCTCCTCCCCATTGAAACAGGAAAGTCTTCTGCACGTGGTTAGGGAGGCTCAGAAGGTGGGGGGGGGGCTCTTTCTTTTTTTTCTTGAAGCCTCTTTCTTTCTTTTCTTGGAGGGGAGGGGCAGAAGAAAAAAGGCAGAGGAGGGAGGAAAAATCCAGGACCAACAGAAGTTGAGAGAAGTTAGGGGCTTCTCCTTTAAGGCAACCGTGTCACATGACCAGGTGTGGCCTATCAGAGGTTCTCTACCACGGAGCTTTCTTTATTCAGGATTTTCAGCACTCCAAGATATTGCAACCTAAGGGTAGGGTCACTCCGGATCAATCCTTCTTGCTGCAGAAGGAAAATTAAAATCACCCCAAATCCAAATGGAAATCGCATTCTGTGTAGAGAGCAGGGACTGAATCAATCTGGGGCTGGAATAAAAGCTCCGTGCAGTTTACACCCAGGTCCCAGTTAACAAGGATTGTGTGGCAGAGGCTATAATAGACCTCTCCTTGAGCCACTGGAGAGCCACTCACTGCTGACCTTAATAGAACAATGGCCTGACACAAAGGAAGCTTTTTAGAACTAAGACTGCAATTGTATATACTTCAAAGTAATCCACATAGTTCAGTGGGTTTCCTTGGAAGTAAACTGTGCTGTGATAACTTGAACTTTGGATCGGTGCAACCCCTCCCTTGGTTTCAGGGTACCAAACTCCCACCAGGGCACAGAGGTCTCCCAGAGCCACAGTTAATCTCCTTGTAAAAGAGATCACATTCCCTGGAGGAAACAGCATTTCCAAAAGGTGGAAACAGAAGTCCTAAAATGACATCACACCCTCCATCCAGGCACCACCCCTAATTTTCCAGGTGTTTCCTAAATCAGATATATTTATTATTTATTTTTAAATTTGTAACCTGCCTCTCACGACAATGTCACCTTGAGGCAGCTTGCAGGATAAAGCCATAAAACAGTATATCCCATAAAATCCAAAAAAACAACAATTACATTGATCACAATATCCCACAATTATAATGTAATCTCCCCAACCCAACTCCGCTGATTCCAACCAAGAACCAATGTCCTGATCTTAATTATAAACCAGGGGTGCTCAGATAGGGTGGGACCGTCCAGATCAAAACTCCAGTCAACCTCCCCCGGCCTCAACCAAATGCCTGGTGGAAGAGCTCCATCTTGCAGGCCCTGCAGAAACTAGATAGCTCCGTCAGGGCCCTTAGCTCTGCCGGGAGCTCATTCTACCAGATTGGGGCCAAGCCCCAAAAGGCCCTGGTCCTGGTCAAAGTTGGCAATCCTATCTTTTGATTTACAAGTGTTGAATGTATAATTCCTAGAGTAAACTTGACTAAACTGTCTGCCTTGATGAATTAAGGCTATGGGACTGAAGACTGATTGTTTTGTGAATGAAAACAAAATTAAGTACATAATAAACATGCTTGTTAAATATGTTTGTTTTACCTGTAGCTCCTGAGGCCTTGGTGCCATCTTCTGTCACTTCAATCTTCGCTTTGTGGATGGCTTCTGAGATAAACAGGCTTCCCTGTTCTAGGAAATAAAACCACAAATCACATTTGCCCTCGAAATGCGAAAACAACTTTGATTAGTAAAGAAGAAATATGTTTAGAGAGATGTGAAGCAGGTCAGATATATTTTAGACCAAACTGCGGCCCTCCAGATGTCCATGGACTACAATTCCCATGAGCCCCTGCCAGTGGCAATCAGCAGTTCCCTGGGTATGCAAGGAAGGGCCACAAGAGACAAACACTGGCTCTTCCCTTTCTGTCCACCCACTCACAATCTGCCTAAGTTCATAAAATGAGCATTTCTGTCAGATGACTATCTAGCCTCTGCTTAAAAACTTCCAAAGAAGGAGAACCCACCACCTCCTGAGGAAGCCTGTTCCACTGAGGAACCGCTTTAACTGTCAGGAACTTCTTCCGGATGTTTAGCCAAAACTTCTTTTGAATTAATTTCAACCCATTGGTTCAGGTCTGACCCTCTGGGGCAACGGAAAATAACTCTGTTCCATCTTCTATATGACAGCCCTTCAACTATTTGAAGATGGTTCTCATATCACCTCTTAGTCATCTTCTCTCCAGGCTAAACAGACCGAGCTCCCTCAACTTCTCACATGACAAATGTAAAACGACCTGATAGACTGATAAAGTACCTTAGACAAAGGATTAGACTTACCTGAAATGCCCGTAAAATCTGCGAGAGTTGGATCAAACATATCTATCATTCCTAATGCAGGCAAAACCATTTTTAGGTCCAGGTGGTTTTGAATTCTGAACCTGAAAAGAGAGTAGGTGGAAATTTATAGATACCAATTTCCCCTATTTGGGTTTACTCTTCATTGTAACCCTGCTGCTTGCGCAAATAAAACTGTGATTTTATAAGCTTAGAGAAAAATCTTCTGTATACTTGGCGTCTTTAAAGGACCTGTTTTTATTGTTATTATTGTTACTACCACTGTGCCTGTTACATCCGGATAATCTATTTAATTCTTTTTCAGTCTCCAATACCCACTTCTTGCAAACTCCTCTTTTCACAAGACAGGCCATGTCATCTCCTTAAATCAGCAGTTCTCAACCTGGGAGTTGTGACCCCCCAGGGGGGTCGACTGACCCTTTCAGGGGGGTTGCCGAGGCTGTCATCCTCTCCATCCTCGCTGTCATCCTCGCCACCGTGGTGGCGGTGGCCTCGGCAACCTAAAGGGGAAGGTTGAGAATCGCAGTGGTGGCAGCGACAACCCAAAGGGGGGGGGGGGGTCATAGGGTTGCTTGGCGATCATGGAAGGCCGAGACGAACAGTGGCGTGGAGGGGAGGGGCACTGGCACCAGTGGTGCCAGCGGGCATGCTGACGCCACTCCTCCTCTCCGTGACACTGGCCATCTCGGCCTTCCATGATCGCCAGGCAACTCTACGACCCCTTTTGGGTTGTTGCCGGCGGCGTTCTCAACCTTCCCCTTTGGGTTGTCACGGCGACAGGAACGTTGAGAACCGCTGCCTTAAATCCTTATGTCTTCCATTATGTTTTATTCCTTACTCTTCCCATGAGTATTACAGACTAGTCTTAAAGAGCGAACTGTTAAGGAGAATCATGCCCTTCTTGGGCTACTGAGGTTAATAAGCTGAGAAGGGTGTAACTCTGCGATTCACTGACAGACTCAAAAGAGACAATAACAGAACACCACTAGTGGTTACATATAGCTCTCAACTCAAGACAGTACAGCGCATCATCAGTGACTTACAACCTCTACTGGATAATGACAGTTCTCTTTACCAAGTACTACGAGGAAAACTTTTTCTTGCATACAGACAACCCCCCCAACTCCTCACCCACAACAATGCAGCATCTAATGTGAACATGGACACTGGTAGTAGAGCTTGCAACAAACCCAGATGCCAACTTTGCTGCCACATACACTTTAGTGACACAATCACTGGACCTAACAATACCACCTACTCCATCAAAGATAGTTGCCAGCACAGCTTGTCACTTGCAGAGATGTTTCCACGCTTGGATGGAGATGGATGGGGCCAGCAAGAACTGGGGGAAAAGTGCCTGCCATTAATTACTGCCTTGGACAGTTTTATTTCTTCTGTGTTTTTGTGAACTACAACTGAACTCTAAAAGACTGTTTTGGCAAAGAATGATCATATGGCTTAATTGGGATATTGTGACACAGTTTACTAATTTGCCGTAATTTGCTTTTGCCTTGTATCTCCACAGTTATGATGGTGGTTCATTTAGTCTTAGGAAGAGTGCTTGCACTCAAATGCTCATGCCTTGAATAAATCTTTGTCAGTCTTAAAGGTGCTACTGGACTCTATTTTTGTTAGATTCAAATTTTTGTTAGATTCAAAGAGTAGATTCAAGTGGGTTGTTCTGAAGTAGCACAACAAAATCCAGTAGCACCTTTAAGACCAACAAAATTTATTCAAGGCATGAGCTTTTGAGTGCAAACAGTCTTCCTCTATTTTTGTTGTGCTATTTCAGACCAACACGGCAACCCACTTGAATCTAATCTTGTTACAATTAAGGTGAGACTTATCTAGCAGGTGACTTTTGTCTATTGCTCTCTATGCCTCACCTAGCCAGTCAGGGATCTCTGCAAATTTTCAGTGCTGTTTCTCAGAATCTGCTAATATTTCCACATTCAAATTTCTAGACCTTTTTCTAGCCTAAAGTTATAATTTTGCAAGTCTGGTGAATTGACCTTGGGAAAGGCTTAGGGGTCAGAGGCTGTGTCCTTTTTCATCCTACCTTCAAGAAAAGCCCCTTTCCCCCTTATAATATTTCCTTTGCTCTCTAGTACAGGGGTAGTCAACCTGTGGTCCTCCAGATGTTCATGGACTACATTTCCCATGAGCCCCATGCCAGCAAACGCTGACAGGGGCTCATGGGAATTGTAGTCCATGAACATCTGGAGGACCACAGATTGACTACCCCTGCGACTCAAACATTTAGCATCTGGCGTGCAACCTCTCATTCCTCCCTCCACATCAATGGCTCAGTCAGAAGAAGCCATGCAAATATATGCACATCTTTTACCTTGGGAGAAATATATCCATCTTTGTTCTCCTCAAGTTGTTGGACCACACTGAGAAGGCTTTGGCTGTGAGGTGTCTCTCAGTCTGGGCCAGTGATGCTCTCTTGTCAGAGGGAAGGATCACAAACATGCTGACATCCTCCCCCAAATAGGGCAATTCCACCACACTGATCCATTCCAGATGGTCGGTCAGGAACTCCCCTGACATTCAGAAAACAGACCGAGTGGTTAGTAGTCCTCAAGCAAAGGAGCAGCTACACAAGCAGCTAGTAAGCTTTGCTTTTATGGAAGGAGATACAGAAAAATGTACTTCCAGATGATGGATTTTGTCATACATTGGGTGGTAAAATAAATCAAATTCACAAAAAGAAATAGCACATGTGATCGGAAGTAATCTTTAGATACCATCTTTAGTCACAGGGGGAGGACCAAAAGGAATCAGCCATGAAAATCATAATATATGATGCACTTTTACTTACATTATATGCTCAAAATGTTTATGACCACATTATGATTTTTATCATAGTGATTCTGCATAGATATATCATAAGAATGCTGGCAAAAGATTTTGGAGAGTACAATGCAGCAAGACATCAAAACAAGAACCTGTGTTGGCTCTGAACATCAATATAAAATAAAGAGCATGCAGAGAAACTTGTGCAGAATGTCTTCTTTCTTTTATCCTGATAAACCTTGTAAAAGATAGTTTATGGAGTGGGTCTGTTTCAAATTCTTTTTCATAACCACAGGTGCATGCTGTGGTAAGTAAAACTCCTAAGGTCACGTATCGTGGTAAAGATTCCTTTTGTGGAACAAGCCATAACATTAGACCTTGGTTGAGTCTGCACTGGAGTTTTTATCTTCTTTGAGCCCGAATAAACCCTTCCCTTCTACACTTTATTCAATTTACATTTTGATTTGGGGCGTTTTAAATTTTCGCTCTGCAACATCCATGATAGAGTCTGCAGTGACACTATCTTTTCTCTGTGATATGCAGGAGTGGATATAACTTGCTACATCCTTTCTTCTGTGATATCCAGGAGTGGATATAACTCGCTACATCCGAGAAGAGCACTCTGAGAGCCCCAGTATTACAAGTGTAGATGTCGGAGTTTTGCTGGATTAACTTCCTTCCCCTTCTCCACGCCTTCAACGTTGATGTATTGTAGTAGTCTGTTGGTGATTGGTCAGGGTATCAGTTCAAAGACTGCAGGAGAACTGGGGTTCCCGGGTTCCCTCACAATTGTTGCCCTCATTTTTAGGATAGTTCTTACATGACTGTATTCCAAAATCCCACTCCTCTATGAGCAGAGATTTGCCTTTTGGAATTTCTTCTCTCTCCACCCCCGCCATTCTCTCCCAATGCTGATGTTCCACACACCCCCTCGTGCAGGTAGAAGAAAAAGAAAAATTAAAAAGCAGCTTCGTTCTCCACTTGCCCCGGCTTGCTCTGGCTGAGTCAGGAGACAAAAGGCAGGAAATAAACACTCTCTAGCCTTGTACTCCTTCAATGCTGGCTAGAGCTTCATGCGACCACTGCTCCTACCCATTCCCTATCAAGCGGGAGGGAGACAGAAGACTGGCAAATTGGGACAAAAAACACTGCAGAAGGCAGTGGGACCTGTTTCCGGTCAGGAAAAAGGAAGGCTGCAGATCTGTTGGAAGATCCGGCTTCAAATTTATTTGAATTCGGCAGGATTGAGAATGGGGGGGGGGGGGAATGTGAGTGCAGAAAACACTCTTGTCTGAAGAAGAATCCAAAACAGAGACCCACTTTGGAAAGTCTGTCTTTTACAAGGTTTATCAGAATAAAAGAAAGGAGGCATTCTGCACAAGTTTCTCAGCATTGATGTTTAGAGCCAACCAGATTCTTGTTTTGGTTACTCATAAGAACCCCAGCCATATCTTTTATTACTGCAGATTTAAGCCCATATTCTGATGCTATACTTTTTTCACATGATGCACATTTTTTCACATGGATGGTTTTTCGGGTCACGTAAAAACTGAAGTAAAGACATGGGTACTTTATGACATTAAACATAAATGTTTAAATAAACCTTGGGCCTTGGGGTTTCAATAATACTGACAAGATTTGTTTTTAAATCATAAATGTGTACATCTAAGTACCACATATAGATTAGTTGGAATTAATGTTCAGAGATCAGCTTCCTTCCTGCTTTGAAAAAGAACAGCACGAGATGTTCAAGGAAATATGAGGAATTTGGGGGAGCCCAAAATATTCCCTGAAGACTTACCTTGCTTGCACTTTTACCTGCCTCTTCGCAACCTTTCTTGGCTGCACTGGCAACTGTTTTGCTAATGGACAGCATGATCCCAACCTCCTGCCAGTAGGTGACCACATCTCTCTACCCAGCTAATCAGATTTGGCAATGAAAATGTTATGAAACCAATTCAAAACAAGGACAATCCTTTTCTTTCAACTCAAAATGAGTGTTGGGAAGGGCTGCCGTTCTGTTAACATTTCTGCCTCTGCTTTCTCACACTACTGAAGGAGCGATGTTCACAATGGGTGAAATTGTCCACTGAAAGAAGCCCTGTTTTCTTTTGACTCAGTCTTGAGTCTGAAATAATAAACGTATTAATTGCTGACCTTCAACTTGGTACTTTCATTGGCATTCATGTTAACTGTTGGAGCTCCCTGAGTTCTGCAGGGCTTGCAAGTCAAAGCTCTTCCACCAGGCTTTTGAATGAGGCCGGGTTGAATATTGGGCTAAAAGATTGGGTTCTCCCCTGCCCTAGTGGCATTGGGATCCCCCCTGGGGCCATCCATCGCCCTAGCTTTATATCTCTTACACTGCCTGGAATTGGTGAACAAGGACCATGGGTCTAGTAGGAACTGTTATGCCTGCCATCTTTGTCATTTTAAGACTGTGGTGATTGTATTGTATTTATCGGCGAGATAGTCATCTTGCCATTCTATGTTTTTATTCTGTTGTGAACCGCCATGAGCTAGCTGGTCCAGGAGTTGACGGTAAAGAAATTTAATAATAAATAAATTACTGTAGTTATTCGTCTGTTTGTTGATGTATATGCCTGCCTTTCTCCCAGACAACTGAGACTCAAGGTAAGTAGCACGTTAAAAACCATGTGAAACACAGAAAGTTTAAAACACTGAACTATTAGAACTGCAAGCATAAACCTTATAAATGAGACTCATGAGAGATTCCCCAGTCTCTCAACACACAGAGAGAGTTTAACCCTTCAACTTCCATTTGGTTTTGCTATTCAATTTTTATATCCATTGATAAAGTACTCTATTGATTTTCACTGTTTTAGCAGTTTTCTTTGAAGATACAGATGAGTAGGATTCAGGTGAAGCAGAACAAAATTTGAGTCTTTTAAGACCAACGAAGGTTTATTCATTTGTTTCTTTTGTAGGCATGAACATGAAAGTTCATACTTTGAATAAAACTTGGTTGGTCTTAAAGTTGCCACCGGACTCAAATGTTGTTATCGGTTTTCTGATATACTGACCCCATCTAAGCATTTTGTAGCACCAGCCACTCTACTTCACCCTCCTTTGAGTCTTCCAGCAGTTACTGAGTCTGCCTTTAAATGTCTTCTATATATAATGTTTCTTTTGACCTTTGAAAACGTTATTATTTGGCCTGGCTTTTATCGTATCCAGCTTTGAGGCCATTGATCATCACCACTAAGGGATGGGCGGCATCATTTCCTAGACATCATTTAAAAAGCCTTTTGCTTTTAAGCAGCCTCAATGTCTTTTTAATGTGCTGGTTTCATTACAATTCCATTATAGTGCAACTGAAGGTTTCACGTTGTTGGTCCAGAGGTCTGGTCAAAGAGCCTGACTTTCATCCATGCATGTTAGGGGAAAGGGGTCCTGTCCCTTTACTACCCTTGAGCCTTAGGGGAAGGCAGTATATAAATGTAATAATTAAATACCCAACATGCCTAGTGAAACTTGTTGTGTCTCACAGACCATTTACGCACTGGGAACTTCACTCCCTCACCTCCCGTGCAGGAGCACAAATCAGGGGCGGATGAGGTACACCAGGCCAAATAAGGTGCAGGAAGAGGTGGGGCAACCTGCCACGACTAAAACGCCAGCCTGCAACCCAGCATGTAACCTCCAGTGCATGAACGGTCACAGGTGGCATTCTTTGAATGGAGTAATTGCATCCAACTTGATGTAAGCACAATGAGTAATTACCATAATTCACTTCAGCGCTGAGATACATTGTTGGCACTTTCCTGGTGAAACCCTCTGCGGTGGTAAAAGTCAAAGGCTGAGTATCCATAAAGGTGAACTTCCTCTGCCAAGCGCTTTTGAAATTCATGGTGCTCACCAAGGCTATCTGATTGAGGGGGGAACCCGTGGTTTCCAAGGACAGGGAATTTGGTTCTCCATCTACAAAGGAAAGCGAGTACAATAATTAAGTACTGGCAAAGCAAAACTGAATGTAACCCATTTCTCTAGGGCAGTGGTTTGCAACCTTCTTAAAGCCTTTAATACAGTTCCTCTTGTTGTGGTGACCCCCAACCATAAAATCATGCAAGGGTTCTTTCACAGAAATTAAACCAACACTGACCAAAGATGTGAAGATACATTGTTCATGATTGTATTTAAATTGGTTATAAATTGTATATAAATTGGCGGGCACTTTCAGGAAGAGCGGCAACAGTGGTGTGTCCCCCCCCCCCAAGCTGCTTGCCCTGACGCGACCCCTGTGAAAGGGTCATTCAACCCCCAAAGGGGTCCTGACCCCCAGGTTGAGAACCACTGCTCTAGGGTTACCAGCTCTGGTTTGGGAAATTTCTGGAGGCTTAGTGGTGAAGCCTAGGGAGTGCAGGGTTGGCAGAGGGTGGGTAGATGGAGACTCCAGTAGGGTATAACACCACAGAGTTCATCTTCCAAAGCAGCCATTTTCTCCAGGGGACTTGATCTCTTTAGTTTGGAGACAGGAGGAGAGATGAAAAAGGTCAAAGACAGGAAAGAAAGGTAAAGCTGGAGGGTTAACAAGTCTGCAGGTTCTTCAAAAACACTGCTCTTTATTGAATCCAAACAGCAACCAAATACCGAACAAGAACAGTGGGAAAAGCATGAACTTATGTACAATTTACTGGGCCCACAAAGATTGATTGGTTCACAGAGGCCATCATTTAAACTCTGTGATTGGTCCCTTTACAAGCCTTCATTCGCATGGTGGTTTCTATTAGCATCAATCTGTCCACATACATAAGGGTGGAGGAAAAGGAAGGAAGGAAGGAAGGAAGGAAGGAAGGAAGGGAGAGAGAGAGAGAGAGAGAGAGAGAGAGAGAGAGAAAGAAAGAAAGAAAGAAAGAAAGAAAGAAAGAGAGAGAGAGAGAAAGAAAGAGAGAAAGAGAGAAAGAAAGAAAGAACGAAAGAGAGAAAGAGAGAGAAATAAATAAATAAATAGAGAGAGAGAGAGAGAGAGAGAGAGAGAGAGAAAGAAAGAAAGAAAGAAAGAGAAAGAAAGAAAGAGAGAGAGAGAAAGAAAGAAAGAGAGAGAGAAGGAAAAGGAGGAAGAAGCCAAAGTTTGCCAGGGGTGAAACAGAGAAAAGGAGAGCAGAACAGAAGGAAAATGGAGAGGCTGCAAGAACTCACAACTTCTAGTGTCAAACCTGTGCGCCAAATAGCTGCACAAAATGGAGAGGCTGCAAGAACTCACAACTTCTAGTGTCAAACCTGTGCGCCGAATAGCTGTACATTAGGAAGGGCCAGAGGTTGCCACATACTTTACCTCCGGTGTTTGCAGCAATCCATTCATTTATCAGAGCTGCAGTCCGGTCCGGCTCACTGAAGTTCGTGTGTCGCACCGTGTCATTTGCCCAAAGTGCAGCATGTCGAACAAACTGAGGCGAAAGACACATTCCAGTTTGAATAAAGAGGGCACAGGCCAGCTGGGCTACATTCTCTCGGCTTGAGTTGGTCCCGTCTTTATGCAGAGTGGGCACATCTAGATCTGCTGTGGGCAAGCAAAGCCAAACACACCTGCAGTGACTGCTTCCTTCCATGAGAGAAAATATAACACTAAATGCAGTGCCCACATTCAGTTTTCATGCCAGCCTTATGCTTGCCCAAAGGCCATGTCTGAACATGAATCAAGTGGAAATCAGATTACTTACCTGCTACAACCTTCTTAGCCGTTTCCCTCCTACCTTGTTTCATTTCACTTTTTAAAGTTAATGACACTGTCATTAATGAAAAACTCATTGCTGATATTAAAAAGGTGGGGTTTTTTTAGGGGGGGGCTTTTAAAATGCTATAGAAATGTTAATTCCAGGATGTAGCTTTCTAAGACCCAATCCTTAAAGTATTTTTAACATGAGTTCATCACAAGGACTTGCAGCAATATGGTAACTGTGATTCCCAGTGGCAACTGTGTAAAAAAGAACAATGGTCCAATCTTGGTTGGGATGGGGTTCACAGGGAAGGGAAAAGCACCTGCCTTCCCCCTGTGCTGTTTTCGGCAGCTGAAACTGTTGAAACATGCAAGATCTGTAGTGTGCATGATTCAAAAGTATATGAAGAATATCCTACATGGGACGTTGGAGGAACCGTGTATTTAGCATAGTTAGAATAGGAACTTCCTGATATTTTTCGAATAATCTCCTCCAGTTCCCTGTTTGGCTCATTTGGAGACTTCCTGCTCCTTTGATCACACTTCCTCCCTGCTTGCCTCCAGAACAGCCTGAATAAATGCAGAACAACAGCTGGAATGTTAGTTAGGACTCTCTCCTCTTTTTCTATACAACGTTGTTTCTCCTCTAAATAAATCCGTTTTATGCTTTTAAGCAAGTTGATGCACAGCTCTCTTTGCATTTTTAAACTCTGCCAGCAGCAGAAACCAAAGGGGAGTGTTCTGTCTATTGCAAGGTCTTATCATTGTGGTTTTCTAATACGATGCATACGAAATATTGTGAACCACCTGAGCCTGTTCGCAGGGAGGGTGAGGTCTACATAACCAGTTAGTAAATAAATAAGCATCCAGTCAGATGAAGCTTTCTGGAGAACCTGGGAGCCTGAAGGCCATTTTGGGGTGTTTTGGTTGGTCCTAGTGAAAAATATTGCATGACATTTGTTTTCAGCTGGGGCATTACCATGAGGGTTGCTGTATCCCAGGGCGTGCTCCAGTTGTGTAGAAGTATTCCCTTTCGCTCCAAGCTGAAGAAGTCTCAAGGCAAGTGAGATGCTTGCAGGGGAAACCAGCAGGTCAGTTCTGTTCTCCATCTCTGCTAAATGCTGGTAGAGAGTGAAGGCAAACTCCGCTTTCAAGTGCTTTGGGTTCTCATTGTGCTCATAGCTTCCAGCGTTTAAGGAACAAAGCACCAAGAGGAAGCTGGGGGTGGAAATGGACCGCATGAAGGCAGAGGGCTGCATCGCCAAAGGGTGTCACACCTGCAGCCAGCAATGAGGAAGCTCAAGTTACTGACAAAATGGAGAATGCACCATAGCAAACAGTCTGCCAGATCCAGCTTAGAGAGGGAGAGGGCAAAGGTTTTTCCTTACCTAACAGATGTGTCTAGAGACCATGAAGACCAGGAGTAGTCAAACTGCGGCCCTCCAGATGTCCATGGACTACAATTCCCATGAGCCCCTGCCAGCGAATGCTGGCAGGGGCTCATGGGAATTGTAGTCCATGGACATCTGGAGGGCCGCAGTTTGACTACCCCTGGTGAAGACACTTTAAAGTTTAAACAGCTCAAGAAGTTAACTGAGACAGATGCTGTGGCTTGTCATATAAATTGTAAATGCAGTCCTAGCCACTGAGGAAAGATCCCTGAAAATGAAATAAATCCAGAGGTCGTTCTCGGGTGGACCCCAAAGAAGAAAAACAGTTTTGAGAGGGTTTTTTTTTTTGTTAATTAACTTGGTGGCCTCCTCTCACAGGTGTTTCCTGTCTTCTTGCTTATTGCTGACCTGTGGGGCTTCTTTGTATTTGGCTTTACATCCACCTTATGTGTCAGACATAAGTAAAGCTTCTTAGACTGTTCAATTGGTCAGATAGCATTTTATTGATTGAATGACTTCCTTTACAGCCCACTTTCTCACTTGAGACTCGTGCATTACAAAATTAAAACAAAGAGGTGAAATGCATACTGTGCAACGAAATCGCCTACGTTTTCTCATAGACATTAAAACACTGTCCCCTGTTTTAAAAAAAACTTCCTGAACAATGTCATTTTACACATTCTACAGAGCAATAAGAGCATATAATGCAAGGTGTCCAATTTGGGCCATAATGGAAGAGTAAGCAAAAATCTTAAGATGTACATATCTTTTTGATACCGATCGCTAATTGTCAGCAGTGTGTTATAGTTCTTAAACTGGGATTGGGGAGAATGGGGTTCAAATCCCCACTTTGCCAAGGAGCTGACTTAAGGGATCCTTGCCTCATTACTCTCTCTCAGCTTCGCCTATCTTACAGGATTCTTGCAAAGATAAAAGGGGAGGGGGATCACATCTAATTTATTTATTATGGCCATTGACCAGAATATCAAATAACATATACATTAGTAATCATGCTTAAGTGGTATAATAAAATATAAACAAGAGAATAAATCTTCTGATAAAACCATAGCCATTACAATAAAATCCATAGCAATTACAAAAAAATTAGCTGGTTAATACAAAGTCATTAAATAATAACAGAAAAATGATTATATTACTTCCTTCGATGGGAAATAGTAAGTATCCTATCAGATCCAGTTAGGGTCCTCTAATCTTAGTAGCCAACCAGGTATAATTTGGCACCTTTAAGAGTTAGCTCTCAGTTCCCACCTGAGAGTATTTTCATAAGCTTAGTGGTTCTGACTATCAGGGAAGTCTGATCGTCTTGCCAAATTTGAATGTGAATCTTACATTCAAACATCACGTATCCTGTGGACTTTTATGTCCCCTCTTGGCAGAGACATATATGTTCTTGTAAAGAAATCTTTTAAAAACTTCCCTCTACATGTGCTGATTGGAGAACGTTATAACACAATAAAGTAAAAGCTCTCCTATATTCTGAATTGGTAATAATGAAATTGTAAGACATTAATAGTACCTTGTTAAGAGTAGACAGGGAGGGGAATCATTCGTGCCGACCTGGGCTTCTTGGACAGGATGGGATAGAATATAACATAACAAGCATCATGAAAAGAAAGTTGGCTCTTTGTGCTGAATATTTCCCAGGGATATGTTCTTCTAAGACGCAATATGGGATGCCACAGACACAAAACTCAAAAATGGGCTTTAAATCTGCTCTTCTGCTTAGTTGCTCATTGCATCGAACAATTCAGGAATGGGCTGCCTTATCAACAAATTAATGTTAGCTTGCTCTTTTTAAACATTTTAAATTAAATTTGTTAAACCCATGCCCAGTAACAGGAGGTTAAAAGAAATTTTTACAATTTTTAGAACAAAATGTATGCATCAAGGTTTAAAAGCCTTCAGCGGGTTCTTTCTGGATATTGCAAAGGAATACCTGGAGAAACATGCATTTCAGAACTGTCCATATACTTGGGCTCTTCTAGAGAGCAAACGGGCTCCAACCATTTACTTACCTTAAGCCGAGAGGGGTCTTGTTGTGCTGTCCTTCTGCCGTGTCCAGCAGGCACAGGTCGTCCTGTGTTCAGATCCAGGTCTCTCCCCTTCTTTAATATGTAGCGGAGTGGGGTCTTAGTCATAAGACCGCACTGAAAGGGATAGTGGAGGATCATGGTCTCTGTCGGCGATGTCCGTACCACTCTGTCCAAATTCCTGTCGGGCTGTATACGGAGCCAGGCAAAGAGGCACACCGCGTTACCCGGCAAATCCCAGGCAAAGAACAAGAAGGTACTGATGGAGAAGGAGCCAGCAGGTACGGTTCAAGGAGGCGTGTGACTTGCTGCTACGGATAGAAACGATCACCTGCTGGTATCTATTCCCTCCCCCTCTTTGGAACACATTCCTTAGATTTCTCGCTCACAATTGGAAGGAGAATGTGGTGCCCAAGCTGACCAGGCACAGGGTTTCTTTGACATATTTATCTCCACCTACCCCGGAATGGATTATCCTCAGGGATCCTCCAGTTTTTAGTTCATGTGGCAGGAACACAAGGAAACAGGTGATCCACCTGACTGACCACTGCTGGTCTTCGCTTCTGGCTAATGTTTTTTAAAGAGAAGATATAGATGAGAATCCATGTCAGATAGGTGCTAAGCTACCTTGTCAAATGTCTTTATGGGATAGGCTGGGTGGCAGCAAAACAACCATCTCAGGGGGTTAGTAGCTGCATGAAAGAAGAGTTGGTTCTTATATGCCGCTTTTCTCCACCCGAAGGAGTCTTCAAGCGGCTTACATTTGCCTTCCCTTTCCTCTCCCCACAACAGACACCCTGTGAGGGAGGTGAGGCTGAGAGAGCCCTGATATTACTGAAGAAGAAGAAGAGTTGGTTCTTATATGCCTCTTTTCTCTACCCGAAGGAGTCTCAAAGGGGCTTACAGTCACCTTCCCTTTTCTCTCCCCACAACAGACATCCTGTGAGGGAGGTGAGGCTGAGAGAGCCCTGGTATTACCGAAGAAGAAGCATTGGTCCTTATATGATGCTTTTCTCTACCCAAAGGAGTCTCATAGTGGCCTTCCCTTTCCTCTGCCCACAACAGACATCCTGTGAGGCAGGTGAGGCTGAGAGAGCCCCGGTATTACTGAAGAAGAAGCATTGGTCCTTATATGCCGCTTTTTTCTACCCGAAGGAGTCTCAAAGCGGCTTACATTCACCTTCCCTTTCCTCTCCCCACAACAGACACCCTGTGAGGCGGGTGAGGCTGAGAGAGCCCTGATACTCCTGCTCGGTTAGAACAGCTTTATCGGGGCTGTGATGAGCCCAAGGTCACCCAGCTGGCTGCATGTGGGGGAGGAGTGCGGAATCAAACCCGGTTCGCTGGATTAGAAGTCCGCAATCTTATTCACTACACCAAGCTGGCTGCTAAAGGGTCCAACTGTCCCGTCCTCTCTACACCCCACCCTTTTCATTACTAATCGGATCTTAATGTACTACTAATTTACTCTGTCCTTATATCTATATTTATTTAATTTATAATTTAATTTATACCCCGCCCCTCTTGACTGAGTTGTCCCAGGGCAGCTTACGATAAGAAAACATACCCCGTAAACCCATAAACCATTAAAATACAATATCTGTACTCTTATGATTCCTGTCTACAACTTGAATATATCTTTGCTGGTCTTAAAGGTGCCATTGGACTCAAATTTTGTTCTGCTACTTCAGGCCAACACGTCTACCCACTTGAATCTATCCTTAGGGGGATCTTGCCAACTTCACCCAGAAGCTTGTTGGATGGTGCGGATATGCTTCAAGTCAAGATACCCAATGGATTGTCAAGCAAGACAAATGTGGAAAGAATTCCCTACCAGGTGTGATAGGGAGGGGCAGTGTCTCAGTGGAAGAGCATCAGCTTGGCATGCAGAAGATCCCAGGTTCAATTCCTGGCATTTCCAGTGGAAAAGATCAGGTAGTAAGTGATGTGAAAGACTTCTATCTGAGACACTGGAATGCTGCAGACAGGCTACATAGGCAATAAAGGTAAAGGTAAAGGTATCCCCTGTGCAAGCACCGGGTCATGTCTGACCCTTGGGGTGACGCCCTCTAGCATTTTCATGGCAGACTCAATACAGGGTGGTTTGCCAGTGCCTTCCCCAGTCATTACCGTTTACCCCCCTTATTAGATTGCCCCTTATATGAGCAGTGTCGGGATGACAGCTTTGTTGCTTTGCTGGGAAACAAGCCTTCTGTAAGTAAATCTATGACCTTGCGATTTCTGCTCTCTGACAAAGACCCAGAGGTAACCATTTTAGTTGCCAGAGTTTTAACTAAGATGCTTTTATAATATGCTGCCTACCTTGTATTTTATCTCTTATAGTTTATTTAATCATTTTAAGATCTGTTTGGTCATGTAACCCCATTTTATTATTTTGTTGAAATTTTAAACCCTATTTTTATATGTCTTATACATTTTATGCCAATAAAAGGTTACTGACTGACTGAAACCGTTTACCCCCCAGCAAGCTGGGTACTCATTTTACCGACCTCGGAAGGATGAGTCAACCTTGAGCCGGCTGCTGGGATCGAACTCCCAGCCTCATGGGCAGAGCTTTCAGACTGCATGTCTGCTGCCTTACCACTCTGCGCCACAAGAGGCTCAAGAATAGGCAATACCTTGGTGTAATAGTTACAAGCGGCAGCTTCTAATCTGGCGATCTGGTTGATTCCCTGCTCCAAATACAGCCAGCTGTGTGACCTAGGGCCCATCACGGTCATGATAGTGCTGTTTTTTCAGGGCAGTCCTTGTCAGAGCTCTCTCAGCCCCACCTACTTCACTGGGTGTCTATTGTGGGGAGAGGAGGAGGAGACAATTATATGCTGCTTTGAGACTCCTTCAGGTAGAGAAAAGCGAGATCTAAAACCCAACTCTTGTTCTTCTTTTAGGTCAGGAAAATGTTGTCAGGGAGATCTGAAGTCCCTTCTTGGCACATGAATTAGTCACGATCTGACTCGGGCAGTGCATACCATGTGCCTAAGATGAAGCACACTTAAAAGCTGTGCAAACAGAGCAATCCTACATAATTAGGTAAAGACACAAGAAAGTATTTCTTCAATTAGACCAGTGGTTCTCAACCTGGGGGTCGGGAGCCCTTTGGGGGTCGAATGACCCTTTCACATAGGTCACGGCAGGGCTAGTGGCCCTTCTCTCCAAGGGGGTTCCAGATTGCCCGACATCGCTCCTCTTCCATTTCATCCACACAACAGCCTTGCAGGGTAGATTGAGATAGAGCGTTTGTCTGTTTGGAGCAGTGAAAAAGAGCAAGATAGGCATGGTGGGACAAGAGGTAGAACTGAACTGAGAAACCCTGGAAACAAAACAATTTATATACAATCCATGAACCATGGATCTTCACGCTATTTGGTCAGTTTTGGTTTACCTTCTGTGAAAGAACCCTTGCATAATTTTATGGTTGGGGGTCACCACAACATGAGAAACTGTATTAAAGGGTCGCGGCATTAGGGAGGTTGAGAACCACTGAATTAGTCTGAACTCATGCGTATTGTGATGTGGATGGTTTCTAATCAGATCTTGGAACCAAAGCAGGGTCAGCCCTGGTTAGTATTTGAACAGGAGACCACCAAGGAAGCCGAAGGTTGCCACGCAGAGCAGGGAAAGGCAAATCACCTGCTGTCAAAATTGGGTTATTGGGTTGCTCTAAGTCAGCTTTTTTGAGCCTCTTGTGGCGCAGAGTGGTAAGGCAGCCGTCTGAAAGCTTTGCCCATAAGGCTGGGAGTTCGATCCCAGCAGCCGGCTCAAGGTTGACTCAGCCTTCCAGCCTTCCGAGGTCGGTAAAATGAGTACCCAGCTTGCTGGGGGGTAAACGGTCATGACTGGGGAAGGCACTGGCAAACCACCCAGTATTGAGTCTGCCATGAAAACGCTAGAGGGCGTCACCCCAAGGGTCAGACATGACTCGGTGCTTGCACAGGGGATACCTTTACCTTTAAGTCAGCTTTGACTTGATGAAGCTTTCCACCACCGCCATGCTAACTTAGGCCGTTCAAAGGCATACACTGGCTGTCCCTTGCACTGGCCAAAGCAGATCAAGATCCTGTACTTACTCCATATTTTGAGTTCCAAGCATAGCCTTTGCACAAACACTGATAGTGTTAAGGCAGTAAACAAGCGTCTTTTACACAAATGCCTCAAAGCTTATATCCAGAACTTTGTTGGTCTTAAAGGTGCCACCGGACTCAGACTTTGTTCTTATCCTACTATGTAATTTTTGCATTGTTTCACATCTTATGTTAATCTTTATGCTTTGTTTCAGATTTCTGATATCCTAATCTTATTACATTACTTATTGGATGTCCTGTGCTGTTGACTGCATTGATTTATGCTGAGTAATCCACTTTGATTCTCAGTGGGAAAGGCGGACTACAAATAATATAAATTAAAATAAAGAAACAGATGTTTTTGCCAGTTCTGTAACCCCACTGAAAGTATAATATCCTTATAGTGGTACGGGTAAATAAAGGAGAGGTGGCTGGATTCCATGTCACTAAATTATCAAGAACTATCAGAGGTTGCCTTTTGTGTCAATGTACACACGTAAAGTTCATCTGGGAGTGCACTCACCAGGCACCTGCCTGCTCTGCCTGTGGTCTGAGGCAAAGTCCTTGGACTTGAGTTAGAAGAAGAAGAGAAGAAGAAGAGTTGGTTCTTATATGCCGCTTTTCCCTACCCAAAGGAGTCTCAAAGTGGCTTTCATTCGCCTTCCCAGTCCTTTCCCCACAACAGACACCCTGTGAGGTGGGTGAGGCTGAGAGAGGCCTGATATCACTGCTCGGTCAGAACAGTTTTATCAGTGCCGTGGCGAGCCCAAGGCCACCCAGCTGGCTGCATGTGGGGCGGGAGACACAGCCTGATTGGGCGGCCGGCCACAGGGTGGGCAGCCACTCAGGCGGCAGGATGATGCAGGCAGGAGCATTCATTGGCCCTTAAATTGTAAGGTCATTATGAGGCCCAAAGGTCATTAGGTCTTTTATAATAGATACAGAAGAATTCCTACCTGGGATCCAGAACAGATGCCCTTGAGAGTTGCTGTTTCCTTAGTCACAGGTCTCGGGAAGTTGTGGTGACCTTATGAGAACAAATCTGTACACTAAAGCTGTCGTTTAAAAAAAATTCAGAGCACTCATTAACAGACTTATAACCAACAAATCAGGCTCTCTAGGTGGTTTACACTAAGAGGTAGCAAACCACAGAAATGGCAAGGAAAATAATGCAAACAATTCTAAATTATCCATGGACAAAGCCCCTCGCCCACCAATGACAAAATAACAGTGGAAAAATCCATGAAAAACCTGCTAGCGTGAAACAACTAGGTAAGTTGCTGTGAAGGACTACTTATACAACCTCATTTACATGTTTCTTTCAATCTGTATAAAGCGATGGCGTTTCTTGACTTAATTTATGGTTCACAACCAAGTCTTCCATTTTGCTCAGAAATCACTTCCAGGGACACGAAGGAGGAAAAGGCATATCTGTAAGCCAGAAACTAGGAAGCGCTGTAGGAGGGATGAAGCCTCCTTTCTGGTGTTTTCCATGCCTCCTCCTTATACTCTCCTCCATGAAATCGTACCTGGTGGCATCCAGTGGAGTTGTAACAGACGGGCAGAAAAGATCTGGCGTCTCTGGTTGCCATCATCCCCAATCTCCTCAGGGGCTGGGTGAATTCATGCCCAAACAGCATTCACTCGGCAATGGTGTGAATTCCTCATTTTTTTCTGCCTAAAGATTAGCCCCTGACAGCACAGTGATCAAGAACAAGCCAGCAGCATGATGGCAGAGGAAGTGAGGTATCAAAGTTGTGAGGAGATGGGGAGAGTTGTGTCACGGGGAAAAGATTTCACAGCCTTCACATCTGACAGGAATTAGAAGGCAGAGTGTACATAAAAAGCCTCTTCCGTCATGACCAGAAACACTCACGTCAAAGCCAGCTCTTTATTCTTTGGAGCTGATTTGCCCCCACAGCTTAGCCCCAAGGAATAATCCTTCATTGGTGACATCACAGGGATCACTGCAGTGACCAGAAAGATGTCACCAAGAAAGCAGATTACGGCCCAATACGAGCTACCCTAAGAAACTTCCAAAGAACTAATATTTTGCAATTATGCAAATGTCTAATAATTACATAAATGTCTTAAAAGGAGAACTTAAAAAATGTTGGCAATGGACTTTTGAAAACAAGATTTTTAGAAGGTTAAGTGGCCACCACAATGCGACAGTTGTAGCACTCAGATGGAAATGTACCCATGTTTTCCCTCTGGAATGATACCCTCCTACACATATGCTCAGAACCATGGCAAAAAAGAAGTACTTAGAGGATAACATTATCACATACTGAGTCTGCATGAAAGTATTTCAAGGCTCAGCAGTATTCAAACTGAGACACGGACATAGAAAGATGCATAATGTGCTCTATTGTTAAATGCATTCAGAGACTTCTGAAGTACAACTTGTACTGATAATAAATTCTGAAAAAATATACAAAGATCTGCTGTGTCTTTTTGACCCCTTTTCTCTCTTGCCTTGACAGCGCTGACCCATACGTGAACACTGAACGCATGAAACTGCCTTAACACTGAATGAGAGCATTGGCCTATCAGAATCAGTATTATCTACTCAGACTGGCAGGAGATCTCCATGTTTTCAAGCAGAGGCCTTTCAAAACACCTACCCCTCCCCCCTTATCTTTATAGCAGCAGATGCCAGGGATTGAACATTGGACCATCCGCACAGCAAGCAGATGTTCTACCACCGAGCCACAGTCTCTCTAGGATTGCCAGCTAGGGATGGAGTCTGGAGAAAGCAGGGAATTGGGGAGTGAAGGGATCTCAACATTGTATAATACCATAGAGTCCACTCTCCAAAGTAGGCATTTTCTCCCAGGGAACAAATCACTGAAGTGCAATTATAATTCCAGGAGATGTCCAGTCCCTACCTGAAGAAGGAGAGTTGGTTCTTGTATGTTGCTTTTCCCTACCAGAAGGCACCTCAAAGCAGATCACAATCACTTTTCCCTTTCCTCTCCCCACAGCAGACACCCTGTGAGGCTGAGAGAGCTCTGATATTACTGCTCAGTGAGAACAGCTTTATCAGGGCTGTGACTAGCCCAAGATTACCCAGCTGCTGCATGTGGAGGAGCAGGGAATCAAACACGGCTTACCTGATTAGAAGTAGGCGGTCCTAACTACTACACCAAGATGGCTCTTGATTAGGAACCCTAAGAGGATATATTTCCTGTTTTAACATGAAAGGCGAAAATCTGGGGCAGCCTGTCCTGCTCCAAATCTCTCAATCAGTTTGGTGTAGTGGTTAAGAGTGGCGACCTCTAATTTGGAGAGCAAGGTTTGATTCCCCACTCCTCCACATGGGTGACCTTGGGCCAGTCTCAGTTCTCTCCGAGCTCTCTCTTCCACAGCTACATCGCAGGGTACCTGTTGTGGGAAGAGGAAGAGAAGGTAATTGTAAGCCATTTTGAGACCCCTTCGGGTAGTAAAAAGTGGGGTACAGCTCTTCTTCTTTATATAAGGGGGTGAGAAGGAAGAGGGCCCAGTGGCAGCGGCTACCAACCTAGATCAATTGAGGCTGCCAGCGTGTCGCTAAACCCAACTTGGTCTAGCAGCTCAGCCACCATTCAACTGGACCCAGTGCTGAGCCCAAGGTCACCCAGCTGGTGGCATGTGGAGAATCAAACCTGGCTCACCAGATTAGAAAAGTCGCCACTCTTATGCACCACACAGAGCATAAGACATAGTTCCTTGACACCCTTGCCTAACTGAGAGGCTCATTTCAACTCTGTCAAAAATACTAAGACACTAGTATTGAAAATGAAGAATCTTGATTCACTTAAATCTACCTGTCATTGGGCTTCCCTAAGATCAGTCTAGAGACCTGTGGGGGGGGGACCTCTCTCCTACCGCCTTGAGATTTTTACCATGAGAAATACCTAAGGTGAAGACAAGTGCAGACACAGTGAGATCTCTACCACTCTGCTAGGGGGAGCCACAATCAAGATACCTCTTGCCTGGTAGGGAATCCTGGCCAGAGAAATGACCGCAGAAAGGATTTTCCGCACCCGATAAATATAGTGAAATGCTTACCTAATGTAGTCGTTATATTCTGGCCATTCCGCATGATGTCACCCACATCCAGTGTCTGGACAGTAACCAGTCAGATACATCCTCCAGCTTAAAGGGCGAGTTTGGGAATTGCATAAAGTGGATTCACCAACCTATTTAGTGCAAGCTACCGGAGAGTAACCAGCAGAGGGAAGGTATAGAGGCTCAAACACGCTAAAGGCGCCTGCCTCGTCCCAACCTTGCACCCGCCTCCCTCTCCCTTGTTCCCAGGGGTGGGAATTTATTTTTAAAAATGACTAACTTACTGGAGCAACGAATATGCGGACATAACAGGCGATGCTAGTTGTAACTAGTTGTAACTATACGCAGCCTGGGTCCCGTCTACCTGCGGGACTGCTTGTTGCTTATGCCCCCTGCAGGGCACTCCGCTCTGCGGGTATGAATTTACTGGTTGTCCCGGGCCCACGGGATGTCCGCCTGGCCTCGACCTGGGCCATGGCCTTTTCAGTCCTGGCCCCAACCTGGTGGAATGAGCTCCCAGAAGAGCTAAGAGCCCTGCGGGATCTACCAGCTTTCCGCAGGGCCTGTAAGACGGAGCTCTTCCGCCAGGCATATGGCTGAGGCCAGGGCAGCTCTCCCACAAATCCATCAGAGGATCCCCTCCAATATTGAGATCTCTAACATCAAGATCATTGTTAGATCTATTGTATTGGTGCCACCCTCTTCTGAATAATTCTCCCCACCAGGTTGAACTTGGGGGGAACTCAGGTAACTAAGATCAGAATTGTGACCACCGCCGCTATATGTTATATGTAACTTTTGTTGATGTTAATTGGGGTTTTTATGGGGATTTTATTGTGTTTTAACTATTTATGTTGTAAACCGCCCTGAGACCTATTTGGAGAAGGGCGGTCTAAAAATTAAATAATAAAATAATAATAATAACACAAAGTATGCCTCTTGAAAGTTTTCTCCCCCCCAAAAAAATTGGAAACTATATTAATTTTAAAATGTATTAAAGGAATCATGATCCCATGAGGGGTGGCGTTTAAAAAGCACCATCCATGCATCTATGATCCCATGCATAGGCATTGCAATGGAGAAGTATGGATTAAAAAAAATTAGCAAGCATCGCAGGACCTATAAAATGTGGGGAAAGGGGATAGGTTGCCTGGATTGATTGACAGGCTGAAGTGTGAGACGTATAAGGTGTGTTGCTCTCCCGCCATGCCCAGCAGTAGATGTAGAGGGTGCAAAAAGATGGCAGACAAAGACAAGACAGCAGAAAAGGTGAGGAAGGGTTGGGAAGCATGATAAAATTTAATGCTTTGCCATTCAGCTGGCATAACACTATTTTTACCAATTTGCAGAAATGCCCTAAGAGATCCAGGAATCATCTCTGGTAACCAGTCAAGTGTGAAAATTGCCTCTTATATAAAGGATGGAGCAAGATGCAAAGTACTTTAGGTAGAGAGGCACTTTCATTTCTGCCTCATCATCCTCAGTCTCAGCCCGCTGAGTAGAATCGATTTTTGTAAAGGTAAAACGTCTCACAGATTATTCTGGATTAAGTGATGTAACAGCATTACCATACCTGTGTAGCTGTCAAGTAGACCTCCGGATTTCTATTGTATTGAGAAATTTAAAAAAGGATCAGGGTGGCTCCTGATCCCCAGATTTGGGGAGCTGACTGAGAGTCAGTTTCTAGCCATTATCACCCTATAAACCAGGGGTAGTCAAACTGCAGCCCTCCAGATGTCCATGGACTACAATTCCCAGGAGCAAATGCTGGCAGGGGCTTCTGGGAATTGTGGTCCATGGACACCTGGAGGGCCGCAGTTTGACTACCCCTGCTATAAACTGAGTCAGTTTGCACCAATTATCATTTTACAAACTGCCAAGGATCAGATGCAGGTCTACTTCTGAGCTAATAGGAGAAAAAATTCAGCTGGAGGCACTTGTCTCTGAAACAGCCCTGATCAATGAATTATCATTATAGTAAGCATTTCCTGCTTAGTTAAAGAAGAGATTGTAGAAAGCCCAGCCAGTTTTGCCCGCACAAAGGTTATCTATTTCCCCCAGCCTTCCAAATTATGCAAGGAGACCTTTAAGGTACTTAGTACTTTCTGACCTCTAGCGCCCTATTTACACAGAGACAGGCAGTCAGCTTGCATTAATCCGACTCTAATTAAACCACTCGCTCTTCTGATACTTGCTCATTGCAGAGTAGCTTGCTACCAGGTACGCAGAGGTAAAGCGAGCTGGGATTAACTGCCAACGCAAGTGTTTCTCAGAAGGAGGTCTAAATTTCCCTTTGTGGGCAAGTTAGAGTTTGGCTTTGAAAGGGAAGGCATAGCTTCAGTAACACAGGAACTGTATTTCTCTGTCTGGGTTTTCCTGATCAGTCTTGGAGACAGAAACCAGGAAAAGCCAATTTTCTCCTACACATTTTAAAGGATAATATATACCATGTACTTCTTTTTAAAACGACGGCCTATGTTTATATTATTTCCATCAAGTTATGGCCTTGAAGAAGATGAAAATGATGATCATGTATTTTATTCTGTCCATAGAATGCAAATTGCGGGCATGCCACAGGGCCATGCCCCCCAAAAAGGGGGTCAATCTTTTAACTCCCAGCCAGTTAAATCAGGCCCCTTGGTTTCCTATTAGAGGGTTAAAGGGCAAGGATGTTTTTAAAAGACAATTATCCTTCTTTAAAATGCTAACCGCAAGTAAAGAGCCTTTCCGTTAAGTTAAATTATATGCGTGGACCCTATATTACTTTGATCAGAGAATACCAAATTTCACCTGGTTGAAAATAATCTGACGCATGACCTAGTACAGTGGTCGCCAATTGGGTTGTGTGATTCGGCTGCTTTGGCGGCTGTTCCCTCTGGGCGCAGCCAGCGCCGTGCCGCAGGGGGGGGGGCGGTGCCAGCAGCACCATGACAGCGGGCGCAACCACGCAGGCGCGGAATTCTGTGCCTGCGTGGTTGCGGCCACTGTCACGCTGCTGCCGGCACCACCCTCCCTCCCCCGCGGTGCGGCGTGGCTGCGCCCAAAGGGAACGGCCGCCAAAGCGGCCGAATCGCACAAGCCTAGTCCCCAACCCCTGGTCCGGTGACTGATACTAGTCCGTGGATCAGTTGGTACCGGGCTGCAGCTCCCCCTCATCTTCCTCCCTGGCTGCTGCCTCGGGGGCTGCCCTGCCACTCTGCTGCCGGTTCACCTTTGGTGCTCTCCAGTGGCTGCCATAGCTGGGGCTCTGCCTTGGCGTGGGACTACACAGCTGCTGCTGGCAGCACCCCCCAGTGGGTGGCAGGAAGTCAGGGGCGCCAGCGGGAAAGCAAGTGGAGCAGGGGCTCAGGTGGCGGTGGTGACGTCCCTCAGCAAAAGACTGGGCCTCAATTAAATTGTGAAGCGTTGACCGGACCCCGGTGATAAAAAGGTTGGGGACCACTGACCTAGTAGATTTGCTTGGATGTTGCCATGTAGCTAAGTAGGCAGGAATGTCATAGACTTTCAAGACAGCATTGATTGAGCTCCTCTGATGTCACAGTAGGGCTGCTCTGCATAGATTCAGGCAAATGAGAGATTAACCATGGAATCCTAATCAGAGCTACATCTTTGTAAATCCATTTAAGTTAATGGGCTCAGAAGGCTGCAACTGTTAAGGACAGCACCGTATAACAAGAATTGGATGCATTTCATATGAAACTTATAACTCATGAGCAGCTTTTTATAAACTGTATTATTTTCCACATGCCACAGAACAGCTGAACCAATGGCATAAATAGAGCCAGTATGGTGTAGTGTTTGAAGAATGGTGGCCTCTAACCTGGGTGTAGTCTGCACCCAGCTCAAATAGATCCCTGCCATTTACACTGAATTTGATTTCCACTTTGATTATGGGCGCTTTAAATTTTACCTCTGCGGACCGCTGCGGAGTAGTGGGCGGAGAGGGCAGCCCAGGGGCCCGCGCACACGCAGCAGCCCCAGCGCAAACGCGCTGGGGCGCAAACGCGCTGGGGCGCAAACGCGCTGGGGCGCAAACGCGCTGGGGCGCAAACGCGCTTGCACGGCAGTCCGCACATGTGCGTTTGTGCCGCCGCCATGCCGGCGGCTGCGGCTTCCCCTCCCGGCCCCTCCGGGCCGCAAGCAAATCGGCCGCTAAAGCGGCCGATTAGCTTGCAGCTCAGCAAGCTTCTCTTCCCTTCCCTCCCGAAGTGAGAAGCTTGCCGGGTCGCGAGCTAATCGGCCGCTTTGGCGGCCGATTTGCTCGCGGCCTGACGAGCTTCTCGCTTCGGGGGGGAGGGAAGAAGGAGCCGCGGCCTGGTGTCGGGCCGCGGCCCGCAGGTTGGGGACCACTGAGTTAGAGATCTCTCAGCCTCACCTACTTCACAGGGTATGTGTTGTGGGGAGAGGTAGGGAAGGCAATTGTAAGGCTTTTTAGGACTCCTTTGGGTAGTGAAATCAAAGTATATAAAACCAGCTCATCTTTTTGCTTGCTCAGTTCTAATATGATTGCTGTAACGTGGAAGCCAATGGCACAGTTTTTAAGTTTGGGGTGAGCAAAACAGGGCTGAGGGACCAGAAGAGTTGAAAGATCAGAGGACAAGGAAGGCAGTACAGGACCACCGTGGAAGTTCTAAATGCAACTGCTTTCTAGGGTCCACCATTCAGATGTCATGGATATGGACCCGTGTGGCTGATTCATAGAAAATGAACTCTGCATTTATCTGCGAACATAATGATGGGAATGGTGTAAACAGGTGGACTTCCAACCGTCAGTGTGGAAAATGCAGTCATTAAATGAACATCAGAGCCTCTTGTGGTGCAGAGTGGTAAGGCAGCAGAAATGTTGTCTGAAAGCTCTGCCCATGAGGCTGGGAGTTCGATCCCAGCAGCCGGCTCAAGGTTGACTCAGCCTTCCATCCTTCCGAGGTCGGTAAAATGAGTACCCAGCTTGCTGGGGGGTAAACAGTAATGACTGGGGAAGGCACTGGCAAACCACCCCGTATTGAGTCTGCCAAGAAAACGCTGGAGGGCATCACCCCAAGGGTCAGACATGACTCAGTGCTTGCACAGGGGATACCTTTACCTTTAAATGATCATCAGGGTATGAAATATCCCATACCAATTTCAGGTGGAGTAAGTAATTGGTAGATAGAGCTTTCAGCAAGAGGGAAGGCTACACGTCAGTATTTCCAAAACAGGAAAAAGCCACAAGATGGCAGCAGCAGCTTGCTCGGATCCATTTCCGCTCTGAACATACCAGCCATGATTTAGCTTCTGTCTAAAACTCTAGAGCAGGGGTGGCCAAAGTGCCGCTCTCTAAATGTCCATGGACTACAATTACCATGATCCCCTGCATGGTGGCAGAAGCTCATGGTAATTGTAGTCCATGTACATCTGGGAAGCCACAGTTTGGACTCCTATTATTATGGGAGTGTCAAATGGAAGTCCAGAGGGTCTTGCTGGGACCTCTGGAAGCTGAACATCCAGCTGTAGAAGAGTTCTGGAGAAGGCAAAAATGTGCACGCCGTGTAATTTGGTTGGTCCTAATTATGGTGGATCGCATGGTACCCCAGCCCCATTTCATGCCAACTATTGATCAATGTATCTTCAGGGCCAGGAAGGTGACGCCTTTAGCTTCAGCACCCTTTCCCCTTCTCTACCCCATGTACATTAGAATAGGACAGAAGTATAAAAGAATCATGTCAGTGCGCTGGAATGATGGTGATGAACTCTAGAGGGATTGGTATTGGTGCATGGCAAAAAGAGATGCAAGATACAGTTCCTGGTATGTATATGTGGCGGGGTGTGATTTTCCAAACCCTTTGAGTTTAATAACATCTTTCTTCTCCTTTTCCCTTGCAATGGGGAGCTGAGCCATCTTACAAAAAACATTCTAAACGAACATTTTCAATAAAGTACAATGTATTATTAGTATTGTTGTTGTTATTGTTATTATTAATCTGATTTATTGCCCACCACTCCGTGACGGCTTGTGGCAAGTTACATACGTCTGAATAAAATCCCATAAAACCCCAGACATAAAATCACAATCATGAATCAAAAACAAGAAGAAAAAAGATCAAAAGGAAGAAGATGCAGCTGAAAACCCTCACAATTCTTGTTCCCCCGGAAAACATCATAAAGAGTTGGAAGAGGGTGCAGATGATACTTGTGAACCGTCACTCATGCCGCTGTCTTCTGCCTGACCCCACCAGGCTGAGAATGTAAATAAACAGGAACCACCCCCATCCTCCCAAATTCAGTAAGCATTATGGGCTAGCATCCATCAAGGCTGCAGGCTACAGGCTGTGGACTGTGCTCTAGACATACCCAGAGTTTAATTCATTGCACATCACCTGACGCCAAGGATTCCCAACCAGGGGGCCACAGAAGCTCTGAAGAGGTGGGGTATGGGGGGGAGGGTGGTTCTGGGCTGTCTTCCCAGATCCAAGCCTTCATTTTGACCTACATGAGGCAGTGTCTCCGTAGCAGTAGCAAAGGTGGGGGGGGGGGAAACAAAAGGAGGGCTAAGGGTGTGGGTAGGCATGTCATTTCCAGGGGCACAGGAAGGGGCGTGGCCAGCTGACATAACTTCCGGGGTTCCTCGAAATCTGAAAAATAATTTCAGCGGCTCCTCCATGGTCATAAGGTTGAAAAAGGCTGCCTTATGCCATGGTTGAGCAGAATATTGGTCTATATTGAAAAAGTTCAGGTGCACTATCTTTTAGAAGCCAGGGGTTAATTGATCTCAGAAGCCGTAGCTAGATTCCTATGTAAAGCCCTCTTCCACCACCAAACTATTTAATTCTGATTGTTACCTTGTTTTTATGATTAATGCCATTAAAGGTGTATTGATTGATTGATTGATTGGCCCAGAGTTTAAATACCTGCAATAAGGCGGAAAGAAAAGCCGAGCCTAGATCTCAAACATCCGGTAGCCATCTTCCCACAATTCCGCCTAAGTGCGACATACTGAATGGAGAAGACAGAATACAATACCAGAGATAGAAGATGACATTAAACCGAGCTTTTCTGAATTCTGTAATTACTCTGAGAAATTGACCCAGGCCATGGAAAGCAGAGGGGAATTTAAATGTAGAAGTGGCCATTCTGACGGAGTACTGCTGACACACGAGATTTTGTACATTACTACTTCAAGCATCCAATAATGGTTTTCTACAAAGGGGCTGGAATATCTGTAGTCCTTGCACTTTAAAAATAAGCTCGGAGGAACTGTGTTTTATCAGGAAAGCATAAGCATCACTAATGCACAGAGATAAACAAACTCAAATGTACAATAAAATAGCAGGAACTTTCTGATTGGGCTTTGCCGTATGTTGGTTAATATTGTTTGAAAGGGTAGCTGTGGGTCCCTGACGTGGCACCCATGGTGCTTGCTGGCATGTTTCCTGGTGCCTGCCACGTGCTTTTAGAAAGTGGGTGTTTCATGTTTGTAGTGTAATGCAGAGGTTTTTTTATAAAGTACTTTATCTGTGCCACTAGTGCAGTGGTTCCCAACCTTCCTAATGCCGTGACCCTTTAATACAGTTCCTAATGTTATGGTGACCCCCCCCCCAACCATTATGCAAGTGTTCTTTCACAGAAATTAAACCAAAACTGACCAATGGCACGAAGATCCACTGTTCTTGACAGCTAAACATTTTAAGGCACCTAACTGGAACTTCCATCTGAGCTATCCGCTTCGCCGAGTTTTTGTATATTTTTATCATTCAGATTAAAACTTCAAGCTGAGGCCTGAAGTAACATCTAATTCCATTGGCCCCTCTATCTGGCCCCGCCAGGCTGAGAATCTACACCGTAGCTTTTCAATGATCTCCCCCACCCCCCATTGCCTATGACATAATGCTCTTTGGACCATTTTAATATTTAATCTTTTAATGTTAGGGATTATCAAGTTATTAAGTTTTAGACAGGGGTTCTATGTATCATACAAATCTGTAATCCGACTTGGGTTTTTGAAGACAGAGCAGAATATTAATTCCAAAATATATAAATAAATGCAATTTTCTTTCAGCAACATATGACCAGATTTCTTTCTCTCTGCACACAGGTACAAGGTGCTCACCTGTCCTTTAGAACCAAGTATCATAGTTACCAAGGCAGGTTAGAAATTGCTGGGCTCATTTAAGGGAGAGGGGAGGTTGTCAGGAGAAAAAGGCATTAGTGCCCCTGACACTCACACCATCATATCCCATACAGTAAAGAATTCCATCCTACCCCACACCCAAGCAGAAAGATAGGACTTCCAGAGTTCAAACGCCACAATATACCTGCAATGGAAACACAGTCTTGATTGAACCTCTGAATCCCTGCACATTCATTGAGTAAAACAATTATTATAGAATATCTTAGAATTTGGGAGATGTAAATCCTCTCCTGACCTCAAAGGGGTGGATTCATCCAGTCTTTTCACTCAGTCTTGTCCAATTCCTTTCCTTACTGCAGTTCCTATTCCACATGGCATCTGTCCATTCAGGTATCAGAACAATCCTTATTTGAAAGATAGCATTACCATCACTGATTTTGCTTTAGTTATACAATTCCCTGCAGAGATGATATTGCGGAAAGCTGAACGCTGGACAAAAGTAATGATTCCCTCAATGCCTGACTCATAAAGACCGATTATGCACTGGGAACTTTACTGCCCCAGCTCCCATGCAGGAGCACAAATCGAGGCTGGATGAGGTGCACCAGGCCAAATGCTGCCCCGTGTGGGTGCAGGAAGAGGTAGAACAACCTGCCACGACTAAAACTCCAGCCTGCAGCCTGGCATGAAACCTCCAGTGCATAAACGGTCTAAGTGGACACACAGTACCAAGGGCTAAATTAACAGATAATATCAGGCACAATCCTGATTTGATGATTGAAAAAGTATACATTTCAAGATCATACTATAAATATATTTCTTGATGCCGCAAATTCATCATCACTCAGCTCATATGCTGTGTATTTGTATTTTTTCTATTTTTTGACTAATTTACATTTTTAAAAAAGTGACAATATCTGAATCCTTTTCTGCCTTGTCTTCCAGTTAACAACATAGATTTGGCAAACAATTTTGCAAAAAAGTTAAGGTAAAGTGGTCTATTAGATTCCAAGCTCCCCTTAAAATGGAATTCTACTCTCAAGAAAGTGACCTCAGGGAATAATAAATGAAATTTGACCATGTGGAGTACCCCCCAAGTTTAAATTTGTTCTTAACTCTGGGAATACCGTAATCCCCTAGAGCAGGGGTAGTCAAACTGCGGCCCTCCAGATGTCCATGGACTACAATTCCCAGGAGCCCCTGCCAGTGAACGCTGGCAGGGGCTCCTGGGAATTGTAGTCCATGGACATCTGGAGGGCCGCAGTTTGACTACCCCTGCCCTAGAGGTTGACTCCTGGAAAGCAGTATCATTAACTGTTTTAGCCTCCTCCAAAATGACTAGAAGCCAAAGATCAATATAAGAAATTATACAGTTTTATTGAAAATAACAGTGAAGTGCTTAGAGGTTTCACATATTTGACAGCCACTAAGAATTAAATTCTCTGCCACCCCATCACAGATTTTTAGACTGAACAGTATACTGAAGATGGGGCCATAAATACTGGCAATGACAGGACTTCTTATATCTCAAAAAAGCTTTTGTATTCTTTTTTTCAATCCAATAAGATCTTTAACTGCCAGAGCAGAATTATCCATTTTAATCCACCAAGCTGCCCTTTTCTTAGCTTCATGACATTCCTGATCTAATCTAGTGGGGCAGTTAGAACTTGTCCTACAGGATTTCAGTGAAATTATTAGACAAACATTTAAGATTAGGAACTGTGGTATTGGCAGACAAGGCCCAGAAAGTATATATAAGACACATCACAATATCATCGCTGACAGAAAATAAACACCTTATGAAAATATGCTACCTAAATTAAAATTTTCTAAAAGCTTCTTATCAAAAGTTAGATTTTATTATTAAAAGACAAACCAGTCAGAAAAAAGGGGGAGGGGATCAAAATCTGAAATATAAATGGCATAGTGACTGAGCAGATACCAGCAAGAGTATGGAGAACTTTTTCACTATTGAAAGGAAAAACATTATAAAATCTAAGGAAAAAAAACCCAGTTTCTAGAGGGATAAATAAAGTACTTAAAAATATGGTCTACTCACCAATAATATTTCAGAGGGCAGCCATGTTTTCTGCAGTATAATAGATAGATCAGCCTTTCTCAACTTTTTTACCACTGAGAAACCCCTGAAACATTCTTCAGGCTTTGAGAAACCCCAGAAGTTGCATGATGAAGTTCCCAATATGGTTGGGAAGTATAGCTGTGGACACGCCCAACCTGGGCCCCTCCCCTTCCCACCCCCTGCAGGCCAATTATTGGCCGTTTTGGGGGGGGGAGATCGACATAACCATACATGGTCATATCATGATAAATGTCTAACAAATGTAATAAATATATAAAAATTAAAGACCTACAAGATGTTGGGAGTATTAGCTTTTGAGAGTCAAAGCTCCGATTCCCAAAATGTTGTTGGTCTCTCAAGTAGATTGGAATCTAGAAGTTCAACAATAAAGAGGTTTGATATGCCTGCTGCTCCCTTTGTTACCTGCTACTCTGGCGTCCTTTACAAATGGTATCTTAATCTTCGTATTATGGCCTGTTGAAGAAAATCTGAGATATACGCTGGAGATACGCAAGTTCAAATGCTGGGGGTGTAACCTGCGGCAGATGTGAGAGGATTCAGATGTACCAAAAAGCAGTTAACAGACACCGTAAGAAACATACATAATACCATTTCATATTGATGCAATATGATTACCGAAGCCAGAAGTGAATTTGCTTCTACACGGAGAACTCCTTGTGTTGGACAATAATTGCGCATTTAATATTTTCTTTCCCCTCAGAAATAGGCAACCTGTCCCGTTTTACTATATTGGCGTGCCCAAGGCCCAAAAACCAGAACAAGAAAAAAATACTTTAAAAATGTTATCCACCACATACGGCCATACCATAGCTACTGAAAAGAAGTGAGGGAAGATACCCCCCACCCAAGCAGAACCATTTTGGCATGAGCTTCCTTGACCTCACAGAGATAAAAGAAAGGCTGAGCAGAGACCCAGTTGAACACTGCTCAGCAGGCTGACCTCTCCATTTCAATCTGCCATTTTGTATCAAGTTCAGGAGATGTTTTTTTTTATACCCTGCTTTCACTACCCAAAGTGGCTTACAAACACCCTTCCCTTCCTGAGAGGTAGGTGGGGCTGAGTTATAACAGAACTGCTCTGTGAGAACAGCTCTAAGAAAACTGTGACTGACCCAGGATCATCCAGCTGGCTGCATGTGGAGGAGTGGGGAATCAATCCCAGTTTTCCAGGTTAGAGCCTGCCGCTCTTAACTGCTACAACCATCCTGGCTCTGTTCCTGTCAGGATGAATTCAGGGGTGTCAATTCCCTTTTTAAACACTTGGGGGGAAACGGCAAGTGCCATCCGGCCCAGAACAGAAGTGACAGCAAACCTGAGGCACTGACAAATCTAATAATATACAGCAATTCATTAGTATTTTCAGTATTCAAAGTGCTTTACACCTATTATGAGAATGATCAGTAAAAGTAGCCCTATAAAGGCAGATCTATAATGTGGGTTGAGTGAAGGCAAACCTGAGGTACTGGTAGATCTAATAACGCACAGCATTTCTTTAGTATTTTCAGGATTCAAAGCGCTTTACATGTATTATGAGAATGATCCATAAAAGTAGTCCTATAAAGGCAGATCTATATTGTGGGTTGAATGAGTGATGTCTTCCCTGATATTGTTTTCAGTGCAACTGTAAGCAGAGTTGCACCCTTCTAAACCTGCTGAAGTCAAGGGGCTTAAAAAGGTTTTACTCTGCTTACGAATTCAAAGTTAGTGACCTTGTTGTTGAGGTGAAGTAGCAACTTCCTAGGAATATCTTTTAGTCACAATGCTGCTCCAGATTCCATCTCCTCGCCTTGCTGGGTCCCCAAACACATCCCATTTATGTTCTCTTAAAAAAACCACCTCACTGGGGCCTGAAACTTGGTGCTGACATTGTGCCTGAATTGGCCACCACTCCAATACGGTGTTTCTACGTGCATTGTTCTTCGCCAAGAAAAGATGTTTTTCACAATTACAGCAAAAATGATTTACAAAAATGGAGCTTGCTTGATGGCAGGTCCAGAAAAAGGTTCCTAAAGCTGATGAGAGTAACATACAGAATTATTTCACAGAGAATTTCCAATGTGTTTCAAGGTTTTCAGTGGCAGAAGGTAGAGCTAATGCCTGATGAAGCTCAGACTGAGAATTCTTCAATACCAGAAAATGTTTCTGCCCCATATTAGCTTTGCTTTCTGTATTTTCCAAGGATTTTTGGTAACTCTGCTCTTTCTCCTTCACGCTACAATGACAAAACCAGGCCTTTGTCCCTGATACTGGCCAGGAGGGGCCCTTGATGATAAAGAATCCTAAAGGGCATTGTTTTCTAGTTGTTATTAATAAGCAATTCCTCATAGCAGATTCCCAGAAAGAAGAGAGGTTTAACTACACATAATTTATAACACAGCCGTTTTGGGCAATATCTGGAGAATGGCAGTTTGGCTGTGGACGACCTAAGTAGAAGACAACAAGCTGTTTTTTTTTATATCCCGCTTTTTCACTACCTAAAGGAATTCCAAAGCAGCTAACAAACACCTTTCCCTTCCTCTCACCACAACAGACATCCTGTGAGGTAGGTGGGGCTGAGAGAGCTCTAAGGGAACTGCTCCACAAGAACAGCTCTAAGAGAACTGTGACTAGCCCAAGGTTATCACCCGGCTGGCTGCATGGGGAGGAATGGAGAATCAAACCCAGTTCTCCAGGTGAGAGTCTGTTGCTCTTAAACTCCGCACCATGCTGGCTCTCAGGAAAGATGTCTGCCAACACAAACCATCTAGAGCAGTGGTTCTCCACCTGGAGGTCGAGACCCCTTTGGGGGTCGATTGACCTTTTCACAGGGGTTGCAACAGGGTGAGCAGCTTTGGGTCTGGCCCCAGCTGGGCAGGGAGCGGGTGCCCGAGGCCGGACGGCCCGAGGAGGCAGCTGGAGAGCGGCCCCTGCTGGACACATACCCCGGACGGGCCCAGACAATGGATCTTCAAGCCATTGGTCAGTTTTTGGTTTAATTTCTGTGAAAGAACACTTGCATAATTTTATGGTTTGGGGGTTATCACAACATGAGGAAATGTATTAAAGGGTTGCGGCATTAGGAAGGTTGAGAACCACTGATCTAGAGATCCCTTGTCTTAGAAGGAAAATACTGTGCAAGTGTGTCTATTCATCTCTAGGTCTCCTGCAACCTGAGATAAATGTATGTGCAAGCTACCAGAGAATGTGCCCATAAGCAAAAGGTAGTGTGGAGCCCTTAGAATGCTGCGTCTTGAACATATGGCGGAAACCAGTAGGTTGCCCAAACCCCAAGGTGTATAGCATAAAGCAGGAGTGGCCAAACGGTGGCTCTCCGGATGTCCATGGACTACAATTCCCATGAGCCCCTGCCAGCACTGTCAGGGGCTCATGGGAACTGTAGTCCACGAACCTCCGAAGAGCCCCAGTTTGACCACCCCAGCCTACAGCCTTTCTACCTCAGTCTCTCTCTCACTCAGAGATGCCCAGATGAGATGAGATGAAGTTCAGATGAAGAATTCTTCTTCAGTGGATTTCCCACCACCCGTTGTTCGGCTGTCATGACAAGAAACAAGCATTCCTCTTGGGAAATGTTTGATCCCCAATTGAGTTCCTGAAGAAGTGGCTGAAGATGGTGTAAAAGCGCTAGAGGGAGGGTAAGGAAGGAAGCTGGAAGGTATCTCAAAGGGGTTGCTCTTGGCTGAAAAGGATATTCCATCAGAGACAGCCTGCTTAAATAGACTGACGCCATGTTTTTGTGACGAGCACTTGGCTGTTCCTTCCAGTGTGTTACTGAATCCATTGGGAACCGAATAAGCAGAGACCACAGATAGGTCAGAGGAAGCAAGTTTCATCCCTGTATCTACATTTGTCTCCTGGACTCCCTCCAATTCATCAACGTTTATCCTGGTTCTTGTCCTGCGACTGGAAGAGAAAGTGCTTAACAGCAAGGTTGGCTTATTAACACGAAAAGACGCAGGGCCCGGGGAAGAGCTTGTCGTGGGTAAGCAAACAAGAGACTGGCTTCGCTGAAATAAATCAGGGCTGGCACAGGCACTGCCCCATTTCTGATTGCAGCTCCTCAAGTCTTGACGAGACGCACCAAGGCTCTGATGGGTGTGCGGAAACGGAACGGATTCAGATGGCCTCGCAAGACTGCTTGTTTTGTGAGCGGCCAACCTATTGCTGCGAGGAACAAAACTCAGAAGTGGAACATCAGAAAGGCTGCTTGATGGGGAAGTCCAGACACATTGATTCTGCTTAGCATGCTTCTTATAGCTGGCCTGCTGTGGAAAAGAGAGATGCAAAGGGAAGATTAGTAACAAATATACATTTTTGTGTGTATAGGCCATTTTGAAGTGTTGTATACCCTGCTTTTCATTGCCTGAAGTTGCCTTCCTTTCCTCTCCCTACAACAGACACCTCGTAAGGTAGGTGAGGCTGAGAGAGCTTCTGACAGGAAAGCCCAGTCAGAACAGCTCTATCAGGGCTGTGACGAGCCCAAAGTCACCCAGCTGGTATAAAGCAAGGTATAAAAACCAACTCTTTCTTCTTCTGGTATGACCACAGACCAAATGCAATTCAACCTGGATGGTTTTCAACAGTGAACAAATATAATATAATACTAGTATCAAAGCCCATTGTAAAAATGGGCTTTGAAACGGGTGGCAGGCAGGAGGGCTCCCGCAGAGCGCCCAACCTCAGGGCCAGAGCAGATCCGGCCCAAACAGCTGTGCGCATCCTGATTGGCCTGTAGGACCAGAAGCAGAGGCCAGACTGGATCCACCCAGGAGGCCTCTGCGCAATTATTAATATAAAGATAAAGGTAAAGGTATCGCCTGTGCAAGCACTGAGTCATGTCTGACCCTTGGGGTGACACCCTCTAGCGTTTTCATGGCAGACTCAATACGGGGTGGTTTGCCAGTGCCTTCCCCAGTCATTACCATTTAATTTAATTATTAATACAGCTAAGTGTTAAAGATTACAATGAGACCTAGTTGGTGGCATAAGAATTATAAAATGTTAAGCTCCCAACAATATATATAATAATAATTTCAGATGTGAAATTCACAATCAAAAATCAAAGTCAAGAACCACCATTCTGTCCAGGGCCACAGTTCAATCCTGAGCGTACATCCCCATGTGTAAACCAAAAGAAAGTGATGGTCATACCATGTGCAACTGTATGTGCCATATTGCACAGACTCTGTCTAATGTTTGAATGCTGTTATTATTATTATTATTATTATTATTATTATTATTATTATTGGATTTCTAGCACGCTGCTCCCCTGAGGCTCGCAGCGGGTAACAACATGTAAAAAACCCATAAAACCCCTAATACATAAAACACCTAAAAACAATCCCCAGCCCACCCAACCCACCCTACCTTAATCTTCTTATACTGTACTTAATATTTGCATTTTAACTGTAATATATATTTGCTGCTCAACCTTCAGGTTCCTGGCTTCAGCTCAAAACCCCCACGCAAGAGGCTGCAGCTTTCTCTTAGGCCTCCTTTATATTGGGAGGAAAGTTCGTAGAGGGCCATTAGCACTGTGGGACAGATGACTGCCTGTTTTGTGCCCTGGAAACAAGGGGCGACAGCGATGCTGTCAGGCTGGGTTTGGCTGTAGGACACAACAAAAGCTCCGTGTACAAACTGATACAACATTTGTCTCGGCCGGGCCACAAAAGAACAGTTTCTGTCCTCGTACGGAACTACTCAGCTGCCTGATATTGTACCAATTCTCCTCCTCTGCACGGTTGCTTGGAGATGCACATCGTCTAACAATGGCACCATTCTCAGCGGCTAAAACTGTCCTCAAAGTAACTTCACAATACTGCAATACTGTTTTCCAATGTGAATGGACGTACCCGAGGAGAGAGCCGTAACAAGAGCCATAACAAGAGTTGTAACACACAAAGCCGAGGGGTGCAGAAAAAGTACATGACGACTAGAATAAATATGTTATTATTACTCCTGCCATTTATGGATTTACCTTCTAAACCAAAATAGCTACTATTCAGGTGGCCGTCTGCTGTAATGTGGATTGGCAGGGGGTACAGGAGCTCATGCTAAGTTGAGGTTACCAACTCAATGTTGGGAAATGCCTGGAAATTTGGGGGGTAGAGCCTGAGGAGTACAGGGATTAGGGAGGAGGTGGGTGTGAGCGGGGTATAATGCCAGAGACCACCTCCCAAAGCAGCCCATTGTTCCAGTGGAACTGATCTCTTACACTGGGAGACCTCTTGTAATAGAGGGAGATCTACCACCACCTGGAGATCTGTTTGTTTATTATTGTATTTTTATACCGCTGCTCCCAGAAACTGGCTTGCAGCAATTCAGAACCAGTATCAATAAAAATTCTCCCCCCAAATCAGTAAAACAATATAAAAATATAACCACAAATACATGGTGGAATTTTAAAAATTGCTTCCCATATCCTGGGCGTCAATCCTTATATGTAGCAGCTGGGAGATGGAAACAGGCCCCTGGCACAGACTATCACCACAGTAGGAGCCGGTGGGAGGACCGCCCCTCTGGCAGCTCTAGCCATGCAGTTATTACATTCATACACAGTCAGGTGAGGATGGGGTAGGGTTAGACTTGTTAATTCTGGTAAGGCAAAGGGAGAGGCCTGGTGACCTCACTTCCTGTGATGTGGCAGTAGGAATGGCCTGGTCACATCCAGTGGGAATGTCTGGATGACATCACTTTTGCGACATTGACAAGGAGGCCTGGCCAGCTGACAGCACATCTGGATTTCCTCGAAGCCTGAAAAACCTTTCAGGGGGTTCTCCATGGTCAAAAGGGTGAAAAAGGCTGCTGTGTTCTATGCCATCTGAAGAAGATCTCTCTCCTTTCTCCTTCAAGGCAATGTCAGTCCCAGGCCACTGTAATTCACCACCTGCAGGGCTTGCATAGAGTGAAAGCAATATAACACAACGGTCAAATACTTTCAAGCCTGCCCTGCTTGCAAATGGGAGTCACAGTTAATTACATCAAAGACCAGATTTGTCCCCTGGGAAGTTATTTTCTCACCCTTCCTTTACCTAAGCTTCCCGACAGCTGCATTTACATAATGGGTTGCCAGCCAGCCACTAATCCAAACGGGTGGCAGGCATCCGGATCCTTGCGGTACGATCAAAAAATAAACTCTGGAGGCTGCCAGTTCAATCGCTGAATTTAAATCCCGGAGATGAACAACACTTAGTAGTAATACTCTAAGAGATTGGAGAGCTGAAAACCAACTGTGTGGGAGTAATTAACAATACACTTTCTAACAGTGCCATCCTGAGTGACACCCTTCTAAGCCCATGACTTTAATGGACTTAGAAGGCTGTGACTGTGCTGAGGGCTACACTGTTAATAGCTCAACTCTGCAAACAGGTTGGACAGAAGCTGGCCTTGATATGGGGTTTAATCCACGTAGGGCTGTCAGCACCAGGTTGGGGTGGAGCCTGCAGAGGGCAGGGTTTTGGGGAGGAAAGAGACTTCATTAATGGGGTACAATGCCATACAGTCTACTTTTTAAGATAGCCTTTCTTAATTCTTTTACCACTGAGAAACTCCTGAAACATTCTTCAGCCTTTGAGAAACCCCAGAAGTGGCGTGATTGTGCAGAATATGGTTGGGAAGCAGAGCTGTGGACATGCCCACCTGGGGCCCATCCCATTCCCACCCTCTCCAAGCCCATCGTTGGCCATGCCCCCCCCGGTGGGTTGACATGACTATATAAGGTCATGTCACCCGATATATGTTTAACAATAAGATATTAACTTCCAGTAGTTCAGGAAACCCTTCCAAGGGCCGTCAAGAAAGCCCAGGTTTCATGAAACTCTGGTTGAGAAAGCCTGTTCAAAACGGTCATTTTCTCCAGGGGACCTGATCTCTACTGCCTGGAGATGAGCTTTAATTCCAGGGGATCCCCAAGTCCCACCTGAAGGCAATCCAGGTATAGAATTGCAATTCACCTGGGCACTTGCATTTGAACATCACAGAGAACCAGTTTGTTGGAGCATCTGTTATTGTGCTCTTTGCAAAAAGGGAGACAGGTAGAGAAGCACACACAAACTTAACAAAATTTTAGTCCAACTACACATTTAAGACCAACAAAAATGTATTCGAGGCGTGAGCTTTCATGTGCATGCACACCTCCTCAGACATAAACCCAGCTGCAATCCATGTACTCCTCAGCAGAACTTAAGCTCTCCATGACCTCTAAATGCATCCTGGAGGCATCCCCACGTACCTGGATGAGGATCTTATTCCCATCAGGATCTTCAGTTTGCCATCTGCCTTCACTGATCGGGCTGCAGGAATTGGGTAAGAGCGGTCCAAGCTGCCTGACATCTCCCACTCGGAACTCCAACACCGCCGAATCCGTGGGTTGTGGGATGTGGCCTCCCGGGAGCCTCTTCAAGGAAAACTGAATCTCTATGTCCACATTGGAATAGATAAGAAATATGCAAAAGTCTGCCCTTTTCTGACAAGCCCGTCTTCTCAGTATTAACTCGTACAGCTTCATCATGCTGTCAAAGTTTTCGTGACTGCAGTAGATGGTAAAGCGTATTATTTCCTTCCCATAATGCACTGGTCGGATGGCCCACAAAGGTGTCCCTTGTGCCAAAGTGAAGAAGTCCTGGCTGCCTGGCATGTAAGGGAGGAAATTGCCATGCACCTGCTCTGTGTGGTGGAAGCACCAAGGCGGCCTTTGAAAGGACTTGTGGAGTCGCACAATCGGCTCTTCGTCTTCCTCTTCTTGAAGAAAGAGAATTATTGCGAGGGCCGGCTGAGAACTGACAGCCTTATCATGTTTCTGAGGCTTCCTGGGCAATCGTCTTTCTGCAACCCGGAATAGTTGGAGATCTGGGTGGATCCAGGTCAATAGATTATCGATAGCTTGCTGCAGAGTGCTGGATTCTCCTGGATCTGCAATTATGTGTGCGCTAACAAGGAATGGGTCCCATACATTGCACGCAGAAAGCTCACCTGAATGGAGAAGGGGGGGGGAGAAATATAATGTTTGGAACGGCATTCGGTTATAGCGAGAAATGTAACATTAAAAAAAGAAAGAAAAAATTGCAAAGAACCCTGTGAAGATTTTAATAAGTATTTTTATTTTAAAAGGAAAAAAAGGATAGACAAACAGAAAAAAAGCATTATATGTAGTATGATTCACAGAATTTTAAGATGACTATACAATGTATAATACAGTACGTAAACTTAGATTTGAGTATGTTTTATATGTAACTAGCTAAAAAGCCCGTTGTATTGCAAAATACAACGGGCGCTGTGGCCACCCTCCCCCGCCCTGGGCAGGCCAGGGGGCGAGGGAGAGAGAAGCCTTTTCAGAACAGGGGGGAGCACTGGCGAGAACAACACACCTCCCCCCTCTGCCCCGAAAAGGCTCACTGAGGCCTCAGCAGGCATTTTCGGGGCGGCAGCAGGAAGCATTTTCAGGGACTCTGGTTCTCCCTCCAACACCCCATTCCTGGCGAGGAGCAATCCTAGAGACCTCCTTTCCTGGCGGCAGTCAGGAGCAGACTGGCAGCAAGTGCGCCAGAGTGCTCCTCACTGGGTTTGTTGGGGGCGAGGGCAAGCAGGGCTAGGCCAATCAGGACATACACAGTCCTGATTGGCCCATGGACCGGAAGCAGAGGCCACACTGGTTCCGCCCAGGAGGCCTCTCCTCAAATATTATAACAACTAAGTGTTAAAGAGAGGACTTTTCCAATGATTTTCAGATTATCTCCTTGGGTGTCCTGTCTGGTTCGACAGGAGACTTCCTGCTCTTTGAGCACACTTTTTCCCTGCTTCCATCCAGAACAGCACTGAACAAAAGAATGACGGCAGACCACAGCTAGCTAGTTGAGGTCATCTATCCTCTTTCTATGCATAATTGTTTCTCTTCCAAATAGAACTATTTCATTGTTTTAAACACCCTGGTGCTCCACCCTCTCCGCCAACACTGCATGGTATAAAAAAGCACTGACATGCTCATTGCTGTCCCTTCCTTTCCCTAGTCAACATCTACAGGTATCTACTTGACAAAAATAGGGGTTCAGGGGAAGGAAGGAAGACTATAAACTGGATAAGAAGAAGAAGAGTTGGTTCTTATATGCTGCTTTTACCCAAAGGAGTCTCAAAGCGGCTTACAATCGCCTTCCCTTTCCTCTCCCCACAGCAGACACCCTGTGAGATGGGTGAGGTGGAGAAAGCCTTGATATTACTGAAGAAGAAGAGTTGGTTTTTATATGCCGCTTTTCTCTACCCAAAGGGGTCTCAAAGGGGCTTACATTCGCCTTCCTTTCCTCTCCCCACAACAGACACCCTGTGAGGGAGGAGAGGCTGAGAGAGCCCTGATATCACTGCCCAGTCAAAACAGCTTTATCAGTGCTGTGGCGAGGCCAAGGTCATCCAGCTGGCTGCATGTGGAGGAGCAGGGAATCAAACCCGGCTCTCCAGATTAGAAGTCCGCACTCCTAACCACCAAGAGGGCGGTCAAAGAGAAAACCATAGACTTCATTTAGACAAGAATTAATGGCTTCTGTGCAAGTTAAAGAAACTTTTGATCGCAATTTGGTTTGAACAAAAGGAGCAGAAGAATAATCTTCCTTCCCTTCTCGTGCCAATTCAGTCCAATCTGCCCCCTGGCAAACGGTCACCAAAGCAAAAGGGAAAAAAAAACCTGCATATGGATCAGGCATCTTGGTCTGAGGGTTAATCCTGCAGAAAATGCTACTCTAATGAAGTATCTTTTTCAGAAACACATCATAGAGCCTATAAACCCTCCCATACCTCTCCTAAAGTCTATTCTGTATTACAAAAAGCAGCTTTGAAAAGGTAACTGCTAAGAGCACAGGAAATTCAGAAATAGTTGCCTTGGATACTCTCAAAGCAAATCTGGAGAGATTATTGCCACACAGGGAATGAACCTGCAGAGAAGACCGTGCAAGCCTTCACAACCAGGCATTTAAGAATTCTTTGGAGTGCTAAAACCAAAGCCAGTTCTATCCATTCCTTTCTTTTCTGCTATTGTTCATTCAACCAAGTGGTCTTGAGCAGCCACTGAGAGTTTATGTTTAAGCAGCTAACAACATAATGGGATGTCCCCAACAAAACATGAGGGGGTCTTGCCGTTGTTTTAGAAGAAGAAGAGTTGGTTCTTATATGCCACTTTTCTCTACCCGAAGGAGTCTCAAAGTGGCTTACATTCACCTTCCCTTTCCTCTCCCCACAACAGACACCCTTGTGAGGGAGGTGAGGCTGAGAGAGCCCTGATATCACTGCTCGGTCAGAACAGTTTTATCAGTGCCATGGCAAGCCCAAGGTCACCCAGCTGGCTGCATGTGGGGGAGTGCAGAATCGAACCTGGCATACCAGATTAGAAGTCTGCACTCCTAACTACTACACCAAACTGGCTCTCTTTTTCATTTGTATTTCTACAACAGCAGCCAAAAATCTAACGGTCCATACTTCAACACTGGACTTCTGTAACTCGCTCTACGCAGGCCTGCCCTTAGCCTTGATCCAGAAACTACAGCTGGTCCAAAACGCAGAGGCCAGGATCCTCACAACAACACCGTGGAGGTCCAACATCCGGCCTATTCTCCACCAACTGCAGTGGTTGCCAGTTGAATTCCAGATCAGGCTAAAGGTTCTGATAATTACCTTCAAGGCCATATGCGGTCAGGGCCCAGTGTACCTGAGGGACCACCTCCCTGCCTATGCCCCTCAAAGAGCTCTACGCTCCGCCATCACCAACCGGCTAATGTTCCCTGGTCCTAAAGATGCCCACCTGGCCTCGACTAGGGCCAGAGCCTTCTCTGTCCTGGACCCAACCTGGTGGAATGAGCTCCCGGAGTACATCAGGGCCCTGACGGAGCTTAAACAGTTCCGCAGGGCCTGAAAAAAGGAGCTCTTCCGCCAGGTTGAGACCAGGCATAACCAACACCGTCTAAACGGCCCCTGATCCCTTCCCTCCCAGAACTCCATCAGTGCGCTCTGGACCTGTTTGCACGGTTGCATTGTTTGCAGTGTTACAATTATCAGTTATTAGTATTATTGTTACGGTATTTATATGTTATGGATTGTTTCATGTATTGTTTATACGTTTTATGTAAACTGCCTTGAGCCTCAGGAGGGCAGTAAATAAACAAACAAACAAATTGTACTTCCTCCTTCAAAATGCTTCCTCCTAAAGCAGGGGTGGGCAAATTGTGGCCCGCCAGGTATCCATGGACTACAATTCCCATGAGCCTTGAAAGTAGTTAACGGACAGCTGGAGGGCCACAATTTGCCCACCCCTGTCCTAAAGTATTCCATGAGCATCTCTGACATCAGCAACAGGACAAAAATAAACAAGAGAAGGATACTCACTGCTGGAAGTTGACACCTGGCTGTATTCTGACCTGCAATACAAAAGTGGAAGTTCAGCAGAGCATGCCTTCAAAAACCGATTCATGAGGATTAGGAAGGGAGTGGTAGTTACAACACTACTAATACCATCTTCTGAATAACCTGAGAGAGCCACAGGTACTTCAGTTACCTGCCTCGCATTTTCCTTTGATATCAGCCTTGTCGTATTCAGGATAGACGTTCTACCTTTCCACCCAATTCTCTCTAACCTTTGAAGAAGTACCTCTGCCGGGAAATTCGATAAAAGCAGAAGAAAAAAGTCTCAAGCGGGTGATGGTGAAATGATTAATTCCAATGAAAGCAATGTTCAAAACAATTTCTACCTCACAGGGTGTCTGTTGTGGGGAGAGGAAAGGGAAGGCGATTGGAAGCCCCTTTGAAACTCCTTCAGGTAGGGAACAGTGGCATATAAGAACCTACTATTCTTCTTCAGTAATATCAGGGCTCTCTCAGCCTCACCTTCCAGTCGTTCTGAATTCCTCGCTTTTCATAAGATGGAACCTCAGTGTTTTTTTTTTTAAGAGGACCGAAAATTTGACCCCATCCCCCACCCAAACACCCCCCACAGTAAAAGGCTGTGGAGGGGAATGAAAAGCAGTGTAGTGATTACAGTGTCAGGCTAAAAGGAGAGGAATTACCACATGGAATTCCCACTTGACCATGGAAGCTTACTAGGTTTCCTTGGGGTTATCACAACACTCTGCCTGGCCTACCTCAAGGGTTGTTGTGATTATAAAGCGGAGGGAAGAAACAGAAGAAGCAGCAGAAGAGTTGGTTTTTATATGCTGCTTTTCACTACCAGATGTCTCAAAACAGCTCACAATCACCTAACCTTCCTCTACTCACAACAGACACCCTGTGAGGTAAGTGAGGCTGAGAGAGCCCTGAGAGAACTGCTTAGAACAGCTCTATCAGGGCTGCGATGAGTGCAAGGTCACCCAAATGGCTGCATGTGGGGGTGTAGGAAATCAAACCCAGCTCACCAGATTAGAAGCCACCGCTCTTAACCACAACAACAAGCTGGTTCTAGCAATATATTTTATAAAAATTTCAACCAATTAATATGGGGTTTTTTTGCAGACATTTAATCTCCCACGTGCTTCTATGTCTGTTGACTTCAGTGGAATCTGAAGGGCCTCACTCTGTTTAGCACTATAAGGGTAAATATGATATTTATTTACGGTGAGATGAGATTTTTAGGATGTCCCTCCCCAAAAACAATCAAAGTATAAAACATATCAAATACAGATTCAAATCAAGCAAGCCTTAAGCAAAAACAGTACTACAATTCTTACTATAATCACTCCATCCCAGAAACCTCCTAACGAACTAGACATGACAATTTTGCAGACCGACCCTATGGCCTGGTTTAAGATGGGGACTTGCAAACTGGGCGGTAATCCCAAATGCCCATTTAGATGTTAGAGATCCGACCCTGGAACTCAACCAAATGTATCATCATCATCATATAATATAATGCATAATATAAACTGCATGAACCAGGACTGATCAAGGCATAATCAAAAATACCGTCACCCCCCCCCCCCCCCGCTGTTTGAGTCCCAATATTAACCTCTGTCGATATTAAGGCAAGTTGTTAACTCCCCCCCCCCTCCGCCCACATCGGGAAGGGCGGGTTATAAGAATAAAGTTTAATTTAACTTGCAATCTATACCCGCAAGCACTATGGAGAAAGAGCAAAGCACAAGTTGGCTTGAGGCAGTCTACATGTCTTTCGCCTGCACCTGTGGCGTGGCGCGCCTCTCCATTTTGAGCCTGCAGGACACCCACCCACCCATGCACACGAGTGCAACAGCAACCCGACCGGGGGTGGGGTGGGGTGGGGTGGGGGGTCGACCTCTTATAGGGCCGGGGGGGGGGCTGAGAAGGAAGGCGGCACTCGCCCCCCCCCCAATTCCAAAATCCCGACAGACTTTGAAATGCGAATTCGCCTCGGAAAGCTTGTTCCTCTGCGCCGTGCCTGGCGCGCCTCCTGGGCGCAGCGCCTCCGCGGAGCCCCAAAGACTAGGGAGGGAGCGGCGGGCATCCCGCAAAGGCTCGAAGGAGGAAGAGGCTCACCCGCCCGAATCGGCCCCGGAGTCCGCGCCGTCGTCGTAGCCGTCGTCGTCTTGGCCGCGCCAGCCGTGGCTGCCCTTCCGGTGCATGGCTCGCCTGCTCCCCGGGCTCGGCTGGCGGAAGATGCCGGGCGGTGCGCCGCTCCATCTGCCGAGGGCAAAAGGGCGCGCTGCCTCTCCAGCCGGCCCCGCAGTTGGTTGTCTCCAGATCAGGCGCTCTCTGGGTGGGGTGGCCGGGGCGGGCTTGCTTGCTTCAGAGTGGCGTTTCTCCGGCTGCCTTGCCCCGGAAAACTGTAGCACCCCTCCGCTGTGGAGCCTAAACTGGACATTCTCAGTTCTCTTAGAACTTCCCCACAGAACAGTTCACTCAGAGCACTCTAGGCCCCATCTCCCTCACAGGGTGGCTGTTGTGGGGAGAGGAAGGGGAGATGAGATGCTTTGAGACTCCTTCGGGTAGAGAAAAGCGGGGTGTAAAAAAAAACCCAGCTCTTCTTAAAAATAAAAATATGCTGATCAGACTCCAGGGGATGAATTCTGCGTGGCATTTATACTTTAAACTAGCCTCATGGTGGAACACGTAGGGATGGTGATTTAGGCCTGTTTTAAGGATAAATGCACGTGGTTTTCTGATTTGTGGGTTGACTTTCTCTGGTTTGCAGGCTTGCTTCCTGCACAGCTGGATAGGAAATAGGTATTTAATAGATCAGGGGTAGTCAAACTGCGGCCCTCCAGATGTCCATGGACTACAGTTCCCATGAGCCCCTGCCAGCAAATGCTGGCAGGGGCTCTTGGGAATTGTAGTCCATGGACATCTGGAGGGCCGCAGTTTGACTATACCTGGCATAGATAGATACATATACTGGGTTGGCTCCATTCAGCCTTTTCATTCAGTCTGCCTCAATGGCCCCCATGTGGCTTTTAACCATGCAGGTCCCATGATCCTCAGCCTTATCCTATCTCAAACTGACTGGTTTGAGAGGGCCAATTACAAATTATGCATGAAAAAAAAATGTGTTGTCATTAAACTCGGCACTGTATTTCAGATCCTATTCAGATTCACAACTCCTATGGGTCTGCATCTTAGGTTACTCTAGTGGCATGGACCCCCAATAGCTCTGTTTCTTTCCATGCTGTTGAGCTTTGGCTTATCCCCATGGCCATTCCCACATAAGAAGGTGCCCGAGATACAGAATGGGCATGGGGTATGTGTCTCTCAGCGAAGGTTCATGGCTTCGGAGTACAATGTACCCTTTGCATACAGAAGATTTCTGTGGTTCAAAGTTCAGCCCCTCTTTCTTGAACGGGATAACCTAGGTCAGTGGTCCCCAACCTTTTCATGTATCCCTATTAAACATTAAAAATACTGAGGTAAAGGTATCCCCTGTGCAAGCACCGAGTCATGTCTGACCCTTGGGGTGACGCCCCCTAGCGTTTTCTTGGCAGAATCAATACAGGGTGGTTTGCCATTCCCTTCCCCAGTCATTACCGTACTGAACCCCCACCAAAATACATGATAGTGGTGGCACTCTGAGTGTCCATGGATTGAGAAAACACATAATGACAAAAAGACCAAAATGACATGCTTGGTCCACATCTGTGGATCCCTTGCAATAACTTTATATTCTCCCCCCACCCACCAGGAACCTAGCCAGATTGGTGTAGTGCATGCCAGGTTTGATTTCCTGCTCCTCCACATGCAGCCAGCTGGGTGACCTTGGGCTCCTCACAGCCCTGATAGTGCTATTCTCACAGAGCAATAACATCAGGGTTCTCTCAGCCCCACCTGCCTCACAGGGTGCCTGATGTGGGGAGAAGAAGGCGATTGTAAGCCATTTTGAGACTCCTGGTGGAGAAAAGCAGCATATAAGAACCAACTCTTCTTCAGTAACATCAGGGCTCTCTCAGCCCCAGCTGCCTCACAGGGTGCCTGGTGGGGGGAGGGGGAAAGGGAAGATGATTGTAAGCCGCTTTGAGACTCCTTCTGGTAGAGAAAAGCAGGGTTATAAAAACCAGCTCTGTTTCTAGGCTTCTGAACCTGGAACCGGTGAACTAGATGAAATTAGATGGAGCAGTGATCCAAGTCAGAGAGTGCACTGTGTGTGCAGAATTGTTTCTGTAACTTCCCTCTTACTTGCCCTTTATGATAGTGCTGATTGTCTATCAAGTGTACTGTTGTCATCTGACCACACAGAATACCTGCTGTGTTCCCTTCCCAGATGGATTTCAATAGAAGGAACAGTCCTCTCCAGAATGAGCCCTGGTTATGACCGTCAGCTGTAGTCCAAAGTCAGCATCCCATCATCCCGTCATTTCCCTGTTACTTTAGACCTGTAGTTCTACGGAGAATTGCACCCTTCTGTGTCTATTGAGGTCAATGCATCTGAAGGCTGTAAAGGCAATATTGTTTGGTGACCTAGAGCAGTGGTCTCCAACCTTTTTATCACTGGGGACCGGTCAACACTTGACAATTTTACTGAGGCCCGGGGGGGAGGTAGTTTTTTGCTGAAGGACATCGCAGCTGCCTTTGCCCTTGCTCCACTTGCTTTCCTGCTGGCACCCCTGACTTCCCGCTGCCCACTGGGGGGCGCTGCCAGCAGCAGCTGCGCAGTGCCATGCCGAGGGGGAGCTCCAGCCATGGCGGCCGCTGGAGAGCACCAAAGGTGAGCCAGTGGCAGGGCAACCGCTGAGGCACCAGTTGGTGAGGAGGACGAGGAGGAACCGCGGCCCAGTACTGACTGATCCATGGACCGGTCCCCGGACTGGGGGTTGGGGACCACTGACCTAGAGAGCCATCCCAGGCAGGTCTACTAAACCTCCTGCTCTGACGTACACAATGGGTCTCACTCTGAATAAAGCAGTCTTAGAACTGCTCATTTACAACTGTGGATGTAGAATCTATATTCTCCAGCCAAACAAACAACTGCTTGGCAACATGCAGCTGAAAAGTGGATCCCACTCCAGGAAAATGAATACTAGAATTAATAAAATGCATGAATGTTCAAGGAGCCACAAGACTCGTGTTTATTTTTTTGGCCGTATGTGGTCCTTTCCTAGCATCCAATATTAGAGCCAGAGCATGTATGGGATGTTACACTTGCCTGGTATGTATGGACCCTGGAGAAAAAAATCCCGCAGATACAAGATTTGGGGGGAGAAGGAGAAATCCGTTCATTGCTCATTTTCATGGCTTCTTCTTGGTTAATTGTGAGCTGAAAATGTGCTGGTTTTCCTTAGCTGAGAATAAACAGATTGTGCCAAAATCAAACATATTTTGGTCTCTGTTTCAGAATGCATCCTTAATATACCTTCATTTGAACTTGTTCAGATAACTGTTGCTGTGTGAACAAACAAATGCATCAAAATATCTCAAACTTGCCTTCTCCTTAGAGTTCCACTGCTGAACAAGGGGGAAAACCTCAGAAATTGGCTCTGGCCATCATTTCTGCTAGAGAAAAACAGGAGAGAGAGACACTTGGCACTAGGCTGGCAGGCAGATGGCTCTGTAGACTCTGGGGGCAGAGATCTAGCCCCCCCTGCCAGCGATACGGAGCTCGTTCAGAGGGTTTCAGAGACAACACACTGTTTGCACTATTTTGTTTGCTTGCCTGTCTGTTTGTTTAAATACCACCCTCCCTTGTGGCTCAGGGCAATTTTCATATAACGTAGGAATAAGTACAGTTCAACAACTTCACACAACACCATAGTAACAGTAGTCATAGCAGCCAGTAACAACTGTCCTAACAACACTTCTCTACAACAATTCCAATAGTGACAGTCTTGTCAACTACAGTCCCATAGGTTGATCAGTTCAAGGGTCAGTTCATGGGGAGGAGCTTCTGGGGGGCTCAGTCCACCAGGTGGGGGCCAGGACAGAGAAGGCTCTGGCCCTGGTTGAAGTCAGATGCGCTTCTTTGAGCCCAGGGATCACCAGCCAGTTGGAGGGGAAGAGCGTAGAGCTCTTTGGGGGGTATAGACAGTGAGGCAGTCCCTCAGGTTCACTGGGCCTAGACTGCATATGGCCTTAAAGATGATTACCAAGACTTTAAGTCTGATCCAGAATTCAACTGGTAACCAATGCAGTTGTTGGAGAGCAGGTTGGATGTGGGGCCTCCATGGTGTCTCTGTGAGGACCCTGGCCGCTGCGTTCTGGACCAGCTGCAGTTTCTGGATCAAGGTTCAGGGTAGGCCTGCGTAGAGTGAGTGGCAGAAGTCTAGTCTAGATCCATGGCCGTCACATGGATCACAGTGGCTAGGTGTTCTGGGGCCAAGTAATGTGCTGGTAGTTTGGCTTAGAGAAGGTCGTAGGCAGGGTTGTGGTGATGGAGGCTGGCAGAGGCTAAAGTGCTACACCCTCTTCCTCCAAGACAAACAGGCAGTTTTGCAGACTGGGTAAGGACAGAGGTAGGGACTAAAATGTTCCTTCCTTATATAATGCAAGCTATAATGCAAAAGGATAAGGCCCCTGCTATGTCTTGTATTTGAGTAAACACGGATCTAGGATCAGGAGTCCCTCAATATTTGAGACTTCACAAGTAAGTAGCCGTTGCTAGAATCCAATACAAATTGCTCCCCCTCCAGGTGCTAATTAGCTCTACCAGCCTGGCGGAATGAGTCCTCGTTCAAGATCAGGGCCCTGATGGAACTATCACAGTTCCGCAGGGCCTGTAAAATGGCACACTTCCGCCAGGTTTAACACCATACAGGCCTCTCTCCTCTCTGTTCTCCCCTGGCACCTATTACCAACTCTGCAGACCAGATGGAAGATGGCTGAGGGGAGGGGGGCTTTGTTAGTTGCTGATAATTGTTAATTTTAGTATTTTTACGCTGTCTAAAATGTTTTACTGATTGTTTTATCCTATTCTTGTGAACTGCCCTGAGCCTGTTTTTGGAGAAGGGCGATATACAAACTGAACAACTAATAAATATTTAAGACTGGCTATGTCTCATTCACATGTAAGGAAAGGAGGTTGGTGTGTATGTGTGTATGTTTAAACAAATTCGACATGCAGTGGTGAGAACTATATCTCATCACTCATCACACCTTTTAAAGCATTTTTCTCCTGGCTGGGCTCTATCGGTCAGCTGGTCTGCGAAAAGAGCATTTTAAATCCATGGAGCACATTAAATGAAGGGAAGAGGGTTTAATTTCCCTTCAGTGCAAAGCGTTTAGTTGAAAAGTCACACAGCCTCATGTGCATTGAAGGATCCTGGGAAACAAGGAGACCCTCATGTGCCAGTCCACGCCAGTGAGAGTCTGGATTGCAGCTGAAACCTGAACTCTTTCTACTATGGCATACAGGCTCCCTTGGTTGAGGGGACAAGTCCCAAGGATTGCTGCCCATTTGGGTGGAAACCAAAACATTTGTGTTTCTTGTTGAAGATAAACCAGAAGCAAAGAGCAGAGGAAATTGTCTAGTTAGGGGTACTCAGGAGTGGTTTAAGTATTCGCGGGGCCCCTAGCACCAGAACTGGTTGAAGGATTTGTGGGGCTCTAGCAGAGGACAATTGCAGCAGGAGCAGCCAGACTGGGAGCAGAGGGGGGCCCCCACAGTGGAAAGGGGTGTCACTCTGAGTGTGAAGGGGGAGGAGAGGGGCTACGGCCCTGATCCATGTGAGGAAGGCATTGTGCGGGGCCCCTGGAAGAACAGTAGCATGTGTTACATGGATAAACCAGCCCTGGGTGTACTTAGAATAAGGGAAAGCATAAAATATTCAATATTCAGAAACGAAATGACCGAAATAAATTTTGACTACAGTTTAATTTAAAAAGGACTGGAAAAATGTATATCTACTTTCCAATCTGTACAGGCCCAGAATGATACAAGTATGTCGTCTTCATAAGGAAGCTTTGTGCTTTCTTTGTGCTTTCAACGGCTGCTATGACTTGGTGCTTGTGTCGTAGTGACCTTCAAGGCAGAAGCCATCTCCATATTTAGCAAAGGCACAAAAACAGCCCAAATGTTACAAGAACATTTCAAGATACATCAAGTTTAATAGCCATCCAAATGAATGAACGAGATGTAAGAGGTGCATTTTCAAAGCTAGTAATCTTATATGCCATTAAATATTTAGTTAGCCCGCTTGATCACTTTTCTCTCCACATCCTTTTCAAAGTCTTTACTTATGGTTTCATATCTTTATGTTCACATTGCTGTTTTAAATTTAGCACCTCGATTTACTCTCTTGAAATAGATCCCTGTGCTACTGGGCTGTTTTATATGTTCGGAAACAAGATAATAGTTTTAAAATAACAACTCTGCAGCATTTTGGTCATTTCCAACAGGACTGAGAAAGAGAAATTCTGTATTGGTACAGTCTGAGATTCCAGCACGGATGAAATCATAACTGTACTCCAGACAATTAATTCTTTGGAAGAGAGAGACATGATTTCTCCCATTGCTGACCCACACTTTACCCACCCCCCTATGCTATTCCTGAGTATCCCCTCCACAGGACTAAAGTTAGAGGAAGCTCAGTGGATTCCAGCAGGGGAACTAAGAGAGAAAGTGCGGCTCATCAGAATTAGTGAATCTTTGTGTTGTGTATGCAGGTTACTGGAACGGCAGAGTGGGAACCACGATGCAGACATCAGGGACTCTTAATGGTATTGGCAAGCACTCAGGATCCATCCCACTATTGGTTCATTTAAATCGTCCAATCAGTTTGAACTTGGGGAACTTGTACTGGGCCAATCACAGGCTTTGGTGGGAACCCTACACTGCCTATAAGTTCAGGTGGTGGACTACTGAGTTGAGTTCAGTTGTGTGCAAGCTAATAAAGACCTGATGTTTTGGCACATAAGTAACTGCGCTTTATTCAACCCACTATCAAATAGCTTGTTCCCACGGTGCATTCAGTGCATTCTCCACGCAACACTCCATGGTCATATCAAGAACTTGATAACTCTTCAGAACTCTGGAATCAGTAAATACATGTCTATGAGCTTGGGGGATCTAGTTTATTCAGCCATATAGGAAAATGTAACATCTGATCAATATTTGTAGAGGTGGAGAAACTATCCCAGAGTAAGCGGCTAAGAGGATTGGGGTGTGTGTGTGTGTGGGGGGGGAATCATGTGTAAATGTTCTGTTATTCCTCACAGATTGATAAACTTGCTGTTAGCTCTTACCACCCATTTGGCCTTTACCAATTAACAGTAAGTTCTGGTCCCATTTTGGAGTGGTCAGACTATTCCCACATTATGTGTCTCAGTGTTTTCCTAAGTTCACATAGAGCAACGTCTATGGGCCCTTGGTCAGCACGTGCCCTCCGCATGACCCAGAGTAAGAAGCCAGCTGGGTGACCTTGGGCCTGATAGTGCCGTTCTGACCAAGCAGTCCTGTCAGAGCTCTCTCAGCCCCACCTCCCTCACAGAGCATCTGTTGTGGGGAGAGGAAGGGAAGGCCACTGTAAGCCCCTTTGTGATTCCTTCAAGCAGTGAAAAGAGAGGTATAAAAACCAACTCAATACAAGACAATACAATACAAAACAAAACCAATACAAGATTCCACATGCAAATTTTGCAGTCAACACAGTTGGTGGACTGTCTCTATACCGGAACAGGCAATCTTTTAAATGAGACGTGTTCAAAACAAGACATTTAAAAACCAATTTCGTTGATTCGGCAAACATTTTGGAACACGATTTCAGTTGATGGCCAACCTCCTACACCGATGCTTTTGTAGAGTGTAATGTATCTGGATATCCTAGTCCACCTTATTCTTAACAATGATGTGTTATCAGATAGCTGTGACCATCTCGCTGTTGCTATGGCACAGAAAACAAAACCCCTTCCAGGGACAGTTGAACTGCTGCCTGCTTCAGCAATGTGCTTATCTAATAATGAGGTGAGAGTGAGGGGAAAAAAACTCACAAGGAATTTTTGGTTTGGGCCATTATGAATGATTCCACTATATTAATTTATCTATCTGTATCTCTTAACACAATTTTGTTTTGTTTCAGTACCATGGTCAGCACAAAGACGTCCATCCGCCATCGGTGCAACCATAGGACGAACTAAGATGCCAGCATATTTCTGAGGAAACGTTTGATTTTTTACATCATTGACAATGGCTTGAAATATGCGTGTGCCAGAAGTCCACAGTAAATTGGATTATAATTAGGAAGTATCAAACTTGACTCCTCATTAAAGGTGAGAACCGTGAATGTAAACTGACCAACGGAGGTAAAGATGAAGGACAGAGAGACCAGGTGAAGAAGAAGCTCCAATATGATCAGAAAGATACATTCACTATTTCACCCCAATTCCCGGAGGAGGAGCTTAATCGATGGGATTCCGGTGCATGGGGGCTCTGAAGTCCGGTTGATCCGCAGCACCTCTATGTACGTTCTTGGAGGTGAGGATCAGGAATTCAGTGAACCCTTGAAAAAATGCAAAAGCACCACCAGCATAGACTCAGCTGCTTGCACCCATCTCAAGGAGGAAGAACGAGCATGGATGTACTCCAAGACCCAAGACTGTCTACAGTACTTACAGGACCTATTAGCCTTGAGGAAAAAATACATTGAAAACATCAAAGATCTGAAATCCATGGATAAAGCCCATGAGATTTCCCCCATATCCACAAAATCTTCCAAGGCAAGAAAAAAGCCACAAGTCCCAGTTCCACCCACACCATCTTCCAAGGTAGGGGATCACTGCATCTTGTAAACAACTTTCTTTAGAAAAGCTTAAGTAGACCTTTAGTACATTATGTACTAAATGAAAAGTGAACTATAAAAGATTGCAAATACATTCTTTGACTAAAGATCCTCTGTGTCTTTTGCTCGTCGGCAATCCAATCCTAGGCAGTGTTATACCCTTCTAATTGCATTGAAGTCAATTCCATTGTGACTCTGCCTAGGACACTGCACAATTTCACACAACCTGCAGCCGGTATGGTGTAGTGGTTAAGGGCAGAGGAGAACTGAGTTTGATTCCCCACTCCTCCTCCACATGCAGCCAGCTGGGTGACCTTGGGGCAGTCATAGTTCTCTTAGAACTGTTCTCACAGAGCAGTTCTCTCAGAGCTCTCTCAGCCCCACCTACCTTACAGGGTGTCTGTTGTGAAGACAGGAAGGGAAAGGTATTTATAAACCGTTGTGGGACTCCTTTGGGTAGTGAAAAGCAGGGTGAAGAAAGCCAGCTCTTCTCTCATCTCACCTTTGGACAGACCAGCTCCTGTTGTGGTAGCACAGTCTCTTTCTTTTTACGCCCTGATCCATACCAGTGTTTCCAGTTGCAGTGTGCTGAGAATATTTTTCTGATCAACTAAAATGTTAAACTTTCTCAGCAGCTCAGGTGAGAACTGGAGAGGCTTCATTTCAAGCAACTGAAACCACACCTTTTACAGGCAACAGTTGGGGAGTTTCAAACGGAGTCCCCCCCCCTTTTGTTTTTTTACATATTGCTGGAAACATGATTTTCCAGCACATACATATGTATTGTGTTCAAACATGATCATTCATCTGTTTTTGACCATGCTAACTGGCATTAACCAACTGTCCAGAGCTGGTCTTGAGTTTGCAAATTGTTTTTTTTTTATTTATCATGTTTCTTACACAGTTTTCCTGCCCAAACTGGATTACAAAAATGCTACTTATTTATTATTTATCATGGGGCCTGTGTGCGGCATAGCCAGGAGATGGTAGGATTGTCTGGCAGCCAGGCAAGAGACATTTGGAGATAGTTTGCCATTGCCTGCCTCTGCATCAGGACCCTGGTATTCCTTGGAGGTCTCCCATTCAAATGATACCCAATTTAAAGGCTGGTCCATCAAACCATGCTGAGTCACAGGTGTCTAGCCAAGGATCACAAGTCCTTTGGCTCAGCCCTTCAGTTCATGTCCAAGGGCTGGTACCTCTAGTCTCACCCAGGGTACAAAATACCTGAAAGAAGTGGGTGTTAGGGACCCTGGCCAGAGGCTCTGTAGCTTGGTGTAGTGGTTGAGAGCGGCGACTTCTAATCTGGCAAGCCGGGTTTGATCCCCCACTCCTCCACATGCAGCCAGCTGGGTGACCTTGGGCTCGCCACAGCACTGATAAGGCTATTCTGACCCAGCAATAATCTCAGGGCTCTCTCAGCCTCACCTCCCTCACAGGGTGTCTGTTGTGGGGAGAGGAAGGGAAGGCGACTGTAAGCCGCTTTGAGACTCCTTTGGGTAGAGAAAAGTGGCATACAAGAACCAACTCTTCCTCTTCTTCAGTAGTATCACGGCTCTCTCCGCCTCACCTCCCACATAGGGTGTTTGTTGTGGGAAGAGGAAGGGAAGATGGTTGTAAACCCCTTTGAGACTCCTCTGGGTAATGAAATGTGGGGTATAATGACCAACTTTTTCTTCAGCTCTTCTTCTTCAGTGTCCTTCAGGAAGAGCACCCAGTACAAAGATAGATTCTAACAAACTGTGCCCATTGACATAAGGAAAGGTCCAAAATGATAATATAAAGAAATGGAGGGCTACATCCTCATATGTTCTTCAATGGTACCCCTTGCTCCTGCTGCCCCTCTGGACTCCCTCTCTGGCTTGGGCCTGCAAAGAAATCAGCAGCTTCCTTCAGTTAAGCTCTGGGCCTTCTCTCTCCTTTGCAGGCCAGATTGACTGAGCTGGTGGGGCTTCCTCACTCAGTGATATGTGAGCAACTGTACCAGCTGCCCCTGTCCTGGGAACCTTTTGCTCCCCAGGCCCTAAATTCTAAACTTTTAAACAGAAATAAAATGGGGAGAACTCCATGCCTTATCTCATCACCCTATACAACAGGGGTATAGACTTCAGAGGGGTTGGGGGGGGGGGCTGAAGCTCCCTCAGGGATTTCCCAGCAAAGGCATCACCCCCCAACCCTCCCCACCACCAGACCCCATCATGAAGCTGCCCAGGCTGTCAAGTTTAGTCAGTCCTGTTTGCCTTTGTAACAACTTTGTAAGTTCATAAGGAAGAGCAGAGCTGGTTTTGTTTGGGTAAAGATAAGAGGGGAAGGGGCCTTTAGAAGAAGAGTTGTTTTTTATACCCTGCTTTTCACTACCTGAAGGAGTCTCAAAGTGGCTTACAATCACGTTCCCTTTCCTCTCCCCACAACAGACACCCTGTGAGGTGGGTGAGGCTGAGAGAGCCCTGAGATTACAGAAGAAGAAGAAGAGTTGGTTCTTATGTGCCAGTTTTCTCTACCCAAAGGAGTCTCAAAGTGGCTTACAATCACCTTCCCTTTCCTCTCCCCACAACAGACACCCTGTGAGGGAATTGAGGCTGAGAGAGCCCTGAGATTACTGAAGAAGAGTTGGTTTTTATATGCCGCTTTTCACTACCTGAAGGAATCTCAAAGTGGCTTACAATCACCTTCCCTTCCCCTCCCTATAACAGACACCCTGACAGGCCTGGCCTAGGTTTAGCCCTGTATCCCCCATGAAACTGAGGAATCTACACCTCCGCTATAGTACAATTCACCCTAAGCAGTTGCACCTGTTTAAGCCCACTGAAGTTGGAGTCCATGATTTTAGAAAGCCATAACCCTGCCTAGGAATAAATTGTTCTGTCTACCTTTAGGTATACTTTCCACTGCTTTTTCACCTCCTGTACCCTTTCTGTGCAAGGGCAGGAGAGCTGTACAACCGTTTCAAAATAATTTGATTACATGTTGAAATGAATGACATTGGAAAGAATAGATGTGACGGCGATATCAGTTTGGTATTTTTGGAAAGTCGAGCAGCACAGAGGCTGAGCACCAAGTGATCACGCAGTGTCAGACCTTATAAACTAGTAAGGCTCGTGTGGTACAGAAGATAAGACAGCCTTCACTTACAATGTCCAGGGCATTTTGGAGCGAGAGTGAATCTGGGAAGTCCTTAACTGAGTTCTAATTGAGCAGTGGGGCTATCATTCTGCCTGACAGGACTCAGCGGAGAGAAACACTTCGCAGCTCGCTTCGGATGTGAGGGAGGCCATTGCCTATTTTGACTCCATTATTGCAGAGTTGGATGCAGAAAGGCAGCGGAAAATTGTCGTGAGGGATTATCGACATGCGGATGTTGATTTTGATGGTAAGTGCGTACGTGATGGTTACCGGGTATGCTGGGTATGCAGAATGAAGGGAGATTATACGAGACTTGAGGCTGGGATCCTGAGCCCTTACTTGGGATTTGCCAGTCTCGAGACTGGCATAATAGAAGAGACTTGTGGACCAATCAAGAGCCAGACTTAAGGACCAATCACAGGCCTCCGTTAAGGACCAATCATGTGCCCTGAATAATAGAATCAGGGTTGGAAGGGATCTCCAGGGTCATCTAGCCCACCCTCCTGCACAATGTAGGAACTCACAACTACCTTCCCACCAACAGTGACCCCAATTTCATGCCCCAGTGATCCCTACCACCACCAAAAATCTCCAGAATCCAGCTTGACCTGGAAGAAATTCACCTACCATCCTATAGTGGCAATCAGCAATTCCCTGGGTGCCACAGGAAACAAACCATGACACATCCCTTCCTGCCCACCTACTCACAATCTGCCTAAATTCGTAAAATCAGAATTTCTGTTAGATGACTATCTAGCCTCTGCTTAAAAACATCTAAAGATGGAGAACCCACCACCTCCTGAGGAACCCTGATCCATTGAGAAACCACTCTGTCAGGAACTTCTTCCATATGTTTAGCTGAAAATTCTTTTGAATGAATTCCAACCCATTGGGTCTGATCCAACAGAAAATAACTGTGCTCTATATATGACAGCCCTTCAAATATCTGAAGATGGTTATCATATCACCTCTTAGTCATCTCCTCTCTAGGCTAAACATACCAAGCTTCCTCAACCTCTCCTCGTACGACTTGGTCTCCCAACCCCAGACCATCTTCGTAGCCCTCCTCTGGACATGCTCCAGTTTCTCTACATCTTCCTTTAGTTGTGGTGCCCACAAGTGGGGTCTTACCAGAGCAAAGTAAAACGGTAACATCACCTCGCATGATCTGGACATTATACTTCTGTTAATACAGCCCAAAATACCATTTGCCTTTTTAGCTACTGAGTCACACTGCTGACTCATGTTCAATGTACATGTGATCCTTTTCACATGTACTACTGCCAAGACAAGTCTCACCCATCCTATAGTGATGTATATTACTTTTCCTACCTAAATGAGGAACTTTACATTTATCACCACTGAAATTCATTTTAGCTCAGTTTTCTAATGTGTTAAGTTCATCCTGTATCCTGGATTCTGTCTTCCGTTGTGTTTGCTACCCCTCCCAGTTTAGTGTCATCTGCAAATTTAATAAGTACCCCCCCTTCATCCAAATAATGTATAACTATGTTGAAAAGTGCAGAGCCCAGGACAGATCCCTGAGGCACTCCACTTGTCACTCCTTGGCGGGAGTTCTGAATGGTTCTGTGTTCGACTGTTTGCTTGTCTGTTGTTCAGTACTTCTGGTTCCAGTAAAATTGTTGGTTGTTAGAACTCAGTGTCCATGTCTTACTGAACCCACAGCTTTAATAAGGTAGCTACTGAAAGCACCGAAAATATAGACAGGCAATATGTCTATTCACATTGTGTTAATATTACTACTACTACAACTGTTTCCTGTTCAAATTCTGAAACTTGACAGTAGTGTTATCTCAAAGAGAATTACGCTATAAGGCTCATTGGCTTTAATGGGCTTGCTAGAGTGTCAGACTGGGAGAAAAATGGGAAAAGTAAAATGTAGGCAGGTGTTAGCATTCTACTGAATCAGATCAGAGTTACCCAGGATATCTTCCTGCCAACTTCAGTGTAATATACTTCTACCATTAAAAACATTGGAGGTAATTATAAAGGAAGAGAATACAATATTTACAGGTATCATAATGTTCGTATTTCAGTCAAAAATGTCAGTACTTTAAATGCTTTGTATTTTTCCCGTCACTGTACCCAAAAAAGCTAGTAATATAATCTGAACCAGTGCAAAGCAATATCCAATATGGTCTCATTTCAAGTTCAAATGAAGATGCCTGTGTTCTTGTACCTTCTGCAAAGGCTCTTAATGTTCAAAGGCATAGGAGACTAGACATTTCTCCTCTGCCAATGAAATATTCATAATATCACATCAGCTAAGTCAACAGGTGTCAAAGGCTTCAGTTCAATTTTTGCTGCATTATAGTATTACCATGCAGATCTAAATTTGGATCTAGAGGAAAATTTCCACATACGTTGGAGCCTTTGCATAAGGAGAAGATATGCACAAAGATGACTGCCCTGGCTGCTTCTGCCACATTAAACTTATTGTTGCACAAGCAGTTATAGATCTTGCTGTTGTATTCTATGCTATTGCTTGCATGAACCAAACTGTACTAAATGAGTTTGCATTTCCATTCATGCATCTCTGGATCCACCCTATAGTTTTCACTGGAGGGGCGAAATTATATCTGGGCCATATAACTTCAGTCTGTAAGACGATCACATCAGCGTATGATTCTCTCTATATAAAACAAAACCCAACCTAGGATTTCTGGGAGAAGCCTGTTGTAGAACTGTTCCCTCTTCCCGTTCATTTTTAGAGGAGCACTCAGTCAGGTGAGCAACCACATGTGGTACAGCCTACAGTCTAGTTGAGACATGGATTTACCATCACATTGAAAACTTTGTTTTTGGTCATTGGGTCACAGCCGACTTATGGCAACCCTGTGGAGTTTTCAAGGGAAGAGATGTTCAGATCAAAGGTGGCTTGCTTTTGTCCACCTTGGTATTCCTTGGTGGTCTCCCTTCCAAATACTAACCATGGCCAACCCAGCCAAACTGTGGGTTTCCCAATGTCTATGGACTACAATTCCCATGAGCCCCTGCCAGCATGGCCAATTGGCAGGGGCTCATGGTAATTGTAGTCCTTGGATATCGGGAGAGCCACAATTTGGCCACCTCTGCATGTATTTATTTGCTTCATTTATTGCCTTTCTTGTAAAAGGTTGACGAAAGGATATTGATTCTAGTTTCGCTTCCCTGTTTCAGTTGTCACCAGCTCACGAGAACACAGCTTACATTCCAACTGGATTCTTCGCGCCCCTCGGAAACCGTCCCAAGACACCATCCAAACATCAAGCAGAGCAAGCCAATCAGAAAGAAAGAACCATGAAAGAACAATCAGTTCCAGAAAGAAATTAGAAAGATATCCAATATATTTGCCCAAAGCTGTGGAAGGAGCATTCAATACTTTGAAATTTAAACCCAAAACGTGCCCAAAGGAACAGCTTTAGCTTGGAAGTAATAAGAACCGCACTCTGTTGAATCTTTTTTCACAAGAGGGCAGGCTACAAGTTGAAAGGATTTCTGCACACCCAATGTTTTGTGTATGATAAATACACAGTCGTTATTAGTTTGATGCACCCCACTTGCAGAACTTCATTTGTAAGTACACTTCCCTGTGGGGGTATCCAAGTGCAATATTTTGTAATTTGGAAAGTTTGTTACTTCTCCAAATCCATTTCTGTTGTGCTAGCTGTACAGTCAACATGGCAGCACAAGGAGTAGGGTCTCCTATTGGACATTTCCTATGATGTCATTAAAGATGGGCCACACAAGTCTTCGTCCTCTTGCTCACACCATTGTGCAAACAATGTTTATATGGTTAAAATTTTTATTGTTGTTTCATGATCGTGCACTACCTCACTGAGCAATTCACATGGAGCAGCAATCCCACAGGGTAATTTTCAACGGCAAAATGTGAATTTTTAACGGCAAATAACAAGCAAGTCTACCTATTCCCCCTTTCTATTTCCCTACAGTTTTGTGTACATTTAAACTCCCCCGCCTTCTCTCTTCCTGTATGTAACTGTTGAGGATATTATGTTCCACTATACCTGACGAAGCGTGCATGCACACGAAAGCTTATACCTTGAATAAAGCTTTGTTGGTCTTAAAGGTGCCCCTGGACTCTAAATTTGTTTGGCTGCTTCAGACTAATACGGCTACATACCAGAATTTGTCCCTTTAGTGAGCTAAGCAGCAGTTTGTATCTTGGCTACTGCGTTGAACCTTTTTCTTTGTATCTGGCTTTCAAGCCTTGTGGTGCAAAAAAGAAAAGCTGATTTGTTCCACATATTGGGGAAAGCTGATTTGTTCCACATATTGCATGGAAAGGCCCAAAGACTTCAGATCAACAAAATAATAAATGGGTTTAAAAATATCAACAAGGGACATTTGCTTATTATATGTCCAATTCCTAAATGAGAAGGAAGCCAACAAAATTAATACAAGGTAAGTCTAAAAAGAGATTTTTCACAAAATACATCATAGTTATGTGAATGTTTTGCCTCTGGAAGGGGTGGTATCATCGAGGGTCCAAGAGTCAAATTCCTAAAAGGCATAAAATACCCACCACTGTCTGGGAGGCTTTCAGGGCAGGCAACCTGTTCTTGAATGTCTCCGTAGCAAAGTACTCTGTTTACAAAGGAAGCATCTTCCTTTCTCTGGAAACTGAGCATCTCTTCTCCAAAACAAGAGCTGATCCCAAAGTTTCTCTTCCTCTTTGGTGCAAATGGGCATCAGAAGATCCAGGTGGCCAGCTGTGGTTTGGAGAAGTTCCTGGAAGTTTTGGAGCAATGCCTGGGGTGGGTGAAGTTTGAGGAGGGGAAGGGAGCTTATGGGGTTTCAGCATCATGTCCTGTGATGTCATATCCATGTTAAAAATGCATCTCCTCCAATTCCTCCCTTTGCAATAAGGCCTGCCCCTCTCCCCAAAAAACATTCAGATTTAAATGTAGATTTCTTCTTGTGGAAAACTTTTAAAAAATTGTGTTTTTCACAGTGTTATTGAAAAAGGACCTGTAGGGAGGATCATTACTTAACACACTCCTCTCCTTCTCTTGGGTTTGCTGTTTTTCCACCCAGGACAGAAAAACACCCACTTTCAAGAAACAGAGGAGTAGGTAAAAATATGGCTGGAAATGGCTTCATCGGGATGCTCTAGAAATTGTCACATGTCTCTGGTCTTTACCATAGAGATTAAGGGTAATCACTAGAGCAGCATTTCTCAACTTTTTTACTGTTGAGAAGCCGCTGAAACACTCTTCAGGCTTTGATACACCCCAGAAGTGGCGCAATTGTGCAGAATATGGTTGGGAAACATAGCTGTGTATAGGCTCACTTGGGGCCCCTCCCGTCCCACCCCCTCCAGGCCCATAACTGGCCATTTTGGGAGGGGGGAGCGGGTCAATATGACCATATATAGTCATATGACATATACGGTCATATCACCTAATAAATATTTAACAAATTGAAAAAAATATTTTAAAAATTAACTCCCACCCATTTGGGAAACCCTTCCAGAGCTATCAAGAAAACCTATGGTTTCATGAAACCCTGGTTGAGAAAGCTTGTCCAACCAAGAATGACATCACATCTTCCCCAAGCTCCACCCACTGCAGGCACCGCCCTCAAAATCTTTGCCAAGGCAGTGATGGCAGCCCTATGTCACTCAGGAGCCCACCAACCTGACAGTCATTTTTTTTAAGTGGCAGCCGGAAACAAGAGTAAGAAGTGGAGTGTCCCCCAGCAACCTCAAGGGGACCCCGTCTGTAACCCATGCTTGTTGCTATGCTTGTTGCTATGATTACAAGCAATGTGTGGTGGTTTCTCGATTGTATAAACCAGATTAAGCTGCAGCCTTCCTTATTCAGGAGTAACTTCCTAAAGAACGTGGGGAAAAGAAGAAGCGGCAACATGAGCAGGGCATAGGGAAAGAAGAGATGGCTCCAGAAAGAAGCTGCTGCCGAAACAAGTGGGTCCAGCAGGAAGCAAAGCCCAAACTGAGATGCCAGATTAAAGGCTGAGGAAAGAAGGCAGAACCTGAGAAGAGTCCTAGGTGAGAGAACAGGCAGAGGGAAGAATTCATGGAATCATAGAACCATAGAGTTGGAAGGGGCCATGCAGGCCATCTAGTCCAACCCCCTGCTCAACGCAGGATCAGCCCTGAGCATCCTAAAGCATCCAAGAAAAGTGTGTATCCAACCTTTGCTTGAAGACTGCCAGTGTGTGTACAATTAGGCACTGCTGCTGAGGTGAAGAAGGCTGACATTCACACATTTGTTTTCAATACACAACTATTTTTGAAAGTGCGTTCCTTAATATTTTGTGTGATTTCAGCTTAGAGAGAAAAATTCCACAATTTCAGCATTTTTTTTGTCCTTTTCATTGCTGAACTATCATGACAGATCATAATTTTACTAGAAAATCTGGTTGTTCTTGATCTTGAGATCAATATCACTATGGACGAATGAGAACGTCTGTGGGCTAAAATCCCTAAATTCACGAATAGTCAAACCCTAAGAGAAAACTGGTATAAGATGTTTTATAGGTGGCATGTGGATATAAAATGGCGAAGGGATATAACAATGTTTGTTGGAAAGTGTAATGACAAAGTGGGGTCCTTTCATATGTGGTGGTGCATAAATTCTGGACAAAAGTGCATGGTCTTTTAGAAGTGATGTTTAAGATTAACTTCCCTTTAAGGCCTGAACATATGATGTTAAGTCTCTGCCCGGATATATTATCTACTCAAGTTAGAACCTTTTTTTCTATGCGACTACAGCAGCAAGATCTTAGCCAAGATTTGGAAATCTTCAGAAGTACCGACTATTGAGACATAGCTGAATAAAGTTATGGAACTATCGAGAATGGTGAAGCTTACATCTATAGTCAATAAAAGACCAACTGAAGAATATCAGGAGCAATGGCAATACTACTTAGATGACCTTGCTAACTGAAGAGCTATGGATATCGGGTTGAGGGAGGGTGAAGGAAGAGGTAATAATGTATATAGATGATGGCTTTTTCGCTCTTTCTGTCTTTATACTTTCTATACTCAAAAATGGAAAGAAAAAAAAAGAAAACGAAAGAAAGCCTGGTTGTATACCCCAGGGTAACAAACATGTTACCAACACTGGGCCTCCTGACCTTGTAATCAGGCAGTGCATTGAGTGTACACAATTCCCTCTGGCTTTCCTAGTCTTGGTGCACTTGGATGTAGGTATTTAGAGCTGGGAGCTGCAGAAAAGGAAAGGACATCAGCGTAACACCTGCTCCAGAAAGTCCTTGTTGTGCTTGGTTGGAGATAATCAAAATACCATGGTAAGCTTCCTAATTGTCCTGCTTCAAGAGGCAAATGGAGCACTAGAGTATTTGTAAATGAAATAGCAAAGATTTGTATCTCTAAGATTTTAGTTTTAAAAAAAACATTGACAAAAGATGACATGGTGGCTTGGGCAAGCCTGGAGTGGTAGCATAGAAATCTTCTAAATAAAGAAGGAAAACAAATATTCGCAAGTTACTTCACATTTAAGCTGGAGTAATTTCTTCATAGGAATGCTTTCGTACTGGATGCAGGTGAGGCAGGCAGGGAGAAGTAGAGTCTTTGTAGTTTGGGGGCTATTCCAGGAGAACTTCAGGTTCCACTTGGAGGTTGAAAACGATTGAAAACCGTGAGAGGCAATTAGGCTACATATATTCTTTCAAATATTTAACAATCTAGTTTCAAAGTGAATGAAAAGCAGAGCTGCAGAATCGGAGTAAATGCACAGAACTTGAAAAGTCTCAGCAGAAAAATTATCAGTTTTGTTCCAAAAAGGAATGGAATGTAGTTGTACATAGAAATATTAGAGTTGTTCCATAATATCATTATCCAAGTAAATTCTAACTGGTTTGATCAGCAGTTAAACAGCATCTGGTGTAAGCTGTTTTCAGATTTGATAATTAGGTTCTGATTATTTATCTAGAAAATTAAACAATATGAAAGTTAATGTAATATCTGCTAACTTACAATCTTCTATAATAATATTTATAATCTTCCATGAGCTTACTGAAAAACATATTTCTTCCATGGATGCTCCGATGTTACTGAAGCTTGTGGAAGCTGACTGCATTAATCACTCAAACAGATGCAAAGAATTAGAAATGACTATTATTATTATTATTATTATTATTATTATTATTATTATTATTAAACTTTTTGTTTGTTACAAATAAAGGTATTGAGCACATTTGGGCATTTCAGCTGCATCATTAAATTATACAAGATCATCAAGCATTACAAAGCGCAAGAATAATCAGTTTCATTATTGAGCCCAGAGGGGTTAAAGGGGGTTCAACAAACATCTTGTGGGGTTGGCAGACTAGAAATTGAATAATACATAACATAAGATGTTTAATGTAAAGTGCTTTTTTTTTTTTTTGCAACAACAACCTCTCCAAATCTCATATTTCTTTGGATTCAGTTTCAAGAATGACAAATTGAAAGTCATCTGGGGAGTGTTTCCTTTGTATGTAATGTTCTACAATGGGAGCTTCTCTAATTCGGTTCCTTATTTTTGATCTATGTTCAGCAATCTTGATTTTGATAGGTCTTTCTCTCACTCTAGTATGGATTCATCAACAATTGCCTGAAATCTCTCCTTGTAGAGAAATTCGGTGAAGAGACATGGGAAAAGCTCAGGTAAGTATCCCTACCCTCACATGGAGGGTAAACATCGGGACAACTTTGTGATCATGTTAACCTCCACAATCACTGCCTGAGCACGGTTGCACATTGCTGAAATTTCTTCCCTGACTGTTTTTATGACCTTTTCCCCGTGATCATAATTTATACATTATATTCGCCCATGTGAGTTTGCACCCAGGAATGTCCTTCTACACAGTATAGTTCCCTCATTGCTGCTAGAGCAATACGGCTTCCACATGGGACCCTTCCCTGCATTTGCCATGTCCCAGTCCCCAGTGACTGTCATTCCCACCTCCCATTCCACACAGGATCCAAGGGGACTCTCCCCTCTCTTCTTTGCCCATGGAAAAGCTAATGGGATCCAACTCCTTGACTCTCAGGATGTCTACAAATTGCGTATAACTGTACATAATTCATAGGAACAGTTAGATTCAAGTCCTCCCCCTATCTTTCCACTTTTGCTTCCCCCAAATTTAGGTGGTCTTTTTCCAGTGCCCGTTTTGATGCCCTTTTATTAGCTGTACTTATCACAAGATTCCAGCAGTGGCCTTTAGAAATACGTAAATGCTCTTGTACTGCTGATGGAGTGGAGACAGTTGCACATCTATTATTATTATTAGTAGTAGTAGTAGTATTAGTATTTGGATTTATTTCCCACCACTCTCGGCAGAGCCGGCTCATGATGGGTTACAAGATAAAAATAAAATACCAAGTTCCCTAACACCCCGCTAAAATTACAACAATTACAGAAATACAGAGTCCAATAGCAAGCGCGGCACCAAACTAACCCCCCACCTACACCTGCTGGGGACTAGGGGAGAACTGTTGGCCACCACTGCTAAAATGTGGTGAAATACCTTCCTTCCGTCCTTTTGGGGGGGGGGCATAGATCTTCTCTCTGCACTGGCCTCAACCATAGGCCTAAATCCCCCATTCCCCTTTACTGTGAACTTTGTGCTGAAGAGAGACACCATATAATCTGCTCCCTGCTGCTTTGGTTCAGACACTTAATTCTCTTACTACTGTTGAATAAAGAACCTATCAGTTGAGTTCTGTTTTTAATTGTGTTTGCTGGAATGACTATGAGATGACAATTTTAACCATGTTATCCTTTCTATATTGTATTTTTTTTCTTGGCCGTTTTGGTATTTTATGCTGGTCTCAGACAGCAATAAATTAAATTGACATTTGAGTCCTGTAGCAGCATAAAGAGCGAGAAGATTTGGGGGATGGTATGAGTTTACAAGAATCAAAGTTCGCTTAGCTGAATATGAAGGGTGCTTTGACTTTTGGAAGTTCATACCCTCTAAGGCAATAATCTAGCTATTACACTGTAGACCAATATGGCCGCCTTCTGCCACATTTCAGAAGTGGTCCTTTGCCAGCTTTCATCTGCTCTTTTTTTGGGTTAATTATCATCGCCTTGATGTCCCCTGTGTTTGATTGGGGAGAAATTCAGTGTTTGAATGTTACAAAAAATAATGTGGTGCTGGTTTAGCTGAATTTTACAGATCAACTTGTAAACCGTTTGTTCTCTCTAATGGCCTAGCCTAAGATACAACCTTTTTGACATTTTTTGCAGGACTCAAGCTGGGCTCGAAGACAATTTCATGACATATACTGTGTACGACGATGGTGTCACTGTACGGTTGGTCCAGGAAGCCTGCAAGACACTAAGTATTGAGTTGATTGCTGTTTTTAATATAAAATATTTGTATTTTTATCTGGGTCTACCTTGGGAACTCCCTGTCTCCTTGCTGGCTAACCAGCTACTGGTTTGCTGGTGCAGAATACTGATAGTCTGGTGTAAAATAAAGTCCTTTAAGCTCTCATCACTCGTAAGGCAACCCATGCTTAACTGTCAGTCAGTACTCTTAGGAGATTTATTCATAAGTTCCCCCCAAAGCTAAGCCTGCTAATCTCCTGCTCCCAACTCCTGTAACCACTACAAGTAGTGGAGGGAGAAAAGAATTTTTTTGGAAATTAGTAAAATTATAAAAGTGAAATTGGAACCTTCAGTCAAGTTGGTTCTCCTCGATTTATTTCTCAATGAAAATGCTCAATGTAAGCAGAAAATATTGGTGAACTTTCTGATTGTAGCTGCCAGGATGTTAATTGCTACTAACTGGAAAAACGCAGATAATATCTCATTAGATCATTGGCGAAAGAAAATTAGGCAGTTTGTGATGTTGGAAAAGTTAACAAATAACATTAAAGTAATTCAAGGGGAGAAAAAGATTGAGGATTTCAATATAATTTGGCTTGATTTGGCAAATTACTTAAGGAAATTTTCAGACTATAAGGTATGTGAACTAGTGTTGTAATGTGTGACTTGGAATTATGGTGAACAGTTGAAATGTAATAGATGAAATGGAGATTGTCTACAGGATTCAAAAGGTTTATGAAGCTACAGAGTCGTGCTGTGGTGAATTTTGTTTTTGGTGGGGCATTTCTGTTGATTGACTGTTATTAATTATAATAAAATTAATTTTTTTAAAATGGCGCTTGGACTAATACTTTGCCATCACTTTTGAAGGAAACGTGTGATATCATACCTCTCTAGGAATCACAAAAAAAAATCTGTGGTAAAACCATCAAGCGATTCCTAGAGAGGTGGATGTTTTCCTTTCAAGCAGTGTCACACCATTGTGAAGGGTGCTCCCGATGTCCCTGCCCTCCATCTCCCACTACCGAAAGCTGCTCTATTTATGAGGAGGTGGGAGGGGAGGTCATGCCAAGCCTAAATCCCAAATTCCCCTTCTGCCACCACCCCATCTCAGTATTCACAAAAGTTATGGGACATAGCAGTCACCAGAAACCATCAAGGACAGGCTTAGACAAGTCAAGGAGACCCCTACAAATTAGTGAATTACAATCTTGACTTGGAGCTACCTATATTAACACAGGGTACTGGGGGACTCTGGCACAATGGCTGAGGCAGAACATACCAGGGTGGATCCAACCATCCTCATATAGGTAGCCTTTTTCTACCTTAACTGGCTCTTCTTCCAGCAGTGGAACCACCTGAGCTAGAGAAATTCTCCTCAGGAGCGGAAGATGTCAAATTTTGCTCAGTGGTATGATATAGGATGCACTCCACTCTCTCTGACTTGGCTAGACTCTAGGCCTGTCTCTCAGTTTTACAGTCCAGTCTCCTTCACACCTGTACTTTGCAACCCCATTACTGTTAAGTGGGCCGTATCATCTAACAGTGTAAGCCTATGCAGAATTAGACTTCATGTGCTCAGAAGAATGTGCTTTTGCTTATGATTGCAGTTTAAGTTGTTGTAGGTCCACAAAAACCTGGAGCCAGCCTTGCTGCAAGATATATATCTGCTGTCAAACTGTCCAACTCAATCGCCCTTTAATGACTGGAGAGATACGAAAGACATTTTAATAGGGAAAAGTCTTATATCTGTGGCATCAAGGATGGTCATAATAAGTATTCTAGTACACTTTTAGAATGATTCCTACATAGACAGAAAGGTAATATATTGGGAACAGGACTTGGAGGTATCGTCCCTGTTTTTTCAAGAGGAAGGACAAATTCTACCATCTCTGTAAAAAAAATATACAAACCCACCCCAATGCAGGATTGATACTGGCTTCTTAGAATCCACGAAACACTCTCCTTGCCCCCTGCCCCTGAGAGAAAACAGCATGGCCAGAGATTATGAGGCTGACTAGAGAGAGACAGAGAGCGGGAGAGAGAGAGGTGGAATAAAAATCTTTCCGAGTTCCACCCTTACTGAAGCCCTCTCTCAGCCTATATCCTCATGAGTCTCATGTGTCAGTATGCTTCGGATTTGTGCAATAGTGCGTGACTAATGTTGAGGTTTTAAAATTTCGTATGTGCACATGAATTTTAATGTCATTAATATTTGTATTTTAATATATAATATATAGTTCTGCTGCACAACCTTTTAGGTTCCTAGGACGTTAAGCAGAGACATGTGGTCTTGTGAGAAGATTTGGTGGATGCATTTTGTTCATGCCCAAGGCCTGTGGATCAAAACCCTCATGTTTCACTCATTTCCATTCAGATGTGCCAGAAGAGGCAGTGCTAAAACTGTTTGGGGACTACTTTTTCGGTTTCTGTAAGATGTCCGGGTACGACAGAATGCTACGGACTCTGGGAGGGAACTTGATTGAATTCATCGAGAACCTTGATGCCCTTCATAGTTACCTTGCTCTGTCCTACCAGGTATTTATTTATTTCCTCCATTTATACCCCACTTTTCTCCTGAACGTGGACCCAAAGTGGCTTACAACATTTCCCCCTTCTCCTCACAATAACCATCTGAGCTAGGCTAAGCTGAGAGTGATTGGCTCGAGGTCACCCAGTAAGGTAGTATGAATATTCAAAACTGGGTGTCCCAGATCCTGACACTCTAACTTCTGTTTACTCACTGAACTCGTCAGTACCTTCCAGACAAGATGAAACAAACAAAACAACAACAACAACAACAACAACAATAATATCTGGAGTAATCTACTATTTTTTTCCAAAACGCTTAAGGCTAGAGGTCAACCATTGCTTGTCCTCAAATCTGGTAATGCCAGTTGCGTATAAAAGAAATCTGAAGACCAAGCTGGGCTCTTTGATCCATCCCAATCACTATATACTTCTTCTGCCTTCATGGCCTTGGTCCTTCTTCTACCAGTCTCTGAATAGCTTCCCCACCATCCCTTTCTCACCTCCCCAGTGTGTTGCAGTGGTTAAACGTGGTGGACTCTAATCTGTAGAACTGGGTTTGCTTCCCTATTCCTCCACATGAAGCTATCTGGATGACCCCAGGGCAGCCACAGCTCTCAGAAATCTCTCCACTTAGCTCACAAGGTGCTTGTTGCTGGGAGAGGAAAGGAAGTGATTTGTAAACTGCTTTGAGAGTCCTTAAGGCAGAGAAAAGCAGGGAATAGAAACCAACTTATTGTTTTGTCCTCTTTCTGCCCTGTTGCTCAGGTGAACGATATTGTCTTGGGGATATATTACTGGCCAAACTGCATGGATATTTCCGTCGCGTATTAAAAAAAATAAAGACTGTGTTGGTCTATAGATAAATTCCAAACGTTGTGTAATGCCTGTTGTTAGATCCAACTAAAAGAGCACAAAAGAGAATTCAAATTGTTCATCGCATGTAAAGTTTGGTATACAAAAAGTGTGTGTGTGTGGGGGGGGGGTGTGTGGAGGGTGAATGCAAAACTAATTTTATTTACAGCATAGCGGCAAAGCCCCATACTTGCATAAACAAAGAATAGATTTTGTATTGTGGTGTCAAATTTAGTTGTAATGATAAAACAACAAATAATTACCAAATCATTATGAAAGTTGCCCTAAATCTTCAAGATATAGAATTGTTATCCTATTTTTATAGTCTTTTAACGGGGGTTTTAACAGGGGATTTTAAGACTATTGTTACCCGCCACGAGCCTGTAGGGAGTGGCAGGAAATAAATCGAATAAATGATAAATGATAAATGATAAATGATAAATGATAAATGATAAATGATAAATGATAAATGATAAATGATAAATGATAAATGATAAATCAAGGAACACAGAAGCCAGTCTATGATTTTCCATTATAGAAATTGCTCATTTTTCTCCGATCTGCTGAAACTCTTAATATACATTAAGAACATTAATCTTGTGGGGTTTTTTTCATTATTTAACCAAGAGCTCCATCTCAAAAGGTCAGTAGTGCAGTCATGAAGTGGGGTTTGGTGTAAGAACTGTATATGACATTTATCCTCAAGGAAAGAAAAAAAGGCTGAGATTGTTTTTCTATATAGGAAATGAATGCCCCATCATTTCGTGTGGAAAGAGCAGAGGGGATGCTCCTGCTTCACTATTACTCCGACAGGAAGGGCCTGTCCCAGATTGTCCCAGGTGAAATGTCGCGAGATCTTGTTTCAAATTGGGTTCCCATTTCCCATGGGGGAGTGGGGAAACGGTCATCTCTGTTACACACTCTCACTCTGGCAAGCGGCAGGTCCAAATGTGGAGTCCAGAACAAAATCTTGCAACTTCATGACATTTCCAAAAGTGCTATAAATTGCTGTAATGGAAAAGAGAGTTTTTCACTAAGGGTTGGATCCACACTAAATTTCCTACCAGCAAAATGGAGCTTTGCTGCCTCTCTCCTCCCACTGCAGTCCACTGATCTCCACCAAGTGATGTTCCTGGGGATAAGGAACCCTAAGGAACAACATGAGAGGACTCTACAGTGGGAAGTAGGGTTGTGCGTGGTGTCGTCCAAATCACGTCACAACGCATAACCCTACGGATACCACCGCACACAACCCTAGTGGGAAGGGTGCACAGGTATCAATTTAGACAGTCACAAAGTTTAGTTTGGATCCAACCCTAAGAGTGAGGTATCATGAAAACTCATTGCATCTGTTTATATGGGACATATATCACCTCTATCCACTGTTGGCAAGATTTATTTATTTATTGCATATTACGGTTGTCCGTAAGTCTATGTCCGGAATTTGTTTCTGGTTTAAGTTTTGTTTTATGTATATCAAATCTTGTGCCAATATAGGTGTCTGAATCTATTTATTTATCGGACGCAGGAATTCTCGAAGCTGTAGCCAGAGATTTCTTTGACAGTACAGTGACACTGAAAATTCTGAATCAAAACACAGAAGACGAACGTACCGGGAAGAAGGAGCATGTAGTGTTTTTTGTGCATAATGAGGAAAAGGGAAAGAGCGAAACCAAGGAGAGAGCATCTGAGGACTCCTCGAAGGATAAAGAGGTAGAGAAAGCAGTCCTCTAGAAGGCCGTTTTGTGTCAACACAATCTTTCACAGATTTTGATGTCTAAAGTAGCTATCCCCAACCTGTGGGCTGCAGACCACATGTGGTCCTTCGACTAATTAGAGGTGGGCCGCAAAGGACGCCTTCTCCCCCCCAGCCCTTTACTTCATCCCCCCCAGCCCTTTATAATACACTTCATTGTTGTGGCATGTCTGTATCTTATTTTGAAGGGATGTTTAAACATTACCATAGCGATCAGAGAGCGTTAGGGCAGTGGTTGAGAGTAGAGGAGTAAACTACCCCCCCACCGGGCCTCAGTAAAAGGCGTTGAGTGGTCCCCGGCGTTGAGTGGTCCCCGGTGATAAAAAGGTTGGGGACCACTGGTCTAAAGCATTGCTATGGATCTAACCTCAGACAGCCTTCTTCCAACTTCTGTAGCTCTTTGGTTGGTGGTGGGCTCTTTAGGAAGGAGGACTTTGCTGAGTGGTATGTGGTAGGACAGTGGCAGTGTCCGCATCACTCTATACCAGGTTTTCTCAACCAGGGTTTATTGAAACTCTGGGGTTTTGTGGAAGCACTGGAAGAGTTTTCCAAATGGGTGAGAGTTGATTCATTGATATATATTTATATTAAAATTGGTGATATGACTACATATGGTCATGTTGACCTCTTTCCCCCAACATGGCCAATGATGGGCCTGGAGGGAGTAGGAAGGGGAGGGTCCCCAGGAGGACATGTACATAGCTATGCTTCCCAACTATAGTCTGCACAGTTGCATCACTTCTGGGGTTTCTCAATGGTAAAAAAAGTTGGAAAAAGTTGCTCTACACATTGATGGAAACTGCAAGTTGCAGCAGGGTTTGCAAGGCAAGAGATGAACAGTGGGGGGTTGCTATCGCCTGACTTCCTTGATGGTCCCTCATCCAAGTACTAAACAGATTTAACCCTGCTTAGATTCTGAGATTGGGCTAGCCAGGACCATCCGGATCTCAGCACTGTATACCCTAGGAGGAAATTTGTAATTGATAGCTGCTTTAAGTAGAGTTAAGCCTGTGGTCAGAGGGACTCCCCCCCCCCCAGGAGTGTATTAGGGAGAAAATCCATAAGGGAAGACTATTGAGTATTATTGGTCTCCTTCAATGTGTAATCACAGGGGAGAGGTGGGCCGTGTTCTAGAGCAGGGGTAGTCAACCTGTGGTCCTCCAGAAGTTCATGGATTACAATTCCTGTGAGCCCCTGCCAGCAAACAGGTTGACTGCCCCTGTTCTAGACTACACTGTCCATTGACGTGGAACAACGGTGATGATAAATGAGTTTGGCTGGCACATATTACATAAGCAGGTGCCCTAGCATGGACGATGTACAATACCCAGGTGTGATAGATGTGCAGGGGTTCCTCAGTCGACAAGCTGATATAAAGGGATTCCCAGGAGGCAGAGATTGATGGTGACCCAGGACAGTTGAAGCATCGCCTTCCTTGGAAGTTGTAAAAGAAAGAAAGGCATCGATTGAGGATGTGTGTGTTAAATGCCGTCAAGTCACTTCCGACATGGCAATCCTATGAATAAGCACAATATATTCTGCCTTGAGCAAGCTGTACTTTTCCCTCCCCATCTGTGATTTCAAGGGACCCTCCATTAAAGTCTATTGACTGTCTCATCATCTCTGCACGCAGTGATACTGATGAATAAACAGATCTAGTTCCGGCCCTTTCTGTCTTCTACTACGCCCACAAGGTTGCTCTAATGTAAAGTGCTAATACAGATCATCAATGCAAATTGTTTTATTTTAATGACCACCATTCTATGGCTGTATGTTCTCTTTAGCCATTGGATGGGGCACCTCAGAAAGAGAGGGAAGAACTGACGTTGTGCCGCCCAGAAAAGAAATCCTACTGGGACATTGTGAGACGGGCTGTGAAATTTCAGAGAGGTAAATAAGTTCCTCCTTAAATCCAAGTGGATATAAGCATTAGAGATGCATGTACCAGCTTATAAAGGAAAGCTCATGATGAAAGCTGGTTCATGGTTTACCAGTCTCCCTATCTTGACTGTGGGCAGTCAAGTCTCCCTATCTTGACTGTGGGCAGAGCATCCACATGGGCATCCCACCCACGGCCACCCTGTAGTTCCTTCTTTGAGTTGCATCAAAGTTGGTTTCCCTTGTGGGGAACTCTCTCAACCCCATCTATTACACAAGGCTGTGGGGGGAGGAAGGGAAAGGTGACTGTATGCCACTTTGAGACTCTTCATGGCAGGTCAACTGTCCCCATGGAATGGATACATTTCCAGACAGATTCTCTCAGCTCAAGCTAAATGTTTACACAGCTTCAAAATAACAGAACTTGGAGGGTATGTAGAGGAGCATCCTGGAGAGGTCCTCTGTGACTTTGATTTTTATTTATTTTTCCACTTCTGTCTCTAACTCTGTTCTATGCACTCCTGAACAGGTGGGTCCTTTTGAATGGTGCAGGTTCAGGAGTGTATAGAACAGATCCTGTGCAAGCTAGAGACACCAAGATCACAGGGAGTCTCCGGCTCACTCTCCTTTACCTGCCCTCCGAGTTTAGGGAGGACTGAATTTATGGGGTCTGAGTTACTGCCCCCAAAGAAGGTGTCCCCAGGAAAGTGCTTGTGAGAGATGGGAACAATGTTCACCTATCCCATGTCTGTGCCAGTTGCTGATGCTGCCCAGCCCCTCCCCTTTCCACCCTTTTCCTCCCACACATTATGGACAGATGTTATGGAGGCTGGGCCAGGCCAGATCCTGCACATCCAGCAACCAGTACTTTTTAAAGAGTTTTGTTTAGTCCAGGGGGGTCAAACTCTGGCTCTCCAGATGTCCATGGACTACAGTTCCATGGAACTGTTGCATGGAAAATGGCCAGGAAGCAGGTATCTGGAATGTTAGTCCATGAACTGTAGTCTATGGACATCTGGAGAGCCAGTTTGACCACACCTGGTTAAGTCCATTAAAAAGAGACAAAATAGGGAACTCTCCTTATCTTGGCTGTGGGCAGAGCATCCACAGCCACCCTGTAGTTCCTTCTTTGAGTCACATCAAAGTTGGTTTCCCTTGGGGGAAATCACCAAGAGAACCAAGAGAACCATATCATGTTCATAATATTCGGGCTGCCAATGGAAATTTGATGTCACTTTCTCTCAATCTCTGACCTCACAGGGCGGTTGTTGTGAGGATAATATAGAAGAGAAAAGAATGAATACATACGCCACTTTGAGTTCTTCCATTAGGGTAAAAAAGTGGGATATAAAAAAACAGCTTTTATTTTCTTTCTATATTGCTTTGGTGCTAATTATTCTCAATCTAGCACATTAGGAAGACAGAGCTGATCCAAACGGAATTTCTTACTGCAAAGATAAAACATGCTAATTCACACAAAGAATTCTGTCTGCCTTTGATTCACAGGAAACATTATATTTACCTCTGAACCACATTTCCCGGAAAAGCTTTGGGTTGAGGAAAGAACGTTTTGCTATACATTCCCGTTCCATGTTGTGTTTGATAAAACAGTAAGTTACCCCTTTGGAGAGGTGCTTTTAGTTAAAGGCTTCAGTAGGGATGGGAAGAACAAAAAAGGTGTATGATGAAATGCCTCCCTTGTTATTTCAAAAGGGCAGTTTGTTCCTCTGGGCTGGGGGGTGGGGAGGGGCTGCCAAACCCCAGTTCACCATCCCTTTCACGTGTTAATTGACATGGCCAGGAAGCAGGTACCTGGAATGGAGGGAGAGGGTTTCTTCTCCCCAGAATTCCTAGGTGAGGGGCTTCCTGTGGGAGGGGGCAGGAAAAGTATATAGGATTGTGAACAGAGAGATCTTTTGGGAGGCTTTTGGCTCTTGGTTGTTCACCTGCTGATCATCAGGGAAGGACCCTGGGAGAAGAGGTGAACAGCCCCCCCCTGGTGCTAAGCAGCAGTATGCCAGGGTCATTTATGGCAAGGGTTATGGCTCCTCTCTTACCATCTCCCCTATTTGATTGGATGTTGTACAGGAGGGATGGATAGTGGATTATACCACTGTCTTCTTATTATATGCTGTAATTTTTATGTCCTATTCTGATATTTGAATGGGGTTATATTGAGGTTTTTAATTTATGGATTATGTGTAACCCACGAGCCGGTTTCCGGGAGTGGCGGGAAATAAAAATTCAAAATAAATAAATAAAATTTAAAAACTTGGACATACGAGCAATGCAATGAAATTTTGGAACCTCTTTAAGCAAAGGTGCCTGCCCAGTATTTAACATCAGACAGGGTATGTTTAGCAGAGGGACAGAAAACTTGATTTCATCCAGTTTCTTTTGTCTCTTGCTTAACTTTGTGATGTGCTAAAGATTTGGTTTTTAAACCGTGTTCTTTTAATAAATCTTTTATAAACTGGAAGTGGGCCATGGTTTTCTGATCCACATCGTGCTCCCCCAACTTGGAAATGCTAGCAGAAGTGCAAAGGAAAGACCCAGAGGGGTGAACCCTTGCAGTGTCTCATCCCCCACAGTGCTCAGGAGCTGGGGCTGTGGGAGACCAGAGAGGCAAGGCCTCAGATGTGGAAGAGGCTGCTAGGGGGTCATGGCTCTCCCAACTTTGACCCTGTACTTTAGCCAGGTGGTGGCAGCGCTTATCTGCCTGGAGTTGGAAACCAGCCAGAACAGAAGGTGGGCAAGGACAGAACTGGGCATACAAGTCAGAAGAGGGCTAGTTCCGCCACAAGATGTAAGAACATTGTTTTGTTGGAGTTACAGCATGCCAGAATTTAACACTACAGTATTCTGGAGCTGCAGTATGCTACATTTTTAACACTACAGTATTCTTGAGTTACAGTATGCTAGAATTTAACACTACTGTATGCTAGAGTTACAATATGCCAGAATTTTAATAATACAGTATTCTCAAGTTACAACATGCCAGACTTTTAACACTACAGTATGCTGGCCTTACAGTATGCCAGACTCTTAACACAAGATGCCGATGTTACCGTCTGCCAAACCTGTAACACTACAGTATGCAGGCATTACTGCCTGCCAGACTTTTAACACTACTATATGCTGGCGTTACAGTATGCCAGACTCTTAATAGTATAGTATGTTGGCCTTACAGTATGCCAGACTCTTAATACTACAGTATGTTGGCCTTACAGTATGCCAGACTCTTAATACTACAGTATGTTGGCCTTACAGTATGCCAGACTCTTAATACTACAGTATGTTGGCCTTACAGTATGCCAGACTTTTAACACTACTATAAGCTGGCGTTACAGTATGCCAGACTTTTAACACTACAGTATGCTTGAGTTACAGTATGCCAGAATTTGACACTACAATATGCCAGAATTTAATATTACAGTATGCTGGAATTATAGTCTGCCAGACTTTTAACACTACAGTATGCTCGCGTTACAATATGCCAGAATTTGACACTAAGGCATGCTCGAGTTACAGTATGACAGAATTTAATACTACAGTATTCTGGTGTTTAAAATTAGTCTTGAAGCTGCACTGAGTATATAGAGGATTCTCCTGTGGAGTGCCTAAGGCTCAGGGGAACAGCCTCTGCTTTACTTGCAGAAGGTCCCAGTTTCAATCCCCAGCATCTTCAGTGTTTTTTTTAAAGGACCAGGCAGTAGATGAACTGAAACACCTTTACCTGGGATCCTGGAAGGCCACTGCCAGTCAGAGTAGAAAATCCTATTCTTGATAGACCAACAGTCTGGTTCAGTATAAGGCGGCTTAATATGCATCCTATGGATGCGAAAGCTGGACGCTGAAGAAGGAAGACAGGTGGAGAATAGATGCTTTCGAATTATGGTGTTGGAGACGACTGCTGTGAATACCATGGGCAGCCAAAGTTACCAACAAGATAGTTTTAGAGAGGAGCAAACCAACTATGTCATTAGAAGGCAAGATATTACAGCTGAAGCTCACTTACTTTGGACACACCATGCGATCAGACTCGCTAGAAAAATCATTAATGTTCGGCATGGTCAGTAGCAAAAGGAAACGTGGTCGCCAAAGGATCCGCTGGCTCCACACGATCAAAGCCGATACAGGGATGACCAAGAATCAACTAAAAGAAGCAGTCAGGGACAGGGGCACACGGCAAAGACTTTCCTATAGAATCGCCGAGGGTCGGACACCACTGAACGGATAATATCATCATCATCAATGTACATTTTAAGTCTGAGGTAAACGTTTCTCCTCTAAAAGTAACCTGAAAGTTTTCTCCTGTATTTATGAAGTTCTGCTTATCTGTGTTCCTCAGCTGAAGATCAAACAGGCTGGCGTCAACATTCAGAAATTCGTACCAAGACTACAGACCACGGGTACCAGAATAGACAAGTATTTCACTATTGTCCACCCACAAGTTACGTTCACCATTCTCAGCATAAGGAAGTTTATCAACAGTCAATTTGTCCTCAAGGCCCGAAGGGATAAGCTGCCTAAATCGCGGAACCTGCGGCCCCTGCTGAAACTGAGAGGTACCAAGCAAAGCCGGCTTTTTTTGTAGGCAAGGGAGATGTTAATGCATCTGATTCTAAGGATCGTTATATTCACTCCTGGTCTACGGTGCCACTGACTAATACTCACTCTCCAGTGGAGCCACGAAAATTCTATAAAGCTTTTAAAAAGAAATACCAAGAGAGTGGGGTGGTTGTTAAGAGCAGTGGCATCTAGGTTCCTTCCCCACTCCTCCACATGCAGCCATCCGTACAACCTTGGGCCAGTCACAGTCCTGATAGTGCTATTCTCACAGAACAGTTCTGTCAGAGCTCTCTCAGCCCCATCTGCCGGCAAATAGCAGCAAGTCTACCTGGTCCCCCTTTCTATTTCCCTACAGTTTTGTGCACATTTACCTTGCAAGTTGTATGTTGTGGGGAAAGGAAGGGAAGGCGATTGTAAGCCACTTTGAGATTCCATCGTGTAGTGCGGGGGTTGTCAACCCCCAGTCTGTGGCCCGGTACCACAGAGAAAGCCTTGAGAAAGCCTGCCTTAGTTTAATGAAGGCCCTCAAAGACAGACTTAGATGGACTGGTAAGCAGGATGGAACCTCATACTATTATGTCTTCTTTCGAATGAAAAGGGCAGATGGTCTGGATGGAGGGCCTCCAGTGCATGCTGTACTTGTGTTCACCAAAGCTACGCAGTCTGGAGGAGCTAGAAGATCAACGGATGCATCTTTCCGACATCGCACCACATGACACGACGAGGGATCTGATCCTCTTCAACCAGCAACGGCTGGCAGAGATAGAGCTGTCCAACCAACTGGAAAGAAAGAAGGAAGAGCTCCGGATCCTCTCTAAAAACCTGGATGCAGAAAAGAAGAAATCGGAAGCCTTGCTCTATTCCATGCTGCCAAAACACGTGGCGAACCAACTTAAGGAGGGTCACAAAGTGGAAGCAGGTATGGGCCTTCCGTTGTCCGTAAGGTTTTGCAGGTTTATGCTGTGATATTGTATGCATAACCAGTAATGTCACTAGAACAGAGGTAGTCAAACTGCGGCCCTCCAGATGTCCAAAACAATTCCCATGAGCCCCTGCCAGCATTCGCTGTCAGGGGCTCATGGGAATTGTTGTCCATGGACATCTGGAGGGCCGCAGTTTGACTACCCCTGCCCTAGAAAGACACATGGATAGATTTTGGACCTAGTTATTTCAACTACAGTGACTGTGGGGCCTGATCCTGTGTATTTACTTGGAAGTAAGCCCCACTGAGCTGAGTATAATGCAATTTACTCCGTAATCCTGTGAATGAATGTGTGTTAGTTTTGCAGAAGTTGGTGGGAATGAATCATGGTGGTTGCCAGCCTCCAGATGGGGGCTGGAATTCTCCCTAAAGTACAGTTATCTTCAGACTACAGAGATGAATTCCCCTGGAGAAAATGTTAGCTTCAGAGTGCAGATTCTATAGCATCACCCCATGCATAATTTCCTCACCCCATGCATAATTCCATAAGCCTCTATCATGTCCTCCCTTAGTCATGTGTTTTCCAAGCTGAAGAATCCCAAACTCTGCAGCCTTTCCTCATTCGCTGAGCTCTCCCCACACCTCGAGATCCACCCTCCCCGGGCTCCACTCCCAAATATTCAGGAATTCCCGAACCCAGAGTTGGTAACCCTAGTAAGCACAAAATGTCAGTCTTTCATGTTAATAAACTTTGTTTTGGTAGATTAGGAGCCAGTGAGTAATTGCGAGCTTTTGCATTACAGATTTAAAGAATTTAAACTTTCCTTCCCAAATTCCAGCTACAAATGTTTACTTACACTCTCTCAGGAGTAACTGCTTGGATTCCATTACTTCATCTTTGTGAATTTAATCTGCTTTTAAAGCTGTTTATTCCCATGGCCATCCCTATATTCCCTGGCAGCAAATTCCACATTTTAATCACTATGTACAGAAGTATTTCAGGTTTGTTGGATACCCTCAAGTTCTAAGATTTTGGGAGAGAGGCAACATTTCACTTAGTCAACTCTCCCCACCCCATGCATAATTTCATAAACCTCTATCATGTCCTCCCTTAGTCATCTGTTTTTCAAACTGAAGAATCCCAAATTCTACAGCCTTTCCCCATAGGGAAGGTGATCCAATCCCTCTAATCATCTGGGCCGCCCTCCTCCGTACTTTTTCCAACTCTGCTATGCCCTTTGTGTGACACAATGACCAAAACTGCAGATGGTATTCCAAATGTGGCCTCACCATTCAGGGGCATTACAATATTGAAGAAGAGTTGGTTCTTAGATGCCGCTTTTCTCTACCCAAAGGAGTCTCAGAGCGGCTTACATTCGCCTTCCCTGTCCTCTCCCCACAACAGACACCCTGTGAGGGAGGTGGGGCTGAGAGAGCCCTGATATTACTGAAGAAGAAGAGTTGGTTCTTATATGCCGCTTTTCTCTACCCAAAGGAGTCTCAGAGCGGCTTACATTCGCCTTCCCTTTCCTCTCCCCACAACAGACACCCTGTGAGGGAGGTGAGGCTGAGAGAGTCCTGATATTACTGAAGAAGAGTTGGTTTTTATATGCCGCTTTTCTCTACCCAAAGGAGTCTCAAGGCGGCTTACATTCGCCTTCCCTTTCCTCTTCCCACAACAGACACCCTGTGAGGGAGGTGAGGCTGAGAGAGTCCTGATATTACTGAAGAAGAAGAGTTGGTTCTTATATGCCGCTTTTCTCTACCCAAAGGAGTCTCAGAGCGGCTTACATTCGCCTTCCCTTTCCTCTCCCCACAACAGACACCCTGTGAGGGAGGTGAGGCTGAGAGAGTCCTGATATTACTGAAGAAGAGTTGGTTTTTATATGCCGCTTTTCTCTACCCAAAGGAGTCTCAAAGCGGCTTACATTCGCCTTCCCTTTCCTCTTCCCACAACAGACACCCTGTGAGGGAGGTGAGGCTGAGAGAGTCCTGATATTACTGAAGAAGAGTTGGTTTTTATATGCCGCTTTTCTCTACCCAAAGGAGTCTCAAGGCGGCTTACATTCGCCTTCCCTTTCCTCTTCCCACAACAGACACCCTGTGAGGGAGGTGAGGCTGAGAGAGTCCTGATATTACTGAAGAAGAGTTGGTTTTTATATGCCGCTTTTCTCTACCCAAAGGAGTCTCAAAGCGGCTTACATTCGCCTTCCCTTTCCTCTTCCCACAACAGACACCCTTTGAGGGAGGTGAGGCTGAGAGAGTCCTGATATTACTGAAGAAGAGTTGGTTTTTATATGCCGCTTTTCTCTACCCAAAGGGGTCTCAAAGGGGCTTACATTCACCTTCCTTTCCTCTCCCCACAACAGACACCCTGTGAGGGAGGTGAGGCTGAAAGAGCCCTGATATTACTGCTCTGCCAGAACAGCTTTATCAGTGCCATGATGAGCCCAAGGTCACCCAGCTGGCTGCATGTGGGGGAGGAGCGGGGAACCAGATTAGAAGTCCACACTCCTAACCACTAAACCAAGCTCGCCATTTTATTCTCAATCCCTTTCCTAATAATCCCTAACAAAGAGTTTGCCTTTTTCACTACTGCGGCACATGGGGTTGACACTTTCACTGCACTACCCACTACAATCCCAAGATCTTTTCCCCCTCTCAGTCTCAGCAAGATCAGACCCTATTATCCCATGCCACATGTTGGCATTTTTTGTCCCAGTGGGCATCACCTTCCACTTACCGATACTCAACTTCATTTGCCACATTGTTGCCCAATCACTCAGTTTGCGGGGGGTTTCCTGGAGCTCCTCACAATCAGCCTTGGTTTCCACCTGCAAACCGGGCCACCACACCCCTAGTACTCACCCCTAGATCCAGATCAACGATGAATAAATTAAACAGTACCTGTCCAAATACTTGTCCCTTGTGGGACCCCGCTGCTTCCTGGCCTCCCTTGTGAGAAATGCATGCAACTTTTACAGCTGGCTTCATCCAGTCAAAACTCTATCTTGATCACACCACCCTGAATAGGTTGAGGCTGCCTTTCTTTTCCTCAATCCCAGTGTAGTGCTGTGGGTGCCACAAAGCGATACTAAGCTGTGTTTCAACTAACTTTTATAGAGGTATGTAAATTTACCTTAAATAGGTAAGTTCCTACACCAGAATGGTCATATATATGTTATCATCATTAAGGAGACTTTTTTTTCTCGCAGCTGACCCTGTAGGTTTTCAAGGCAAGAGATGTTCAGAGGTAATTTGCCACTGTCTGTCTCTGGAGTGATCTAGGCCAGAGGTCCCCAACCTTTTTATGACCGGGGACCGGTCAACGCTTGACAATTTTACTGAGGCCCGCGGGGAGGTAGTCTTTTGCTGAGGGACATTGCCGCCATCTGAGCCCCTGCTCCACTTGCCTTCCCGCTGGTGCCCCTGACTTCCTGCCACCCACCGGGGGGCGCTGCCAGCAGCATCTGTGCAGTGCCACGCTGAGGGGGAGCCCCAGCCATGGCATCCACCAGAGAGCACCAAAGGTGAGCCAGCAGCAGAGTGGCAGGGCAGCCCCCGAGGCAGCAGCCAGGGAGGAGGATGAGAAGGAGCTGTGGCCTGGTACTGTCTGATCTACGGACCAGTACTGGTTTCCAGACCGGGGGTTGGGGACCACTGATCTAGGACATCCTTGGTGACCTCCCATTCAAGTACTGAACATGGCCAGACCTGCTTATCTCCCAAGATCTGCTGAGATCAGGCTAGCCATCCCAGTCCCTTTACTCAAATGGGTGGCAGTAAGGCAGATTTGAGCACGGATTTACCAACGCATAAATCAAACAGGAATGAGCTTCACCTGCTGCTGTGCTGAACATGAAAGGAAGGGGCATGAACTCCCTTGCCTTGCTAAGAGAAAAATAATGCCGAGCTGTGCAATTACTACTCTACAGTTGCTACCCTTTGAACTACTCTGTGAAAGTAGCTTAAACAGGAGTAGCAGCTGCTCTGTCGTTTAACTATGAGAAATACTAAGGAGGCTTGATTTGCTGATTGACTGCTGTTAAAAGCAAAGCTTAACAACCACATCCTACAAGGGGAATGAGTTGTGAAAATTACACACGGTCCTTGGTTGTTCCAAGAGCAGCTGTATGACTCCTTGAACGTGGCCGTAGGCCTCCCAGAGCATTGGCAGAAAGCACTTTTCATTCGTGCTGGACTTCACGGTTGGGGTGGGACGGGGTGTTTGACTTCGGCACTAGAGCAGTCCCTGTGGTTCGTTTCAGGTAAGTGAGAAAAAATTCTGGCTTTCCCTGAAGATGCCAGAGGGGAAGCTGTTGATGAGGCATAAAGTCCTTGGCCATCCCAGGGTCCCAAAGAGGGACACAACTTCACAGCCGCAAACACAGAGAGAATTAAGGGAAATCCCAGACAAAGGAACTCGAGCTGTAATTAAGAGAGGGGCACAGTCTTCGTATTTCCCTCTTCCCATGTAGATCTTACATTGAACAGGGACTGGTTGCACCATCTTCTAAGAAGGAAAAGGTCAAGGCTAGCTGTTTTAGATGGCCATTGTTGACCATTTCAGCCCTTTGATGTCTGCCAAAAATGGTGTCTGGATTCCTGACTCACCACAGGGGCTAATAGCCTGCACATCTCACCCCTTCTAGTGGTTTATTTGTTCCACTCTTTTCATACTGCACTTGGGTTGGTGGTTATTGTGCTTTGCTGCTGTTGCTTGGAGGTGTCTCACACCTATTCTGGGTGAGATAATTTCTCTTTTGATTGTCACTAGTTTTCCACTGGCCTCTCTTTGTGAAATTCCCTTTCCCTAGTTTTGCTGGGACCCTGAACTGGATGGTCCAGTTCAGATCTTGTCAGATCTTGTACTTGGATGGGGGAACAGCCTGGAAGATCTTACATTGAACAGGGATTGGTTGCACTGGCCTCTAAGAACGAAAAGGTGAAGGCTAGCTGTTTTAGTTGGCCATTGTTGACCATTTCAGCCTTTTGATGTCTGGATTCCTGACTCACCATAGCGGCTAATAGCTTCCATATCCCACCCCTTCAAGTGGTTCATTTGTTCCACTCTTGTCATACTGCATTTCGGTTGCTGTTTATTCTGCTCTGCTGCTGTTGCGTGGAGGTGTCTCACACCTATTCTGGGTGAAATAATTTCTCTTTTGATTGCAAGTTTTCCACTGGCCTCTCATTGCAAAATAACAGTTCTCCTTTGATTTGTTCCCTAGGGGATTTCAGTTCCTGCACCATCCTTTTCAGCGATGTAGTGACCTTCACAAATATCTGTTCAGTCTGTGAGCCTATTCAGATAGTCAAAATGCTTAATTCCATGTATTCCAAGTTTGATCGGCTTACCAGTGTCCATGGCGTGTACAAAGTAAGCGTCCTCGGTTTCCTAAACATATGCATCGTGTCGATTTTCCCATACAGATCCTGCTTATAGCCAATTGTACCGGGTCATGCTTGCCTAAAGAATTCGTTTAGATAGCTAGGAAAACAAAAACAAAAGACAACGTGTTATAAATACTGACATGTCAACAGTATATCAAAATCACTCAATTCACGAAATGTCCTGCTGGTTCCTTGTCCACAACTCCTGCATGTTGTCTATCCCCTGCCCACAGATTCCTGTGAGGACTCTTCCTCCAATACCACTGCCACGTCCCTACAGCTTATCAAGGAATCTGTCCCCAATCAGGTGACCCACAGCATGTTAACTGATAAGCCTCCACTGAGGGGGACCACAAATGGGGGATCCTGGTGTTCTCACTTAGCAGCCCCTGGTCACTGGATGAAATACAAGACATGTGGACTTCTGGATTGCTCTGGGCAAGAACCAGAAAAGAGGAAAGGAGGCATACCCATATTGTGAGGTGGGCTGCTACCAGTTTCTTGCAGTAGGGCAGCACGCCCCACTGCTTCTTATGTACAAATCTCTCCTGCTGGACATGGTCTGCCCCAGATTTCGGCATACACACAGTTCATCAAGGTAGAAAGGTTCAATTGCGTTTCTCCGTGGCAGTGGCAGGGAGGGTTGTAGTGTTTACTTTCATGAAGATGGGATTGCATCACAACACAATCCCACCTTCGTGGAAGTATAAACAATGCCCTGAAGTGCCACAGAGCTGAAGGAGTATTTTCTGTCCCTGCCAGGATACCGGAGGCGGGCGAGGAACAGAGCCTGGAAGGCCCAGCTCTTCCCTGTGCACACGGGCCTGGTCTGCCATGGCCTCCAGTGGCGCCCACACCAAAAAATGGAAGGCAGAAACATCTGTGTTCCCTTACCATGCCTCATCAGATGCCCTAAAGTGGGCCAGGGCCAGGAGGGACTGGGCTGGCACCAACATAAGTGGGGAATAGCCCTGCTGCCATGCAAGCGCCAGCCTGGCCTTTTCCCCCCATGTGGAATCAGTCTCTATGATTCATGTATATTGGGTTGGATCCCAAGTACTGGGAGTAGAGTGCAACTTTCTTATCTCTTCCTTCGAGCTGAAGACCTCTGACTCCCCCTAGAATTCTGCTTCAGAGGGTCAGGCGACCTTCACAAACAGCGTGGAGGAAGCAATCTGGGGAGTTGTAAAGTAAGAGGAAGGAACTGGTAAAAATTAACCCTCCCTTTCCACCAAGGGAAGTGCCCCTCTTCTAGTGCTGGTACACCAGTAGAACACCATTGGATGTAGCCCACTGGATGTAAAATAAGCCTGTGTATGTACAAACAGCTGGTTCATCTTGCAGAATTAGGTCTTCACACCTACAATATGTCTCCCCTTGCTTTACAGGTGGAGACAATAGGCGACGCCTACATGGTTGTTGGGGGGGTCCCGGTGGCTGTTCCAAGTCATGCCGAAAGGGTGGCCATGAGAATTGCAGCAAGAGAAGTCACGAACCCAGTTACTCAGAAGCCCATTCAGGTAACTGAAATCACATAGATCCATGTCACGATTGTTACCCAGGGATCAAAAGTGAGTGCTCGAGGCCCTTTTCTGAATGGGTCCTTGCTGGTTTTTGCCAAAGCTCTTTCAACCTTCCATGTGGCCTGTCATTTTGAAGACTCAACAGTATCCTGGGCCCAGTGTCTTAGGGTAGGGTGCTTATAGCAATATGGCCTTGGCTATCTGCTCCTTTGATTCCATCTACAAAATCAAGACTTGTGGGGCTGTAGAGAGGGAAAAGAAATGTCCTGACAGTGACTTGGATGCACTGAAGCAATTCTGCACTGTGCAGATTTCTTAGCCCCTCCCTCTTGCTGCAGCCAAATGCTGTTCCTGTGGGGTCCCCAGTTCTTTAGCTCAAATACGTCTTTCCTTTACTGCACATCCCTTAGGCCAAATGGCAGCTGTGGATGCAATTTATAATTTATACTTATTAGAGATCCACTCCCCCTCCATATCTTAGTTCTCAGACAATCATTCATTTTTAACTTTAGCTAGGTGTCTAGAAACACAGGCTTGAGCTCATGTGTACTTGTTTGGGAGTGTCCTGGTGCTGTTATTGGGCAAACATAGAACTGAACTGCATGATAATTTAGAATATTTAATTATTTATTGTGGGGTGTGTGCAGTGTAGCCAGCAGATCCCAGGGTTGTTTGGCAGCCAGGCAAGGGATGTTTGGAGGTGGTTTGCCTTTCCCTGCCTCCGCATCATGATCTCTAGTATTCCTTAATACGGTTCTATTTTTGTTTTTTATTGTTTTAATTGTGTTTTGTAAAGGCCTTTGCCCATATACAATAAATATCTACTATCTATCTACTAGTATTCCTTGAAGGAACTCAATACACATCCTTGGAGGTCTCCCATTCAAATACTAGCCAGGGCCAGCCCTGATTAGCTTCCACGATCTGACAATATTGGTCCTACCCGGGTTATCCATCTCAGGGCTAGACTTCAAATTTATGATTAGAGACATATGTAGTGGTCATGTGCCTGAGCAAAAAAGACTGGCAATCATTCAGAGATACAATAAAAAATTGACTAGAGATTTTGTTACTAAATTATACGCCGGTGTTTCCTACACATCTACGTAGTATTATTCTGCATGGTCACAGAAGCTAGAATTGTTAATGCAAGGCACAGGAGCAGACTGACAACATCAAAGATATACTAATTAAAAGCAATGTGAACACGTTGAGGCAATTTGTCAGTCTTTAATTCAAAGATTGGAAGAGTTTTCTTAATTAAGCCCCCATGTTATTTGGCTTGATTGACATTTTTTTTTTTTTGTTTGGCAAGATGTATGTATATATAGTCCTTGATTGTAAACATACTGTAAATATTTATTTTTCTTGTGCTGATATCATTTTTAGAATAGGCTGGTTGAATGAAGACCATCGGACTAATTTCTTTTGCAGTGCAGAACAAAAAATTAAAAATATTTCCATGTTGCGCTTATGCCAACAGATCAGAATTGGGATTCACTCAGGACCAGTTTTGGCTGGGGTAGTTGGGGACAAAATGCCCAGATATTGTTTATTTGGTGACACTGTCAATACAGCCTCTAGGATGGAAAGTCATGGTCTACCAGATGAAATCCATGTTAGCCCAACAACATTCAGGTAAATAGCCCACAAAATAAGTGTTACAAAGAAAACTGGCCAGTTTTCTCTTTGGGGGGCATAATGTTTACATTAGCTACTTATCAGTCAGTGCAGGTTCCAATCCATAAAGAGATTCTATTGCAAGGTTCATGAATTTTAGAGCCTGTGAGCACCTTTGGAATTCTGACATAGGACGGTGGACACAGCCCCAAAATGGCTGTTGCACAGTGTGGAACCAACCACAAAATGGCTGCCCCAGCTTACCTTCATTCACACAGTGAAGATCATTGTGATGTGGTGGCAGCTACTGGCAAAATGCTTTTAAAAAAGCTTTGCAGTCAATAAATTCTCTAATGGCTTTGCTGAGCAACAGCCACACCTGGCTCCAACCAAGTTCTAAAAACACTTGGTGGGCATCATGAAAGCTGTTGGCAGGCACCCACAGGTGCTATGATGGAGATTCCAGTTCTATGGTATGCTGGGAGAAGGGAAAGGACCAACCTTGCCACTTGGTGCTGATCCTGGAACTACTCCCTACAGACCAGAAGCCTTCTAGCTTATTTCCAGATGGGGGGGGGGGGGGACGACTAAATCTGGATCAGAAGTGTGGGTAGCTTTCACTGACCCACAGTCATTTGCTCCAGCACAGGGTGAACTTGTGCTTCCAGTCCTTTAAAACTTGGTTTCCTGTTCAAAAGGGCTAAATGTGCCCAGGATTAAACTACAACAGTAAGCAAACTTTAAATGGCCATCTATAGCTACTTGTGGATTTTGTTTGTTCTCATGTTTACTTCTGTTTCCTGCATTGCACAGAGCATTGCAACACCAGGGATTTGACATAGTGGAAAGGGGAGAAATAGAGGTTAAAGGCAAAGGGAAAATGACAACCTATTTTCTGAGGCAAAACCTCTGTGCCTCCAAGAATGAAATAATGGGACACACGGAAGAGAATCTTGGCAATGGGGATGGTAAGCAGAGAGAGATTCTTAATGTTGTTTAATATTTGTGGTGTCATGAGGTGGCTCTTTCCTTTGGATTTTGTAACTGTGACAGACTGCACTCTTAAAAGCTTAGAAGTGCTGTACAAACAAATAAAGAACTGTGAAAGGTTAATTCTTCACAGTGCCAGAAAGCCTTGAGTGACAGGCTACTCCAAGAGATTGGATTATTTAGCATCAGTTCAACAGAGAAAGTCTTGAGGACGGACCCCTGAGGTGACAACAGCCTGAATTTAACCCTGACTGAGAGCAGTTTAACACAGAGTACTGGGGAAGGTTGGCAAGGACATGTGGGTAGTTAGGTGAAGACTCCCATTCAAGCCAGAAAAAGGGGTAGAACTTCTACTGAGAGAAGAAATTTCCCTACCCAGTGAAAAACATAGAAATAGCTTTGAGGAGTGGAAAGATCCCTGGTGTGGTGTGGTTAGAAACTTCCTTTTGAAACCGAAGGGTCAGTAAAGTTCAAAATGAGTGCAAGGAGCCTCACCTTATAGATCCCAAGTGATTGGGATCAGCTGATGAAACTCAATAATTAGCATCAGCTGAGCAGAGAAAGACTTGAGGGATGAATGTTAAGGTGAGAGTATGAACTAAAGTTTAAACTAAGCATAAAAACTAATGTTTCTGTATATACCCTTTTATTTCAGAGTTCAGTATTGAATTACCTCAGAAATGTTACCCCTAGTTTTGTTAATGTGAAATTTAAAACTCCTTAAGTGTAATTTAAGGGGGTTCTTGATCCTTCCATCAGGTTCCTGGGTAAGGCCAACAGCCAAAATATCATATAGTGACAGAGTAGGACACCCAGAGTTCTTCAGGTTTTCTATGGTGGCTCAGTCACAAAAACGAAAAGAAAAATGGAGGGAAAGTCTTGCTTCTGAGGGGGAGAAGTAGACAGGAGCATCATAATAATTATATTGGTTTTAATTTTATTTGTTAAAATATCTATTCCACAATCCTTTCTTGGGACTCAAAGCAGTTACTGAGTCTCATATTGTAAAAGGAGAAAGTTCTATCTAAAGCCTACATTTTGGAATTTTGATGACTCATCTGCTGACTGATTCATGTACTTATCCATGCTAGCACTCTTTTGTGTTCTTAGGTTTAAGGACAGGACATCAATTCTCTTTCCAATATATTCATCTTTGACACCATTGGAACAAATAATCAAACACTCGGTCCTTGAGCAGCTGGAACTGAGAGCTGTGATTTCTAAGACTCAGCATGGGTTTCGCAAGAACAAGTCATGTCAGACCAACCTTATCTCTTTTTTCGAGAAAGTGACTACCTTGCTGGATCAGGGGAATGCCGTGAACATAGTTTATCTGGATTTCAGTAAAGCTTTTGATAAAGTTCCGCATGATATTCTTGTTGACAAGTTGGTAAAATGCGGTATGGATACTAATTCTGTCAGGTGGATCAATAACTGGTTGACAAATCGTACCCAGAGGGTACTTGTTAATGGTTCAGCATCTTCTTGGAAAAGAGTGACAAGTGGAGTACCCCAAGGATATGTCCTGGGGCCTGTGTTGTTCAACATATTTATAAATGATTTGGATGAGGGATTAGAGGGGATACTTATTAAATTTGCAGATGATACTAAACTGGGAGGGGTAGCAAACACAACTGAAGACAGCAACAGAATACAGGATGATCTTGATAGGCTCGAGAAGTGGGCTAAACTGAATAAAATGAAGTTCAATAGGGACAAATGTAAAGTTCTGCATTTAGGTAGGAAAAACCAAATACAGCAATATAAGATGAGGGAGACTTGTCTTGGCAGTAGCATGTGCAAAAAGGATCTAGGAGTCTTAGTAGACCATACATTGAACATCAGTCAGCAGTGTGACTCAGTGGCTAAAAAGGCAAATGGGATTGTGGGCTGTATCAAACAGAGTATCGTGTCCAGATTACAGGAGGTGATGGTACCGCTTTACTCTACTCTGGTTTGGCCTCACTTGGAGTACTGTGTTCAGTTTTGGGCAACCCATTCTCAGGTTTACATAGCAGCACAACATTTATCCAATTCTTTTACTATTTGAATGTTATCCTTTCCTCATGAGTTTATATTCCAGCTTGCAAATACTCCAAAAGTGGTCAGGGATTCAAGGAGCAATATATTTGGAAACACATCTTGGTCAAATTTGTATCAGATATTTTGCCTGAGTCATAGTCCCTAATTTATCTGTGTCTCTGACATATTATTTCTTTCTGATGAAATAGATGCTTTGGGAAATGAAGGCAGCAACAATGTTGTTGCAATGAAGTATGCTGACTGCCAAGACTCAGTTCTGTCCATGGAAGTAGAATATGAACCAGACATCCAAGGTTTGTTTCAACATGTACTGATTTCATTCTGAGTACAGAAACGATGGGATCCAGCTTGTCACTATCCTTTGCGGGTATCTCCCCGTGTTTGGAGGGAGACAGCAAAAAGCAGCTATCCTCTTCATAATTTTCAGAGGCTTGAAATAGTTGCCAATTGAAAGTAAGGCAAACAATTGTTGACTAAGTATCTTTTTTAAATCAATGAAGTATTTATTTTTCAAGATGAAATTGCTTGTAAAATATATTTTAAATGTTTTGGTGGGAGAAACCTTCATCAGTTCAAATCAAGCAATTCATTAAAGAACCATAAGAAGATCTAATGGTGAATCCTTGTAAGAGACTCAAAATGCATTATAAGATAAAAGTTAGCTAAAAAGCTTACCATTTCTCTGTGTGACAGCGTTCCTAATTCCAAAAAGTTACAGTTGATGCATTTTAAGTTTTGCATTGAAATAGTTTAGTGTTTCACCATTAGATCTTTATTCTTTCATGAACTTGATTTGAATGGAGGAAAGTCCCCGCCCGAAATGTTTTCAATATATTCTGCAAGAAATTTCATCTTGCTAATAAATACTTCATTGACAAAGAAAAATTCTTAGTCAACAATTCTTTGTCTTTTTATTATAATTTACACAGTATAATTTATTCTTTATATAAGCTTTCTACCCTATGTATTCCTACTTCTCTTATCTTTAAATACTTGCCAGCACAAGAAGCCAATAAGGCCCAACAACCTACAGTCACCTCCATGTACTAGAAGTCCTTCCATGCATGAAGTTTCAGATGGGATCTAGCCCAACTTTTAAAATAAATCTCATGCTGTTGTTGGGGTTTTTTTTTTTACTCAGACCAGTTTTTTCCAGCTTTTTTTACTGTTGAGAAACCCAAGATATTCTTCAGACTTTGAGTAACCCTGGAAATAATATCAGCAGACCACACCTTCTTGCCATGCTCCCAGAAGTCACATGTCACTACAAGTGACATCACCCAGACCCTTCCACTGGATGTGACATCACCAGGCCACTCCCACAGAACAAACAGTGACAGCACAGATGATTTGTGAACAGAACCATACCTGCACTCTGGCCTGGCTACTAGTTCTTCTTCACCACCAGGAGCCTACAGAAACAGGCCTGGAGCAGACCTATGCCACTCCATTCCCACCCCCATGCCCGAAATGGCCCAGCAGTGTACTCCACTGAACCGGGACCAGGACTAGGGTGGGCCTATGCTGCTCCATTGTAAACCCCCCCCCCCAAGTATTTAAATTAAAATGAGAGTACTTACCTCTTTGGACTCCAGTCACTACCATGTGTGACGAGCCTTGGCCAACAAGGATTTGTATGACCATGGGCCCCCCCTTCACCACCCCCTCCAGGCCCATTATTGGTCATGGGAGGGAGCAGGTTGAAATGACCATATGTGCTCATATCATCCCATAATTTTGTTTAAAATTTATACACACAAACACAGAATTAACTAACTCCCGCAAATTGTTTCATAAAATTTAGATAAATCGACAGAGAAATGCACATTTAGGAAAAAGAGACCAGCTTTATTCAGTAAAGCTGTACTCAAGTTACTGATTGCCTGAGACAATAATTGCATACTCCTGTGGCAATGGAAATGGGATTAGGATTGTCCCACAGGATAACTAACAGACTGCTTCTATTCACAGCTGAAAACCAAGGGAAAATACCCCAAATTACTTTTTCACACCTATGTTTTCTTCTCCCTGGTTACCTATTAGGTGCTGAACACTGCTACCTCCCTGGAGAACTTTTGCAAAAGGAAAATGAACCATCACTTTTGGATCAGCTAATGTCCAAAAATGGCCACCCCCCTTCAGTGTTTTGTATTATACTTTAGAAAGACAAAAGTTCAGTATCCATGGTATGGACTTTCTATGGGTTCCCACACTATAGTTAATATTTAGTGAAACAACCAAAAGACTAGATTAGTTATTATCCATTGTAGACTCCACACATACCCCTCGTTCAGAGTTAATTGGAAGTTTTTTTCTTTCATGAGCAGGGTCACAATGCTGTAGTAGAAAAGCCACATATGGCACAATTTTCCCTTTTGTGCAACTTTACTGACGCTGATGAGTTGCTGATACACACCTATGACAATTTCATGTGAACAGAATACTTATGTAAGCAGCGTTAGGTCTAGGATGGAACGCAGACAATTTCTGTACAAGTGCAAGCTTCTGCATCAATGTTCTTAACCAAAGTTTGTTAAATTTTCCGCACAGGAGTAAATCTGAATTTAATGCCCTGTTACCCTGCATTTTCCAAATCCACTTTTTCCATGATTTTCCCAACTATGGGTCTGAACACGCAGTTCACTAGCGAGGAATTCCTGATTTTGAATTTTGTTTCCTACTAACCTTTTGTGTCATTAAGTGTCCTGTATTAACCCCACCTCCTGCCTCCTCAGGTTGTCCTCGGGGTGATCCGCTAAAATATTTAAACATAATGTTGATTGTGATATGACACAATTTTTTTTCTATTACAAAGGAGCAACATTAAAACATTGCGGCAGAATAGGCAGTGAGGTTTCATGTAGCCTTCTTTGTCCATGAAGTTCCCTTCCTTTTGACTGGGTAGATTTTGTCACCTTCCAACTCTATGATTCTATGATTCTTAAGCTAGTATTGTTTCCTCATCTCCCCTTCAGGTCGCTAATTTCAATACTAATTCAGTCCTTTAAACATCTACAAAGAATGGAGTTATATAATTGATTTGATAATAATAAAACTCAGCATGTGCAGTGTTTCCATTTAGCATGCTTTGTAATTATTGAACACTGCTATGAATTGGTGTATCGTGTCCGGTGATCACAAATGGAATACTATTTTCATTAGGATTTTTTGGGAATCTTTGGCAGCCATTGTCTTAGTTGGCAACTAAGGAGGAGCAGGGGACCACTGAAATAGCGGGCACCATGGTGTTCCCATGATATATCCAGCCTTTTAAAAACAAAGTTATAACATTATTGCACATACACACCAAAAAAGGGGAGATTTGGTTGCTGATGAAGTACACGACGATACATTTAGCATGCTTCATGATTGACTAACACTATGAATTGATGTATCCAGTCCAATAATAACCAGCCATTTTCTAACTTGGTGACTGAGGAGGCGCGGGGAGCCTTTGAGATGTCGACAACATATCATTTCCCACGATACATCCAGACATTTTTACAGCATTATGTTATAATGTTACTGTACATATAAATAAGACAGGATGTTCCATAGCTGATGGAGTACATGATGATCCTTTGGCATGATCCATTTTCAAAGGAAATGTAGAATGCATGAGGGAGGCCGGATCTGAATTCCAGAAAAAATTACCGCAAATGAATGTCCTTTTGCAGAAGGGGTGCTGCAATGTCAAGAGCATCAGTTGGAGATTCAATTTGCCAGGAAGCAGCAGCGGCACTGAGGTGCAGAGGTCTTAATCCTACTTGTTAGCTTCAGGAAGTAGAGAAGTCTAGCCTATGAATGGTCCCCTTGGCTTCCTTCCTTCCCAGGATCATTTAAGTCTTGGGCCTTCCTTGTATTCCTTTCTTAGCTTGCTACTAAATAAAGGTAATTGACCTCTGTAGTCCTGGTTTTGCTTCTCTTATGCAATGTGTCTCACAAAAGAGCCTGCCTAGATCAATAGGCTTCATGTACTGTTGAAAAGGGCTTCTGGCCTTCCAAAGGTCCCACCTTGCAAATGGGTAAGATCAGCAACCACCCATTCACACATATTCACTATGGTGGCTTCAACCTTTAGGAATGGCCCACCTGAGGGTCAGGAAAGCACCCACCTTCTTATTAGGCTGCAGCACGTGCAAAACAGAAATGCTCAAACATTCCACAAGGACACCTGTACCATGGCACAGAAGCGTAGTATGCTGCCATGAATATTCTAGGTGTCATCTGGCTTTTATTGCAATTGCCATTCTGTTTTAATTTCCCAGGCAGTTGCGAGTCACGTGGCTGACTAATTCTGTAATCCTAGTCCGATTGCATTGTTCAACAGATGCCTTATGCTGTATGATATCATCATTTTATGTTATATAATAATTCGCCTTAAATCTCAGACAGAAAGACAGGGTATAAATAAAGGAAACAAACAATAAACTAGCATGGCGGACACGCAGCCTTGGCTGGAAGCAGACGGGGACCGGCAATTCTTGAAGTAGTCCTTCCTCGAGGATTATATTTCTCTTGGAGTTATTATTTTATTATTTATCATATGGCATGTGTGTAATATAGTTGGGAGATCCTAAAAATGTCTGGCAGCCAGGCAAGGAACGTTCAGGGGTGGTTTGCCATTGCCTGCTGCTGCATGATGACCTCCTTGGTTCCTTGGAGGAGCTACATCTAAATCTTTGGAGGTCTCCCGTCTAAGTACTTTCTAGGGTCGGCTCCGTTAGCTTCCATGATCTGATGGGTCAGGCTTACCTGGGCTATCCAGGTCAGGGTGCTTAGGTATTATATAGGCCAAGACTGATTGCTTTCCTTTTGTGCAAAGTACTAACTCTTCTGCTTTTTGCATTTGTAAAATAAAAAGGTATTATACTCTTAACAAGCAGAATTGACGGCACATGTAAAAAAAATGCCAAGTATTTGTACTACATAGCCTGTTGACTAAGGATTCCCAGGCAAAGACCATTGGGTAACGCTACACAGGAGAGAGGTTTCTAAAATTATTACTTTATGCCATCTTGTGGCTGTTTACATCATTTAGTAAATAAAGGTAGCACCTTAGCAGCAAAAATAATTTATTTCAGGTAGAGGTTTTGCAAGTCAAGCCTCACCTCCTCAAATGCCTAGAAGTGCTGTCAAATCATAGCCAACTTGTGGCAATCTTCTTTTAAGTCAGGAGACTAACAGAGTTGTCTTGCTATTGGCCAACTCAGCAGAGCAACCCTGAGCTTCCATGCTGTTCCCCCATCCAAGTACAAGATCTGACAAGATCTGAACTGGACCATCCAGTTCAGGGTCCCAGCAAAACTAGGGAAAGGGAATTTCACAAAGAGAGGCCAGTGGAAAACTAGTGGCAATCAAAAGAGAAATTATCTCACCCAGAATAGGTGTGAGACACCTCCAAGCAACAGCAGCAAAGCACAATAACCACCAACCCAAGTGCAGTATAAAAAGAGTGGAACAAATAAACCACTTGAAGGGGTGAGATGTGCAGGCTATTAGCCCCTGTGGTGAGTCAGGAATCCAGACACCATTTTTGGCAGACATCAAAAGGCTGAAATGGTCAACAATGGCCAACTAAAACAGCTAGCCTTCACCTTTTCCTTCTTAGGAAGATGGTGCAACCAGTCCCTGTTCAATGTAAGATCTACATGGGAAGAGGGAAATACGAAGACTGTGCCCCTCTCTTAATTACAGCTCGAGTTCCTTTGTCTGGGATTTCCCTTAATTCTCTCTGTGTTTGCGGCTGTGAAGTTATGTCCCTCTTTGGGACCCTGGGATGGCCAAGGACTTTATGCCTCATCAACAGCTTCCCCTCTGGCATCTTCAGGGAAAACCAGAATTTTTTCTCACTTACCTGAAACGAACCACAGGGACTGCTCTAGTGCCGAAGTCAAACACCCCGTCCCACCCCAACCGTGAAGTCCAGCACGAATGAAAAGTGCTTTCTGCCAATGCTCTGGGAGGCCTACGGCCACGTTCAAGGAGTCATACAGCTGCTCTTGGAACAACCAAGGACCGTGTGTAATTTTCACAACTCATTCCCCTTGTAGGATGTGGTTGTTAAGCTTTGCTTTTAACAGCAGTCAATCAGCAAATCAAGCCTCCTTAGTATTTCTCATAGTTAAACGACAGAGCAGCTGCTACTCCTGCTTAAGCTACTTTCACAGATACAGGCTGTTCAAAGGGTAGCAATTGTAGAGTAGTAATTGCACAGCTCTGCATTATTTTTCTTTTAGCAATCTATTCCACCACAATGGAGTTCATGCCCCTCCCTTTTATGTTAAGCACAGCGGCAGGTGAAGCCCATTCCCGCTTCATTTGGTGCATCAGTGCTTCAAATCTACTTTACTGCCACCCATTTAATTAAAGGGACTGGGACAGCCCATGGGCTAGCTTGATCTCAGCAGTGCTTGGGAAATAAACAGGACTGGCCATGTTTAGTACATGGATGGGAGGTCACCAAGGACATCCTAGACCACTCTAGAGATGACGACAAATGACCTCTAAACATCTCTGCCTTGAAAGCCTGCAGCAGGCTTTCTTGAGGGCCCTAGAAGGGTTTTCTGAATAGGTGGGGGTTAATTTTTTATATTATATATATAAGAAGATTTATTAATCTTTTTTTGGGTCATGTTGACCCGCCCCCTTCCCCCAAAACGACCAATGATGGGCCTGTAGGGGGTGGGAAGAGGAGGTGCCCTGGGTGGATGTGTTCACAGCTATGCTTCCCAACTATATTATTCACAATTCTGGGGTCTGAAGAAAGTTTCAGGGGTTTCTCGATGGTAAAAACGTTGAGGAAGGCCGACCTACAGGGTCAGCTGTGACTTGAGAGAAAAAGAAAAAAAGGTTTCCACAATAATAAAAAATTTATTAGACCTATACTGGGATAGGAGCTTGCCTATTTAAGAGCTCATCTTGAAAACATATGTATGCCTATATAAGTTCAATTTATTTAATACAGTTTCAAAGGAGATTAGATTCATGGATGATCAGTGGCAACTAGCCTCAGTGACTGAGTGGAATTTCCACATTCAGAGGCTCTAAGTTTCCAAATTCAAGAGCCAGGAGGAAATATCATGAGAAGGTTTTGGCCTTTCTGCCCTGTTGTTGGTCCTTCAGAGGAACTGGCTGATCATTGTTGTGGGACAGAATGCTGGACGAGATGGACCATTTGTCTGATCCAGCCAGGCTGTTCTTATGCTCTTATTTATATTTATATGCTACTTCTCTAAGACCTGCTTGAGGAGGCTCACAATAATAGTCAAAACACTAAAACCAAAGTAGTACAAAAATCACTAAAACAGATCATTAAAGGATGTAAGGCAGCCTTTTTTAACTTTAACACCGAGAACCCCCTGAAATTTTCTTCAGGCTTTGAAAAACCCCAGAAGTGGCGCAACAGTGCACAATATGGTTGGGAAGCATAGCTATGTACATGCCTACTCGGGATCCCTCCCCTTCCCACCCCCTCTAGGCCCATCATTGGCATTTTGGGAGAGGTGGATGAGTTGACATTACCATATATGGTCAATATCATAAGATAAATATTTAACAAATTTAAAATATTAATTAACTTCCACTCATTCAGGAAACCCTTCCACAGCTATGAAGGAAATTTAGGCTAGATATCAGGAAAAAAATTTTCAGAGTAGTTCAGCAGTGGAATAGGCTGCCTAAGGAGATGGTGACCTCCCCCTCACTGGCAGTCTTCAAGCAAAGGTTGGATACACACTTTTCTTGGATGCTTTAGGATGCTTTGGGCTGATCCTGCATTGAGCAGGGGGTTGGACTAGATGGCCTGTGTGGCACCTTCCATGATTCTATGAAATCCAGGGTTTTATGAAACCCTGGTGTAGAGGAATAAAACACAGCTGCCTTAACATTATTACTATGAAACGTGATTTTTCCTTTAATGAACATGCTGGGGAATAGCTTCAGAGGGAGCCACATTGGTCTGCACTAAAAGAGCTAGTTTTGAGTCCATTAGCACCTTAGAGACCAAGGTTTTAAGGGTGGTAGAACATGTCACCTGATGCACTCCCAAACATAGCACTGGACTTGCTCTCCAACCAGTCCTAGATCAATTAAACAACTTTTCTATCACTGGAGCTACCCACTCCTAGAGAACAACAGAAGCATGCATTTACATGGGTTAATTATGCCAAGCTATACACACACACACACTTTCCATATACAGTTATCCTATTTCATTAAGACTGTCCCTTTTATCTGTAACATTAAAAAACACATTTAAATGTACATTTAAAATGGTATTCTGCAAATGAATTTAATTACACTTGCATAAACATAGGTTGCATAATAAAGACAATAGTTTCATGGATAGCATGCGGAAAACACAGAGCCTGGACCATGACTCTTACTGCCTTAGATTACAATACTATAGAAGTGATATTTTAAAAACATTCTCTTTTCACTGCAGCTGGCTAGGCTTTTAGCCTTTCTACTTGATGAGTACATCATCCACATAGCTAGTGTACAATGCTCCCTCTAGTGCTTTTTTCCATACCAAGGTTGTGACAAAAGCAGACAGGGGTAAGAGATAGGAATAGATTTGCTACTGGGTGATAGCAGAGTTACTGTATACCCCCACTTCAGGATGAAGGAAATTACTTGGCTGCCGAAGAATGAAAGAAGACATGCATGACCAAAACAGCTTACAGCTATCTATCTCTTTTTGTTTACAAAAATGGCTACAGAAGCCAGTCAAAAATTAAAACATAATCAGCACACGGTATGGACCCAGGTGTTTGTTATAGCAAATTACTAATCACATGACTTGACATGCTACTAGTGGGCCTCTGACACTGAAAGCACATTTCAATCTCAACAATAATTTGTATATTATCGGAAGAAAGAATGCCATGCCCCCTCAAAAGCACTGGATGTGAATGCTGGGAAATCTCCATTTTGAGGAGAGAGATGGAGTGTGTGCAGTATGTGAGAAAGAATTGCACATTTATGGTGAAATTCTACAATTATATGGAAGGCTCGTTTTGTTCTGATGTTCAAACTAGAATTGGAATTTGTTTCCTATTCACCAACAGGAACTCTGAATCAGGATTGTGGTTTGGAATCCCATTTTGTGGGCAAAAAAGTAGATCCCAATTTGTTACAGAGCCCAAGTGTGGGCATCATAACTAATTAGGATTAGATCATAAGACTTCCAGAAAACAAGGAATTTTTCAATCTTATATTTATTTTTGGATTTCTATGACCACCCCTCCCGGCATAGCTGGCTTGGGGAAGTTTACAACGTCTTGGATACATGAGAGGAAGTGGGGAGTGGAGTCATGAGAGAGTGAGAGAGAGGGGGGGGGGTAATATTTTCCCACCATAGGTGGTAAGCCATCTTCAAAAACTAAAAAATACCCATCTAGATTTTCATCACCTAGAACAGGGGTCCCCAAGGTGGTGCCATGTTCCCTGCTGACATATTTTATGGTGTTCATGAAGCATTTTTAGAAAGGCTTCTGGTTGGCTGTGTTGTTTTTTAAAAGCGCTGCTTTGGCAGCAGCTACCAGAATGGACTCCAGGGAATGGTAGAGGACAGGAAGGCCTGGAGGATCATTGTCCATGGGGTCGCGATGGGTCGGACACGACTTCACAACTAGCAACAACAACCAGAATCTTTACTGTGCAACTAAAGTAAGCTGCAGCAACCAGTTTGCCATTGTTACGCCCCCTGCAGTAGCCATTGGGTGGCTGCAGCCACCATGTTCTCTTAGAGTTCCAAAGCTGCCCACAGGTTCAAAAAGCTTAGGGACCCATGACCTTGCCTAAATCATACCGAATCCAGTGGCATCTTAAATAATGAAGAATGCATTGTGGCATAAGTTTGCATGAGACTAGAACTTGCCAAATGTATGATGTCACATACTGATAACATTGGTTCTGCATCAAGTTTTATGCCAGATCTGCTATTTTTAATTATTTTACATTATCCATGCTCTTTTCTCCCCAGTGAGATCCCAAAGGGGCATACATTGTTCTCCTCTCCTCCATTTTATCCTCACAAGGACCTGCACGGTAGATTAGACCGAGGTGTATGTGACAGGCCCAGGATCACTGAGCCAACTTCTGCAGCAAAATGAGGATTCAAACCTGGTTCACCCAGATCTTAGTCCAACACTCTAACTCAGCCTTTTTCAACTTTTTGACCGTGGAGGTACCACTGAATTTTTTTTTAAGGCTTTAATATCAGGAAGTGATATCAGCAGGACACATCTCCCCGCCACACCCCCTGGAATTGAAAGGAGCCTGGGTGGCAAAGGTTTAAATGGCATGGGGCCCTCCCCTTCCAGGACCATCACTGGAGGAGGTAGGTCAACCTGTCCCAATATTGCTAGTAATTACATTAAAAAGAAACTTCGTTTCTCTTTGCTTAGGAGCCAGAAATGGCAGGCACAGCATGGAAGGGCTCTCCCCAGCCACCAATTTGAAACCCCCCATTCCACAATACCATAGGGTACGATAGTTGGGAACCCTGCTCTAATGGCTACATCACTCTTGCCCTTGCATGTCACTGGACTTTAGGTTACTCTGCCAGCCACCACTTAACATGGCTCCTCCTCCACAGAATTTATTACTGAGTGATTAAGTTTGAGAAAAGCATGCAGCAGGAGCTAGGCATAGATTATAAGGAGCAAAGCTGACATCTGATGCTTGAAGAGATTCCCCCACCACATAACAGAAAGGAAAACAGCTTCACTCCCTACCCCACCCACTGCTCCTCTGATAGATCTCACCTGGATAACAGATTCCTACAATATATGTTACAATTCTTTAAAATGGCTTTGGGATTGGGAATGTTCCATGTTCTACTTTATCCTCATCATCTCTTCCTCTGGTGACGTACTGACATCTAGTGACAGAAAAAAGGAACACACCTATCAATATCTAATCTGAGAGTTTAAACGTTCTTTAGTCATCATTTAAATATTGCTATTGGCTTTCATTGCTAATAAAGGAGCACACCACCCCAGTCAACATACTCTCAGGGATGTGTAAATATTTAATGTTTATCTTGGTAGCGGTTTTACAAGCTGCAGTCTTCTGTAGTATGTCTTGAGTGCCCCCAGGTGGGCAAAATGTTACCTTTTCCCCAAAATCCCACATGCAAAGGTAATGGCTACATTAGCCAGGGGTCCCCAAAATGGTCCCTATGGGAGCCATGGTGCCCTGCTAATATTTTCCCTGGGGCCGAGTTTTAGAATGCGGATGGGGCCAAGTGGGGATCTCATCTATCAGGGCTTCTGATTGGCCACTCAAGAGCCAATTGGCTATGCAGATTAAAATAATGTTTTGGTGACAATTCCCACCACTTTTATTCTTTTATTCCTCTTTCCCAGCGTATGTTTTATATCACCCCTCTTGACCCCTGCATTTGGGCTTCCTCTGTTTGGCTCATCCTCCCGTGGCGGCTCTTTTGGATTTGTACCCACTACCCTTGTATCAGAATTCCAAAGCTGCCCAGAGGCTCAAAAAAGCTGAGGATCCCTGCCCTAAATGTTAACAACAAAGTTTGGATCTAACGCACCTTTAAGACAACAACGTTTTATTCAAAGTATAAGCTTTCATGTGCAGGCACACTTCTTCAAATTACTATAACATGTAACCCTTAACACTGTATGTACTAAATAATCCAAGGGACAATGCAACGGTTTCAAAATCTTTTATGATTACTATCATTTAGATTTATATATACTGCCCTCCCAAAATCGGCTTTTAGCCCTGTGATACCTGAAATACATAAACTCCCTTAATATTTAAAACTGGTCCCTTTAAAATGCTGCCTCTCCCACGTCTTCCATGGATTACTTCACTAGCAGTTTTAAGCATTTAATCAAGACAACCATATATGGAAAATACATATGATTGCCTGTATAACCTCCCCCTCCCCCCCGGCAATTCTTTACAGAGTACGCTGAAGTTTTGACAGTCAATGAAAATTCCAGTATGTTTTGGAAAATATAAAGGAAGCAAAGCAATGAATCTCTCCCTGCTCCTTTGATAATTAGACACACAAACACAAGAGCCATTGTGGAAACGAATTTATTGTGGCAACAAAACTAATAAAAGCTGCACATTAATTAACAAAGCCTTCTTCTCTAGAAGAGTATATTACCATCATCAGGTCTATCCCCCCCCAAAATGGGGAAACAAATTCTTATAGTATTATAGAATTAAAAGTGCAATCCAGTGCAGTGTTATTCCACTCTAAACCCACGGGCTTCATTAAGCCTCGGCTGGAGTAACTGGGCACAGGACTATATTATTAATCCCATAAAAAAAAGATCAGGTCACTGTGAATACTGCAAGCCTAGGCAGTCTTACTCTAGCCTAAGTCTGCTGATGACATAGGACTGCACTTCATCTTTCAAAGTTGTAAGTTTCCTGTTAGAACTGGACGTTTCTACTCTGGAGGCCTAAATTAACTAAAAGGAAAATCGGGAAACTGGAGGCAAAGGTGCGGGAGGGGGAAGCTGGGGTTTAAGAAAAACAATAATTATATCTTCAAACCCTTGTCATTTTATTGCTTTGCTTTTTGAACCGAAAAAAGAAGAAATCGCTTTCATTCCGCTCTTGTCAACTTTTGCTAGAGCTCTCTGAGAAGCTGACATCTTGTTTGCCTGGAAAACAAAGGAAAAAAATCAAGGTGTATTGCCCACTATACTTCTACTAGCTATTATAATTAAGCCATTCCTACTTATGGAATTTTCTGGCACATAAAACTGGCCCCACCCACTCAGCCCTTAGCCAAATAGGAATACAGCGAAAGCTGTATAAAGATTCCCATTGCACAATTGTTTTTTCTTCTTCTATGATTTGATTCTTCACTTTCCCCATACATCTGTTGCACACATCTCTTAGCACCTGTATCTGAACAAAAACATACCTTATCGTTATAAATTTAATTTTAGCACTTAAAGAGTACATGGGAATCTACAAGCTCATTGGATGATAGCTGCATGGTATCATCCATGTCAAAAATCAATGTCAAAAAGGACTCATTATTTGCTTGCAATTTTTCAGGCTTCCTCAGGAACGAGATTACGCTGGATGGCCTTAATAAAGGGGGTCGGAAACACTTTCCCCGATTTGTGCTGGCATCGTGATCACCTGCATCTATCACGACGTTATTTTGATACACTTGAGAGGGAACGCTATCATTCTCAGTGGCATATAATTCCAGGTGATGGACTGATAAGGATGTTCACATGACCAGTCTCATACATAAATAGGGATTATGGTTGTGTGAAAGAACCCAGCAAAATGAATGGGTTACTTTTATAACAACATTTAATAATAACAACAACTTTATTTTTATAGACAGCTCTCCCCAATTGGCTCATTTCAATGTAAAATGAAAGTTCAGAGGATAATATGTCTTTTAAAAAGTGAATGCTTTGAGTGCATTTTTAATTCTTTTCACTCTTCCACTTTCATTATTATTAGATTTGATTTATTGAATCTTAAAAAAAAAACATATCTAGCCAGTTTGGTGTAGTGGTTAGGAATGTGGACTTCTAATCTGGCGAGACAGATCTGATTCTGCGTTCCCCCACATGCAACCAACTGGGTGACCACAGAACTGAAAAAGCTGTTCTGACCAAGCAGTAATCTCAGGGCTCTCTCAGCTTCACCTCCCTCACAGGGTGCCTGTTGTGGGGAGAGGAAAGGGAAGACGACTGTAAGCTGCTTTAAGACTCTTTTGGGTAGAGAAAAGTGGCATGTAAGAACCAACTCTTCTTCTTCAATTAGAAGAGATTACCTTGTCCTTTTATTTTATTTTTATTAACTGTGCCTTGGCACCAACAAACAAAAAAGTACACACCAAAACAAAAAAAACTCATTATGAACACTTTCCTATAAATGGGAGAAATCAATGTAACAGACACTATTCTGAAAAAGTAGAACAAAAACAGAGTCCAGTAGCACCTTTAAGACCAACAAAATTTATTCAAGGCGTGAGCTTTCGAGTGCATGCACTCTTCCTCAGACTAAATGAACCACCATCATAACTGTGGAGATATAAGGCAAAAGCAAATTATGGCAAATTAGTAAACTGTGTCACAATATCCCAATTGCCAAAACATCCAATCAGTCCTTTTGAGTTCAGCTGTAGTTCACAAAAACATTGGAGAAATAAAACTGTCCTAATAATTAATTAGAACTGGAAATTTCCCAGTTCTCGTGGCCCCATCCATCTCCACACAAGCGTGGAAACATCCCTGCAAGTGACATTACATTACATTCACACTGTCCCAAATAAAATAAATTAAAAAGGAGATTGCCCAATGCACTCGAAAGCTCATGCCTTGAATAAAACTTTGTTCTTAAAGGTGCTACTGGATTGTATTTTTGTTGTGCTACTTCAGACCAACAGGACTACCCACTTGAATGTGAAAAAGTAGAACACCGTTTCTCTTATGTGGAATGTACATATGTTTGCCCCCTTTTAAAGGAGCATCCAATAAGAACACAAAGACAGTTGCTGAAATGTGAGTGAGAAAAACCATACACACCACCTACCTTTCTGCTTTTGAGGTCAATTGTATTAAACTTTGTGTAATCTTCCTCAGCTTCCACGGGCGCATCTGACGTTTTCCTTTTCTGCAATGTTAGAGTGACGGTTTGCTCTACAAGCCACAGCTGTAATATTTTTGCACACGGCTCTCCCCCCAAAAAGGGCCACTCATTTGTGCAATCATGTAGACAGAAAGGGATGAACACGCTCAGCCTAAGATGAAATGGCTCTGGCCTTAACTACTATTCTTGAGTCTAGTCAAGATGTTGAATGCTCAGGTCACTCCTGGCTAAAGCTTAGATTCTCAGGCAAAGGGGGGGAGAATTCGGATAACAACTGTGAAAAACAGAGGGGCTTATCTTTCCCTGCCACACAATTTCTCTGACCTGCTAGCGAAACTCAGTTATACGGATGGGCTACACCAGAGGTGGGCGACCCCGGAATGGATGCCCACGGCAGGATGCCAGACCATTTTGCGTGACTTCCCAAGGCCAGACCTCCACTCAAGCACTGTCGGCACTACAGGGGCCGGTAGTACTGGAGAAAGCGACAGGCCTGCCTTATGTCTGTTACCGACTCCCAGAACTGCAAAACCACCAGCTTAGTCCAAAGTGAGAGAATGGCAGTGCCACTGGAGCTTGGTTTGCTCCAAGCATCTGTATCAGGGATGGCCAAATGGTGGTCCATGAACTACAATTACCATGAACACCTGATAGGCCACGGTTTGACCACCCCTGAGCTATAGTCAAGTACAACCCTTGTCTCCCCACCTGCATTTTGGTAGCTGGTACACAAACATCTTTAGATCTAGATACTGCATGTTTTTTTTTTCCCCAGCACTTGGGCCAAAAAGATTGCCTATGCTTAAGCTGCATGCAAGGTTCCCCAATATAGCAAACAGTGGCTCCTCAGGGATCATTTTCAGGTCATGGAAATGGTTCAGAGGAAAAGCTTACGCCTCCCCTCCCTCCCTGCATGCCATAGTCCTGAACTTAACTGGTTCTCACACACCTGAGAATCTAAGTGCCAACTGGGAACTTGCGGTGTTTGTCTGCTTGATAGGACTTGGGAACAGTGCACTGCACAGTCAGGCCCTTCGTTCAGGCTACACTCCAACCCATGGTCTGGAGCAGGGGTAGTCAAACTGCGGCCCTCCAGATGTCCATGGACTACAATTCCCAGGAGCCCCCTGCCAGCGTTCGCTGGCAGGGGGCTCCTGGGAATTGTAGTCCATGGACATCTGGAGGGCCACAGTTTGACTACCCCTGGTCTGGAGAATCAAAAATTAAACCATGGGCCCTTGGCCCGTATGCAAGGCTTCCTTTTTAGTGCAAACCATAAGTTTTGCACTTCAAGGTGGATTTGGAGACCATGCCTTGGTTGGAAGCATTTAGCATAGTCTGCTGGTTAAATGAAAGCCATATGCAAAACAGGAGGCAGGAGTATGTGAGCCTGGTTCTGATTTCGGATCTCAAACGTTTAAAAAGATGCATGTCCTCAGGAGGAGACATCATGTTCAGCTGGGGAGGGCATGCATCTTTTAAAACTTTAAACAATACTCACGTACACACGTTTAAAGCTTTCCCTGCCATTATTGTTTTTTCCCTAGTGATCCAAGTTCAGTGAAAAGCATCACAAGACTAATCCTGCTAATACATACATACGTATGTATGTGTATAAATTAAATGGACATGCAACAGTGGAACTTGTACACTGATGAAAAGGGGAGAAATGGCAGAAGGTGAAGAGTGGGAGGAAGGATTTCCATGTGGGCCCTGGAGTGGCCTCTGAAAAAGGTGGGAAATGGGTGGCAGGGGGAATCCAAGAGAATCATTTCAAACCCTTGGTTTGAACGCAAAGGAGGAAACCACCACAAAAGCATTCTCAGAAAACCCGGGGAAACGTCAATGGGAATCAAACTGAGCGCTGGAGGGAGGAAATTCAACGCAGAACCAAAAATAAAATCCAATGGGCCTACGTAGTCAAGGCAAGAGGAAATGCAGAATGGAAAAGAAAACATGAGAGATAGTCACAGCAAAAGCAAGGGAGAACACCAGAGCATAAAAAGTCCAAGTAGCGCTTATGTCCATCAAGGCTTCTGATTAGCCACTGGAAAGTTCACTGGCTGTACAGCTGCCAATCTGGCATAGGGTTCTTTACTTTGTGACTGGAGACAAGCTGCAGCAGCCTTTTTGTGGCTGCAACCACCATGGTGTGTCAGAATTCCAATGGTGCCTGCCGGCTGGGGACCCCTGGGATGAAGCGATCCTTTGTTGGTTAAAGGTTTCGACATTCGTTTTCAGCTTTTATTAAAGTATTTGGAATTTGTTCATCTGTGAAAGTCTTATAGCATCTGTCAGTGTGTTTACAGAAGAAACAGGAGTGTCTCTGCTAGAACAGGTATTTGGCAAGGATGACAGATTTCCAGATGTTAATCCCCTAAGAGAGAATTGTGTACTTTATTTAGTCAATTTATTTTAAGTGTGCCTTATCCCAAACACCATACGCAGGTAACAACTTGTCACCGTTATAAACATCTACTCGAAGAAAAGAGTTCACACTTGTAAGACTTGTACCAAAAAGTTGCTAGAAGCAAAAAGGATAATTAATTCAGCCACTGAATATGCAGCAAATCACTGCCAAAGCATGGAGGATGTGAAGGGTACACTCCACACTTTGGCATGGAGAGATTCCCATCTTGCCATGTCCTGCCTCTGAAGATGCCGGCTATAATTACTGATAAAGTGTTAGGGACTAAAACTACCAGACCGTGACTATCCAAGCCAGAAAACCCACAACAACCAGGATAGAAAAAATGTATTTCAGGACAGTTCTGCCTTTCCTTTTCTTCTGTGAATTTTATTATTATTATTATTATCTTTCGATTTATTGCCCACCACTCCCTTACGGCTCGTGGCGGGTTACAACATTTTAAAACCCCCAATAAAATCCATTAAAAACCCTCAGCAACAATTACAATATAACATTATCGGTTAGCAAGCTAACCTGGCAAGATAGGCTAATCAACCTCCCCCTCCTACTACAAGCAGGTGGAGAGGGGGTACTGATGGTACTAATCTCCAATCTCAATCCCAGGTCCCGGGTCCCTGGGGGGGGCATAGATGTTAGCCTCGTCCTCAACCGTAAACCTGGCGGAAGAGCTCCGTCTTGCAGGCCCTGCGGAATGATGGAAGATCTCGCAGGGCCCTTAGCTCTCCTGGGAGCTCATTCCACCAGGTAGGGGCCAGGACCGAAAAGGCCCCTACCCCTGGTCGAGGCCAGGCGTGCTTCCCTGGGGCCGGGAACGATCAGCAGATTTTCTCCCGCAGAACGTAAGACTTTGCAGGGGGCATAGGGCGATAGGCGGTCCCTCAGGTATGTGGGTCCCAACTCGCGTAAAGCCTTGAAGGTTAAAACCAAAACCTTGAACCGGATCCGGGCAGCAATTGGCAACCAGTGACCCGGGCAGCAATTGGCAACCAATTTTAGAGAACTCTGTGTACATGTACATGTTGACCCTTCTCCTGTGCCCTGACTGTGTACAGCTAGTCGATGGCATATGACCCAGGCAGCTCCTTACCTTTGGCAGGGGCTCCTTTGGAGGAACGGCAACTTCTGGCAGTCTACAAGGCAAAGACAATGGACTCTGGTCAATTGTTGCCATTACATTTTTATACCGACAGGGGAGTTTGATCCCAGGGACTAGTTCTGCACAGGGCATCTGGCAGAAAAGCAGAAGGGGCCTTGCTATTTGGCGGGCAGAGAAGGTTCAAAATTATTCGGAGAGACTGGGTCTTCTCTGTGTAATGAAATAGACAGAGCTTGGTTCTCAAAGTATATTTAAAAATCCTATATAGTTAAGAGGCAGGGATTTATTTATTTTTCATATGGCAGAGCTACACACAGGCAACATACAACAATGCAAAATATGTAGCTGAGTAGCTACAACTGTTATGCAGACAGATTGGACAATCCCCCTATACACTAATAAATGTCAGTCTCAACTTTTTTACCATTGAGAAACCCCTAAAACGTTCTTCAGGCTTTGAGAAACCCCAGAAGTGGCAAAATCGTGCAAAATAGGGTTGGGAAGCAGAGCTGGCTACAGGCCCACCTGGGGCCCCTCCCTTTCTCACCCCCTCCAAGCCCATCACTGGCCACTCTGAGGGTGTGGGGGGGTAGGTGGGTCAACATGACCATATATGGTCATAGCACCTGATAAATATTTAACAAATTTAATATATATATTAAAATTAATTAACTTCCACCCATTTGGGAAACCCTTCCAGGACTGTCAAGAAACCCCAGGGTTTCATGAAACCCTGATCTAACTTTTCAATCCACACAATTGCAGCTGGGGAGAGTACAAAGAGTTCCATCACATTTCCCTGAAAAGCACAATGTGCACCTTCCTGTGACAGATGGAAAATAGTTTTGCTGGCTGGGACCTGGTATTTTGCCCCATTTAAAGAACAGGTCTGCAAAACTGACAAAGCCTGTGCGAATCCTATTGGCCATCTCCCACTCTATACACAGCAAGTCAAACATGACGAGGAAGATCTGACTGGGGCCCCTTCTTCCCATTCCCCTTTTTAGATGTTTTATTGGGGGATGGGAGATTGAGGGTTACCGGCATGCTGTTGGGTTTGTTGTTGTATGTTTTGTTTTCGTATCCTTGAATTTGGGTGGGACTGATTTCATCCAAGGGGAGGGAAAATGTCACAGCAACCATCTCAGGAAAATCCTCCCACCCATTACAAACCCATATTATATTTTTTCACTCACCGTAAATACTTAGCTAGTGTAGCACTCAGCTCCTCGGTAATATATTCCGATATTAAACCATGAGCATAGCGAATATAGTCCTCTGAACGACAGAAAAATGAAATAAGATGGTATTTTAATCTCGTATCTCTCACTTCACGCAATAAGTCTCCAACGTATTTATTCTCAGTCAGTGTCTGCCTCCTTTTAGTCAGAGGCTTCTCCACTCAGTTATTCAGAACAGTTAGGTCTTTTTTATAAGGACTAATTTTATTCTCCACTTCCCCCAACATGTTTTAAGATCTTAATGTTTTATTATGTCTAATAATTTTTATATCTATGATGGAGGGAGGGAGGGAGGGAGGGAGGGAGGGAGGGAGGGAGGGAGGGAGGGAGGAAGGAAGGAAGGAAGGAAGGAAGGAAGGAAGGAAAGAAGGAAGGAAGGAAGGAAGGAAGGAAGGAACTTTTCAACAGGTTGGATCTTATAAAACCAGAGTAATAAACAGGGTGGGGGAGCAGATGTCTCTTGCCATCTGTTCACGACAGCATTCTGTGCTTTTTGTTCTCGCAGGCTTCCACTGAGTTTGTACTTCATGTATTGCCATACATTTTTATAGCAAAGACAAAAATGTATATAATGTAGAATCAAACAGCCCAGCAGGAACTGTGTAGGGCAAAATTACTTCAAATAAGACATAAAGATAAAACTTTTTCCAAACAACATTGTTGTCAAATACTTTCAGAATAGTAACCTACAATGGCGAACAAGACAACAATGAAAGTTAAAAGGAATTATGACTGGAAAAGCCACTGGGTTAGAGCTTGTTTTTTGGCTAAAGAATCATTTGCTGGAACCAAAACAGGTCAGAGCTCACACTGGCTGCAAAGGCTCAAAATTGGCTCCATGATAATAACAAGGCGACCAAATTGAAGCTGCTGTTAACATGCAAGAAAGCAGTCACATGAATAGCAGCCTACATTGGATCGCTTAGTAGGCAGGGAAGGAAAGCTTCAGAGGAAGGAAAGGGGTGGTGCCCATGGTGCCTTCGCATTTACTCTCCCCAGTAAATGCAAGAAAAAATTTTTAAACACTATATTACATTTAAAAGGGATTCTGTTAATGAGAGCTCTTACCTTAAGTGCTGATGAGTTATGCATCATCTCCCTGCCATTTTATGGATGGCCCCGCCCTCCTGTGGCAGCCATTTTGGAACTGGGTCTGCCTAGTACAGCAGCTATTTTGGGGTTGTGCCCACCATGCTGTGACAGAATTTCAAAGGCACCCACAAGCTTGAAAAGGTTGGAGAGCCCTGGGGTAGAGCATTGGGCTAGGACCTTAAGGGATGCAGGTTTGACTTCCCACTCTGCTGGGCGATCTCAGAGAAGTCACTCTCTTTTAGGCTAGCCTACCACACAGGGGTGTTGTATGGATAAAGCAGAGAAGAGAAAGATTATAAAAGCAGCTGTATTTATTTATTCACTTTATTATATCCTGCCTTTCTCCTCCATGGGGACCCAGAGCAGCTTACCTCATTCTCCTCACCTCCATTTTATCCTCACAACAACAATCCTGGGAGGTAGGTTAGGCTGGGAGCATCTGACTGGCCCAAGGTTACCCAACAAGCTTCTGCAGCAGAGTGGGGATTCAGATTTGGGTTTTTCAGGTCCTAATCTCACACTTTCATGATCACTCCACCATTGGGGAGAAAAGCATTGTAAAGGTAAAGGTATCCCCTGTGCAAGCACCAAGTCATGTCTGACCCTTGGGGTGACGCCCTCTAGTGTTTTCATGGAGGACTCAATACAGGGTGGTTTGCCAGTGCCTTCCCCAGTCATTACCGTTTACCCCCCAGCAAGCTGGGTACTCATTTGACCGACCTCGGAAGGATAGAAGGCTGAGTCAACCTTGAGCCAGCTGCTGGGATTGAACTCCCAGCCTCATGGGCAGAGCTTTCAGACTGCATGCCTGCTGCCTTACCACTCTGTGCCACAAGAGGCTCATAAAGGCATTGTAAATCAATACAATTCTGGAGATGTCACACTAAGAAAAATTGTGGCTACGTATTTATGCTAGACAAGCCAACTGTAATCCTCTTACCTTCTGTGGCACCAGCAAGCTTCTTACTACTGATAAAAGTAGCAGACTGCACTTTTCCTCCTACGCACACATCATGGTCTTTTAATACTTGCACTGTCTGGATAACCTGTCAAGAGGCCAAAATATTGCCATGATAAAATATACATGTAAAGGCACCATCAGTTTTACTGCAAATCAAAACAACCTCTGTCCAGGAGTTAATGACTAACATTTACCTGGTCCCCACTGAGACATGAGTTGCTGACTCCTACAGCCATGCCTTTAAAATGAAGAAGAGCCACACGACAACAAAGAAATCCCCAAATGAACCTGAAAAATCTTCACGGTTTTGAAGGTGACTTGCAAGGAAGTTCCTGGCATGCTGTGCTCATGGCGTTATCACTATCACAGCATTGAATTTAGCAAGTTACTATTAAATCCGTAGTTAAGTCACAGTATTGATGCAAATACTAACAAAAGAAAAGCTGCCTTGGTGGCCCTGGCCGAGAACAAAGGCAGGGTAGAAATGTATATAAGCAAAAAGCTTTCACGATTAAGAACAAACACACAGAAAAGTACCTTCTTTCTTAGCCACTTCAATATTTTCTCTTCACTGTACTTATAAAATTTCCTTCTCCCTGTTTCTAGGATCACAGGCAAAAGAAAAGGGTATTTGGTTAGCACTTCCATGACATTCAAGGAAAACAAATCTAGAGGAGGGGATTTATTTCAGTACTAGGGGCCAAGCCTGTTGCATTCAGGAATACAACGGGCACTAGATTGGGGGGGGGGGGTGGAAGAACTCTGCGGACGGTCTCCCCCTCCCATCAGGACCTGGAAAGGCTGCAGACAGGTGTTAAGGAACTCACTGGCAGCGGCAGCTTCCACACAGCATAGATCTGCAGCCTCCAAGCCTCAGAGAGAAGTGGAAGGAGGAGGGGGTGGTCAGGGATGGGGGACGGAAGGCGATTGGCTGGCCGCTGGACAGACAGGCAAGCTGGCTGGGGGAGGAGTGATTCCTTGGTGGAATGATTGGGTGTTAAGCGCTGAGTTGCACTTAAGCCATGAGACATGCTCCTCCTCCAAGGCCTTACCAGCAATATTAAATGGAACAGATATATTTAAAGGTAACAAGGTGACTGGAGGAATTATTCTGTGCATGGCTCAACGATTCAGGATTTCAAGTTATATTCCTGGCATTTATAAGTGCAGAAAAGATCTTAGCTGTCATTTCACACATTTTTTTTAAAAGCTTCCTATTTGAAAGACAGCCTCCTAAATGACAGGAAGAGATGAAAAATCAAATGATCCTTCTATGTTTTATGGAAGCAATGTCCAAAACATAAGGACTGATTCTCATAAATTACCAAACTTATTCATACCAGAATCTACCCAGACCCAAAACAAGTCTAAAGGTCATGTCTGCCTGTTTGGATTATACACAGACTTGCTAAATTCCCCTTCTCAAATTTTGTACCTTTTTCTTCTGCGATGTGATGAATATACTTTGAGATATCTGTGCACTGTAACAACATTGTGCAGGCCGAGAACTCTGTATCTACCAGAATTTGATCCAGGGGCTGGAACTTCCCTTGCTGCAAAAACAAAACATGGTGAAAAGATCACTGCAGTTTGATAGAACATTAACAGAAGCATTTTTGAGCCTCAGATAATTTAATACTAAGGTGTGAGAAAGATGGATAATTTATTCATGCCAAATGATGTTAACGAATTAAAGAGGAACAAACAGTCGTTTCAGACTCGTTAAATGCAAAAAGATAACGTTTTGCAGAAAGAGCTCCATTTACAGGCCTTGCGGAACGCTGGAATGTCCCACAGGGCCCACAGCTCACCTGGGAGCTCATTCCACCAGGTCGGGGCCAGGACTGAAAAAGCCCTGGCCCTGGTTGAGGCCAGACATGCTTGTTTGGGGCTGGGAGCGATCAATAAATTCTCACCTGCAGAGCATAAGGCCCTGCAGGGGGCATAGGGCAATAGGTGGTCCCTCAGGTATGTGGGTCCCAACCCGTGTAAGGCTTAAAGGCTAAAACCAAAACCTTGAACTGGATCTGGACAGCAACTGGCAACTGGCAGCTGCCTCAGCACAGGCTGGATGTGGGCCCTCCATGGTGTTCCTGTGAGGACCCTAGCAGCTGCATTTTGTACCAGCTGGACTCTCTGGATCAAGGACAAGGGCAGGCCCGTGTAGAGCAAGTTACAGAAATCTATTCTAGAGGTGACCATTGCACCGTGGCCAGGTGTTTAGGGGACAGGTAGGGCACTAGTTTCCAAACTTGGTCGAAGATGGTAAAATACCTGGCTGGCTACCTTCTCGACCTGAGCCTCCATAGTTAGGGAGGCGTCAAGGGTCCCACCCAAGTTCCTGGCCTGGGACGCTGTTTGTGGCAGCCATTTTGGACCTGCACTTATCGTGAATTCTGAAAGTGCCTGCAGGCTCAAACAGGTCAGGATCCTCTGCCCTAGTTGCTAATTATTTTAGTTACAGGAGGGGAAGGACGTTACTTATTGCCTTCTTTAAACCCGTCCGGTTACCTACCTCTTCCTCCGCCTTGGCAAGATAAAACAAGACAAAAAATAAGGGATCCACCGGTGTTGCGAAGAACAGGCGCCCATCTGAAGGCAGAAGAACAGTTGTCACAACCAGAATGGCAGTTTTGCAAGTAACTTAGAGATTAAGACGGCTTTAGTGAAAATGGACCTTCCGTCCGTGTTTCTGCTCTTCCAAAAGATTTGAATAAAACAAAAACGCTTCTTGCAAGTTAAGAAAGATCCATTAAACTTACAGAGGCTAATTAAAGAGGTTCTCCCCCCCCACATATTTTCAAGCGATAAAAAATTAATTCAAAATGAAATAGCAACATACTCTTTTGTATGATGTATTTGGTTGTGTTACTATTTCCCAAGTGTTTCCTCATCTTGCACTCTAGATACATGGATGGATCTTGTACCAATAAAGAAAAATGCCAGGCAACTTTGACAGTAGAAAACAATTCAATAGCGACATTTGAAAAAAAAAAACACAGATTTTGGATGAACTGCATCAGTTGGGAAGATTATACAAATATCTATTGAAACTTGAAACAACCTGAGCAAGTGAAAACGTCCATGGTAAAATGGATGCAGAATTTTGTCAAGAACATTTCATTTGAAGTTTGAGAACAGCTCTGGTCTAGAAACATAAAGCTTACTAAATGTAAGCTTTTATGCAAAAACTGTTATGTTTTATAGATAGATGGTGTTTAACCCCCATGGATATTAGCAGAATGTCTAGCCAATTTAAAGCTTTATGTTGGAGATGTAAAATTGGTTCATTTTTTCATGTGTGGTGGCCTTGCAGTTGTATCGAACAGTATTGGGTAAAAAATACATAATACACTGTAGAATGCTTTTCAAAACAAGTTTCCCCTCAGTAGTCCTCCTTCCCTGTCCATACAAGATCATTCTTTTTTCACGCAACTGCTGCTGCCAGACTACAGATCACTTCAAGATGGAAACAGCAAGAACCCCCCGGTCTGGACTCATGGGCAGAGAAGAACAGAGCACTAGCTGCGATGGCCAAGCTTACTAACTTGGTCAATAGAAGACCACAAGAAGAATTTCAAGAATGCTGGGACACCTTCTCAGAAGAAGTATATAAATTATTCTGAGATGCAAACCTTTCCTTTCTTTTCTGTAACGTCTATCATTTTCCCCCCATCAGCCTTTATTAGCATACAATAAGTACTATGTAACATAAATAAAATGAAAAATGTTTTATAAAAAAGTAAAAAAAGATTTTGCAAGTCTGTGCTGTGAATCACCTGTACAGAAAGTCTCATTACCACGGTGATGTCCAGCCAAGCTGTCATTCCCCAAGCAGTGCCCTGTGCGATAAACAACTGGGGAATTTTTCATCCTCACCCTTTCCTCATAATTCGGGCTACAAAGAAAGCGGGACTGCAACTGAGCTCAGCAAATCAGTTTCCCCCCAGCCATCCTCTCTCTCTGCTGCTCAAATTGGTATTACTGAGGCACCATGAAGGAAACCATGGCTGAGAAGATTTGACAGTTGCATTTGAAAGGCAAGCAGTGTCTTTAAGAAGTAACAGGGCACTAAGCATGGATTCTGTAACTGCCTGCTGCGCATGTACACACATACAAACGTCACCCCTAAATACTTCATTGTGCCCCAAACACATAAAATAAAAATGGGTAGTATCCATCCAACTTTTCTCCTCAGTAACACCCAATCCTTCTATTTCCTATTGCACACAGCTTTCGTGCACATAAGTTCTATTATCTTTTTGGGATGGTCTACCCCATTCCTTTCTCAGCAGCACTAAGGCACGAAACAGCTTCCTTCATCCCATCCCTATTCCACACTAGAGTCTGGAAATCTGTTATCTGAAAAGCTACACAGCAGTAGTGCCTGAATATCAATTCACAGGAGGAAAGGGTGACAGGCCTTTCCGTTCCACTCACCCTGCTGAACCGCCTGACCGATGAACCATGAACGGTATTCTTCATGGAAAGCTTTTACTTCAAAGAGCTGGCGAGCATCACTGCTGAACAAGTACAAGGCTGCTTGTCCTAGTTTTTAAAAAATAAAATAAAAACAGATTTGCTTTCATTGGTGTCATCCCATCCAAAGAACCAAATAAACTTTCAGAAGAATGTGTGTGTGTGTGTCTGTGTGAGTGTGTATCTGATTCTGGAGCAGGCTTCTACAAGTACAAAACAGGGGCATGCTGGAGCGGGGGTCCCCAACATCATGCTACCGGGCACCAGGTACCCACCAAGCATTGTTAAGAAGTGGGTAAGAGAGGGCTTTAAGCCCAGCAAGGCTTCTTAATCGCTACTGGAGATTTGCTTGGCCACAAAGAACTTTAAAATGTTTGCTTTGTGAGCAGCAGCCACCGTAGCACACAAATCTCCACTGTGAGAAAAAGGTGAGGTATAAATGAAGTAAAGGAATAAAAGCATTAAATTGTATAATGTCAAATTTACCTGTACTGGGGTTCCGTAGCTGGGTAAATAACGGCCTGTTACCAGCCTTCTTTGGTGGGTTAATTGCAGACTCTGAAAACAATCAAATGGTAATGAGGAAGGCATATCAGTTAGCACCTTAAAATATCCAACAGTGAAACGCTAAGCAGATCTGCTCAAAATCCTGCTCAAGTCTATTCAGGGAGGCTTACTCCCACCAAGTATTCCTAGGGCCATTCCGCACAACTTTAATGTAGCAGAAGGCTTTCATATTGTAAACGCTACTAATTTGCAGTTCCGCAAAACATCACACACAATCTGCAACACTCCTGCAACAGTTCCGCGAAAAGTGATTTGTTGTAGCGCTTCTAGGGAAATCGGGAAAAGTGGATTCACCCTCCAAAAAGCACTACACTCTTGCGAACAATCTGCAACACTAGCGAAAAAGACCTGTGCGTTCCCATTGTTGCGGTTCCAACAAAGTCCCTCCCCCTGGGTCTCTCCTCCAAACTTCTGGCAAAGCGATCGCCATTTTTTTTTTCTCAGAACGAGCGGAAAGCAACGAACCAGCGAGGCTTCATTCACCCAGCGAGGCTTCTCCGGCTACAGTCCCTCCACAGAAGTGCTTTAAAGCTCCCCTAAGTCCCCAAGCACAACACAGCCCCGTTTGCAAGTTCCCTTTATTTTCGGCCAAAAATCGCGCCCGTGCAGGGAGAGAGATTTTTTTCCACTCGGGGGAGCGTGGTAACGATGACTCGCCAGCTCACATGCCAGTTAGATGGGTCAGGAAGAATCAAGGCATATTTGTTGCAACGTGTTTTTTTTTTTTTTAACCTGTGCTTAAAGGGAAAGGGGCTTTTCCGGAGCATGATAACAACCGCCCATTGGCTGTTCGTTTGATTGACGGCCAGGGGCGGGACCAAGCACAGAATAAATCGCTTCCTTTCTAGAGATTCCTGCAAGACCGGAAACCTGTGGGAAACGAATGAAACGCTACTGGATTCCACTACAAATGCAGGTATGCGTAACGCCGAGATTGCACTTCTTAAAATAGCGTTTCTGTTTTGTGGAACCAATTGGCAACATCGGTCCTTGTGCGGAAACACCCCTAGAAATGCCCCACCAGATAAGATCGTGCTCTAGATCTCCCATGCTTGAGTGGAAAGGAAGGGGTATAGGGCAAGGTCTCAGTTAACTGCTGACAGCAACTGATTATATATTTGCTCATTATTCTCTTAATGTGGACATCTGTATTGTACACAAAATGTTTCTTATGCAATTCAATCTCAAGTGAACACAAACAAATACAAATTGCTGTTTTTTTGTTTTTTTTTTACTTTTTCTCTCTGGAATTTGTTAACCATTTTCATTATGTTGCTTGTAAATTTACTCTTACACTTTGCCTGTAAATATGAACTGATTACTTCCATTCCATGACATTGTATCTGAGGAAGTGTGCGTGCACATTAAAGCTAATACCTTGAATAAAACTTGGTCTGAAAGGTGCTCCTGAACTCTCAATTTGTTCTTAGAATTGCCCTGTGACTCTCGATCTGGCTTATAGCAAGAATCAGCCCACAGCCATAGGGTTCCCAGCTCTGGGTTGGGAAACCCCTAGAGATTTGGGGGTTGAATCCTAGAGAGGGCAAGATTTGGGGAGGAGAAGGACCTCAACAGGGTATAATGCCATGGAGTCAACTTTCCCCCAAAAAAGATATTTTCTGTCATTCTAGCAGATCTCCAGCCAACACCTGGAGCCTAGCTAAATAATGTAGACATATAGTGTATTTTCAACAAGAATATTATAATTAACCATGCAATTGCAACATAGACAAGTATGAACCGTCAGCATGGCTCTCTCAAGCCAATAAGGCCAATGTAGCACTTTAATCTCCCAGTTCCCTCTTCCAATGCTGTAAAAGGGGGCATTCTGTACCCTGTTTTATTTTATTTGTTTTATTAAATGTATATACTGCCCTCCCTTGTGGCTTAGGGCGGTTTACAGTAAACTTCATGGTGTGATACAGAGAACATACAGTAACTGAGAACATAAATATTTCTAACAGTGGAAACTCATAATACTGAAGTGCTGAACGTTGAATGATAACATTTATAACTCATGATTTTGTATTTCAGTGTTATGGTTTGCCATATCTGTCTGCAAGGTGTAGTTGGTGATGGGGGGGGGGGGTCTCTAGGTTCTGGTCGATGTCATTGTTTCATTGGCGTTGATCGAAGGCCTGGTGGAAGAGCTCCATTTTGCAGGCCCTGTGGAGCTGTTTTAGTTCCAACAGGGCCCTGATTTTATTTTGTGTTAAATAAGGGCTTTTGAATGGCCAGCAACAGGCGATCAGCAGGGACTACAAGAGTGTGTGTGTGTGGGGAGGGGGGGGGCGCTGAGTGTGTGGTGGGGCAGTATGCTCACAAGAGGGTTGTATAACCACATCTTTAAACAGCCCGTGGCGCCACGGACTAAATAATTCGTTAAGCCCCCTAGAGGTGGGCTTTGTCCGTGATGAGGAAGGGTCCGGGTTGGACCCTTCCTCACGACAGACAATCGGAGGGACCAATCGGCAGGCGCTTTGCGCCTGCCGATTGGTCCCTCCGATTCCCAGCCTGAGCAACTGCGAGCCGCGCGCAGCGCGGCTTGCAGTTGCTCCCGGACTGACACTGCGAGAGGCGCAAAGCGCCTCTCACAGCGTCAGACCGCCGCCCGAGGGAACCCCTAGCAGTCGCGCGAAGCGCGGCTGCTGGGGGTTCCCTCCCTGCTGGACTCACGCGCCTTCTCCCCTTTCAAAACCCCTTTTTATAAAGGGGCTTTGAAACTAGTGTGAAATAAGACAGAAGCTCATGAGTATGTTAGCAAGCCTATGACAGGAAGGACAGTGTTGCACTGTAAAATGTTAAACAGGTATGAGCAGCAAAATGGGGGGGGGGAGGGAGTTAGAAGATCCTTTGGAGGGTGAATGGTTCCATAGTCTGTATCAAAAGGCCCGGAAAAATAATTTCCAACATTCAGATAAATTCACTGAGTGTTGGATGCCGTTTATAACGTTTGGGCATTTTCTTAGTCATAACACATCTTTGCCTCTTCCTCTAGTCAGGAAAGTAAAATGTGTGTGCGTGTTGTTTTGCAAAATGTAACAAAAAAGAATGGAGCATGGGTACAACACAGAAGAGTGCCAAACGTATAATAATATCCCTACCTCACCTCTCCCTATTCACATCCCTGTTTGTTTATTCAGTGTTCAGCTACCACAAGCCTCAGTTCAGTTTTTACATTTTATTTCCTCGTGGCTTATATTTGAAGCACAAGTTCTATATAAATTTTCACAACAAACAGCACACAGACTCTGACCTACAAAGAGCTGCCTGGGATATACTGGCTGCTTTACTAGAAAAACAAAGCATTCAAGTGACTTTGTTTCGTTTCTTCTTAATTTATCAAATGCTTTCAGTTTCTACAGAACTGGTAATGTCTTCACAGCGACACCATCTGGGCCGCTTCAGATATTACATTTCTGAACTCCCTTCTCAGTTCTTAAAATTTAAGATCTCAGGTGCAGACTTACTGTACACCTTCATAAAAACCTACAAAAGTCCGGAGAGAAGGCCAACAACTATGCCATGCTACTGCTTTTCAAATAACAAAGGTCTTTTCCAGATGCAACAGCCATTATGAACTTTTGCCTCAGAAATGTAGAAATCAGCCATTTCCTTCAAGTTAGCCTGCTCATGCCAGCAGAAGCTGCAGGGCTTTCACACCTGAATATATGAGGTTTGTCTTTGACAGTAGTTTTTCATATATTAAGAGCGCTCCTGCACCAATATGCTTTTTGCCTGTATTTGTTGGCATTATTTTATAGCACCTGGCATTATAATATCAATGCACTAAGATGTGCATTTTGTGCACATCTTGTATGCTCTTTAACTACCCTGTTCCCTCACTAGTATGGAGGATGGGTCTATCAGCAGCTACGAAAGGGAACCTCCACATTCAGAGGCAGAAAACCTCTGAACCCCAGAGCCAGAAGATAACATCAGGGGAAGGTCTCAGGCGCTACACCCTATTGCTGGATTCCAAGAGGAATTAGTTGGCCACTGGACTAGATAGACCACAGGTCTGATCCAGCAGGGCTCTTCTTATGATACTACATTTCCATCGTGGTGAAGTGGTTAAGAGCAGCGGCTTCTAATCTGGTGAGCTGGGTTTGATTCCCTGCTTCTCCAGATGCAGCCAACTGGGTGATCTTGGGCTCGTCACAGCCCTGATAGTGCCGCTTTTCTCTACCCGAAGGAATCTCAAAACGGCTGAGAGAGCCCTGATATTACTGAAGAAGAAGAGTTGGTTCTTATATGCCGCTTTTCTCTACCCGGAAGAGTCTCAAAGCGGCTTACAGTCGCCTTCCCTTTCCTCTCCCCACAACAGACACCCTGTGAAGGAGGGAAGGCTGAGAGAGCCCTGATATTTAAGATTCACCGTCACCTCTTCGACCTTTTCTGAACGCTTTTATTTACTAACGTATTTTATTTATATTTTTCCTCCCCCCTCCCCTTCTTATCTTTCCTCAGTTTACTAGGGCTTGCGAAGAAAGTCAACTTCTGAACAGGCGGGCTTTCTAGCGTAGCTTTTTAAAAATAATACGAAGAAAACAGACACCGCACAACAATGCAGAGATGAAGAAAGAAGAGGAATCCTTGTTAGAAGGAAAGAACAATTGCCAAACGTTCGACCTGCACCCACCCAGGAGAGAAGTCCACCTATGGAGAACTGCGGAGGAAAGTGTGGGGAAATGCAGGTTTTTCTTTTTACCTGGAGCGACCATCACCCACTGGCCGCCACCATCGCCGCCGCTCTTGCCCACCACGGGGCGCGGGGCCCGCTGCTTCTTGTTCTGCATGCCGCTGTGGCCGCCGCGACCGCCTCTTCCAGCAGCAAAGCGGCAAAGTCCCGCGCAACTCCGCCACAAAGGGCGGGCCCTACGAGAGGAGGAAGCGTAACCCGCGGGCCAAGCACCCGCTAGAGCCCCGCCCCCGCCGGTGGGCTGTGTTGTTATTATGATTATTTTGCAGTCGACCTTTGAAATCGGAAGGGGGCTAATGGCAAGCTTCAAAAACGGGGACAATATGAGATAGGCGATTGGAACCGAAACAACACGGGGCGGTGGGCTGCAAAGTTTTTTAGGGTGGGGGGGGGGAAGCTGCAACGCAACAAAACGTGGGCATGCTCAGTCTTTCCCGCTGAAGCCATTGCTTGCAGGGATTGGCTGTCCAAAAGAAAAAAAAAAGAAAAAAAGCTTGAGTCCAGGGGCACCTTTAAGACCCGCAAAGTTTAATTTGGGGTGTAAGTTTTCGTGTGCATGCACTTATTCGGACACTCTGGAAAGGTCTTCCTCAAGGTTTGCATAAGGGGGGCGGGGGGTTAGTTGCCAGGAAGGATTAGTTAAAGTCAAGGCGCATAAGCAACTGAGCTATAAGTATAGCTAAAATGGGATTCAAGCAGTTGGGGAAATTTGATTCAAGGTATACTCTGTGCTTAATAATATATAAGACGTATACAAATGGAAATTAATGGGCAAACGCTCGATATTCTGTCCTGTTGCCTCCACACTTGAGAAAAGACAGATGGAGTTTCATAAGGTCGCTGATAATTACCCTCAGCATTCTGCAATTAAGAAGGGTACATCTGTTTATCAATCTGATTTTCATATTTTTATTTTCTTCATTGTTCCCATCCACCCCAACATTAAACCCAAACAAAAAGTAACCATATTAGCTAAGCTGGTTATTACAGTTTGGTCCTTGCATCTGCAGCTGTACTCCTCTCTGTTTTTGGTGTTCATCCTCTTTTGGGCTCTTTAAAAAAAAAAAATTCCTCTTTTGGGGTTGATTCCTAGTACAGTTGGCAGGTCCTTCCTGGCACCGGGTGGAGAATGGTGGTTGAGGTTGCCAGATCCAGGTTGGAAAACTCTTGAAAGTTTGAGGATGAAGCTTGAGGACAGAGACTTCAGTAGAGTAAATGTCACAGAGTCCATCATCCAAAGCAGCCATTTTGTCCAGGAAAACTAATCTCTGAAATCTGGAAATGAGCTGTAATTCCAAAGAACCCCAGGTCCCACCTGAAGGTTGGCATCCCTAATTCCTACTTAGTAGTAATTATCACAGCTTAAATAGTAGTCATAGTGATCACTTATTTGAAGTAGTCAGCCTGGAAATATGTCCTGTTTTTGGAGACAAGGGAACAGACAAAACACAGTGAGGCAAGCATTAAACAAAACATCAGAACATGTTAAATGATCTCTAACACAGTGTTTTGCATCAAAACAAAGAAATGTCATTAGTTTATGAACTCTTTCCAGGCCCAAATGGCTACAGAAAATGGGCTGGAAAGGACATCAATTGAGTGCCCCTAAAAACAGTGGGAGAGCCTCTTGTGGCGCAGAGTGGTAAGGCAGCCACCTGAAAGCTTTGCCCATGAGGTTGGGAGTTCAATCCCAGCAGCTGGCTCAAGGTCGACTCAGCCTTCCATCCTTCCGAGGTCGGTAAAATGAGTACCCAGCTTGCTGCTGGGGGGTAAACGGTCATGACTGGGGAAGGCACTGGCAAACCACCCCGTATTGAGTCTGCCATGAAAACGCTAGAGGGCGTCACCCCAAGGGTCAGACATGACTCGGTGCTTGCACAGGGGATACCTTTACCTTTACCTAAAAACAGTGGGATGCCTGAAAAGTATTCCAGAACAATATTTTTGGAAATATTCTGCACTTATGAAGTGCATTCTTATGAAGAAGAATAAGACTTGGTTCTTACATGCCACTTTTCTCTACCCAAAGGAGCCTCAAAGCAGCTTACATTCGCCTCCCCTTTTCTCTCCCCACAATAGACACCCTGTGAGGGAGGTGAGGCTGAGAATGCACTGGCTCCCTTATTAACCCTTTCCACACCAAAATGCCCCTCAAACACCCCAGATCAGGCTGGAATGGGCATTAAACAATCGAGCCAAAAACGGACTATCTTTTTGTGCCATGGCAGAGCCATGATGAAGTGGATGCATGATTTTTGTGGGACTGAGCAAAAGTCGGCTTTAGATTATTTTAAACGGATCTTCATGAATTCATATGATTTCCACCTGGAAACCAAACAGAGAGCTATCATCAGCCACAGTAGACCAGGGCTCTCTCCCAGGATATGGCAACAGCTTGGCTCTGTCTGGCTGTCCTTAAAAACCTGCCAGCATCATTGGAAGACCAAGCAATAATGCATTACTTGGGAGGTGGTTGGAAGTCGCGATTATTCCCAAAGAGGGCCAGAGAAGGCAACAACTCGCTATGAGGAGGAGAAGGAAGCATTACATTCCCCCCCTGGCGTTTCCACCATCCTGGCCACTCACTTGAGGGAACCTGCTTAGAGCCTGAAGAGAGGTCTGCGCGGGATGTTCTTTTGCATTTATCTCTATAGGCACAACGAGGGTGGGAAGGAGCGGAAGTTTGTAAACATCTGCGGCTGACGTCAGCGAGCGCCGGCGCAGTAGAAGTTATCGCGCGGGAGCTACTTGTCGGTGGTTGCGGCCTTCCCGGAGGGTATCTTTTTTTGTTTTCCCGGAAATCGAGGCGAGGATTCCACCTAGACCGTTGCCATGGCGATGCAAGCGGCGAAACGCGCGAACGTAAGTGCCCTACTGCCTCTTCGTTCTACGGTTGCCCGGCTACTGGCAGGGGTTAGTGATGCCAGCCTCCAGGAGGGACCTGGAGATCTCCCGGTTTTACAGCTCTTCTCCAGGCGACAGAGATCAGCTCCACTGGAGAAAATGGCTGCTTTGAAGGGTGGACTCTATGGCACTGTACCCCCCACTGTGGTGTCTGCCCTGCCCAGGTTCCATCTCCAAATCTCCACGAGTTTCCCAATGTGGTTTTGACATACCTGTTCCCTATCTGTGGCAACCCTAATCACAATTATTGCTGGTTTTTATCCCACTGGCTCTCTAAGAAGCTCAGGGCAACAGTATATGTGATTCCCTTCTCCACATTTTATCCTCACAACATGCCTATGGGTCATGAATGACTGGCACAGGTCACCCACGGAGCTTCTCGCCCAATGGTGGGAGTGGGGAGTCCTGGGTACTAACCACCACCCGGCTCTGCATTTCTTTTAAAAGAGATGCATGATCTAAGTATAGGAACCAGTAGCTGACACACGTCTTTAAACTTGGGTCTGCCCCACTCATAAACAAACTCATTTAAGGGGGGGGTCAAAGTGTGCCCCTGTTTGCTTTGTTTTAGCACCCTCTTCTCGTTGTAGTCTGTTATCAGAACCTGGATCAGAAAAAGTGTCCTTGTAGAAATGGGTTGTAGGGATAATGTGCCCATAGCATTTTATGAGCTTCTTTGCATGTAGTTCCTATTTCACAGGCTGGCTGTGTGTAAATAGGGCTTTGTGTATGCCCATGGGCCTAAATGTTTCCAAGTGTCAGCATGATTGCCATTTTAATGAAATGGAGGGTCCCATTTTATAATTTACAGAAAAGCAAGTTATAAGTGGCTCAAATGATCCCATTGGGGGGAAATTTGTATTAAGGCCTTTGTAACAGTATGGGGTAAGTAAACTCTGAGATTAACAATATGAGTAACATAGAAGTACATAAAACCGAATATACATCTTCTGGAAATCTGTGCTTCTGCTCTTAATTTTCTGTGTTGGACCAAATCTAGATTCGATTGCCTCCTGAAGTCAACAGAATTTTGTATATCAGAAATTTGCCATATAAAATCACCGCTGAAGAAATGTATGATATTTTTGGAAAATACGGACCCATTCGACAAATCAGAGTGTAAGTCTATGGTGTTCCAAAAGTGACAACAGTCTGGTTGACTAGCAAGACAGTATATCAGCTTTCTGTAGGTTTGTGATCAAGGAAGGTGCAGAATGGGAGAAGACCTAATATATATATCATAAGCCATGCAAAGCTAAAATTTTAAATGGGATATTTCACAGTACAAATTTCAGAATTGCAGAGAGAAGCCTTAGTTTTTTTCTTGAAAAAGTCACTAGATCTATAACATGACAGAGCTATACTTTAAAATTACACTACAAGTATTAGAAAACAAGAGAATTTGGAGAATTTCTGGTGAATTTGGGGGAACAGTCAAAGGTTTGACATTAAAATGACATTACAGATGTCATTTATTACACACAGACACAAAACTTGCCTTAATGCCATCCTGTCCGGGATATTACAGTGGAGATTTCATTGTATTCCAGATTGTCTTTGTCCTTGTGCTCAGGGGAAAATTGGGTATTCTGTCTCACAAAATATTGGAATGCCAGTTTTTTACCACCCTCAGGAGCTGCTGGATCTCACCACTTTTAACCCGCTCTCCATTTAATATCCAAGGAATAATAGCCTCTATCCAGTGCTAGAGAGTAACCCGTACCTACTCAGTTGCCAGATTTCTAACATATTTTCCTTTAGTAAATAATGTATTATTCTTTTAGTCATTGCTCGGGATCATCTGATGACAGGAATCATAGAATCATAGAGTTGAAAGGGATCTCATGGGTCATCTAGTCCAACCCCAGCACTATGCAAGACACTCACATTCCTATCGCTCTGGAAAGGAAAGATTGTACTTTATCCGTAAAGACACACGGCGCCCATAGCTGATCCCATTTTGGCCTTGTCTTTTATGCCACTTGAGCCTTGTAACTCATGTTGGCAGCTGGCTGAAAAAATGAGCTGGTTTTCTTGGTACAGTTGATTGCTTCCTCATTGAGCTTTCCTTGATGCTTCTTTCTCAATTGATGGAGTTTGCTAGACATCTGTTCTTGGTGTGTGTGCATAGATACGTGCAGATACATACCTGGCAGGGGAGACGCCATAATCAAGGAGGTGTGCTTAACTTAAGCACCTCCCACGAAGTTCATTGACGCTTACTGACAAGTAACCTTCTGGATTGTGGCCCTAATGTTGTTGTTTAACATTATAGCATGCTTGAAACTCGAGGATTGCAAAATAGAAAAATAAATACAAACAAATCACAACAACATCTAGGAAACTGGAGTAGGACTAGGATTACAGAGCAGGCAGTGAAAATAATGTTTTAAAGCAGCTCGTTTTAATATTGGTGACCCATTTCCTTGCCGTTTCTGAACACGAATGGAATTTGTACTTTTATCCTCAGTAGACATTAAAACTGTGCTTACCCTACAGAGGAAATACTCCTGAGACTAGAGGGACAGCTTATGTGGTCTACGAAGACATCTTTGACGCCAAAAATGCTTGCGATCATCTGTCAGGATTCAACGTCTGCAACAGATACCTTGTGGTCTTGTATTATAACGCAAACAGGGCAAGTACAGTACTTTTCTTTAACACAATTAGCAACTGTTACTACTTAAGATAAACATTTAATTTCATTTGTACAAAGGCATTGTGAGAATAGTACTGAAATAATTCAAGGTAAGAGGGACTCTCCTGTGCTTTCTGTGGTCATTCAAATGATCCATGATGACAGATTTTGAACAGCTCTGTGATAGTACCTGCTGGTCCCAATAGAACAAATCATGGGCACCAGAAATCAGTATATATGAGAAATATTATATTTATTTATAATTTCTAGACCGCCGCTTGCCCATTTACAACAACAATTTAACATTTAAAACCATCTGCTCCACATACTATATTTCTCTTAAGGCCTTGGAGGAGGAGCGTGTCTCATAGCTTAAGTGCCACTCAGCGCTTAACACCCACTCAGGGCGTCTGTCCCTGAGTGCCTCTTCCTCCAACCAGCTTGCCTGTCTGTCTGTCTGGTTCCGTGAGTGGTGGCATATAAGTCCAATTAATAAATTAAATAAACAGGATATTTTTAAATGAGATATGAAGGTGAGAAAAGACCCCTGATCTCCATACATCCATTTATGGAGCTCAAATTCAGCTTAAAAGTATTGTCCCGTGCCATTTGCTGCTGGCCTCCTATACACTGCTTCGGGCTGTGGTGATTGCTGAGGCGGCCAAACTGAGCCAAAGTGCACAATCCTACTACAATACATCATCATTTTCTGGTGTTTGCAAAGGTGGTTGGTTAAATATGAGAAAATAAGGTTGTTCTAATAATTAATACTATTGGTCGAATTAGTTTGAGTGGACATAACTTAGTCACGGTATATTTCTGCTTTATTTTAGGCATTCCAAAAAATGGATACAAAGAAAAAGGAAGAACAGCTGAAACTCCTCAAGGAGAAATATGGAATAAACACAGACCCACCAAAATAAGGCCCTTGGCCTTTGTGAGGAACCTGGCTCTACGGACAATTGTTTCTAATCCCTTCATTATTTTCTGGACTAAAACTTTTTCACAAATACACGTGTCTGCGTTAAAGCACTGAAGCCTTTAGTGCTTAATTTTTTCCCCATAGAATACGTACTAATCCCAAATTCAGTGGGTCAAAGCTGTTAACCCCAGTGTCTTTTTCTGGTTGATGTTTCAAAATGCTGCCGCTGAAATTTCCAGCAAGCCAGAGGCTTATACAAGGTGTTGTGTGTCATTCATGGTAGACAAGGAAGCATAAAAAATGAGTCAAATATTGTAAATTTGTTAAAAGCACATATTTTTTTCCGAGTTTGTGTTTGATTTGTGTCTTAATTGTTTTCGGTATACTTTGCATGATCACAATGCACTGTGTTGCTCCAAGTGGTGTAGCTGCACCCCAGTGCATTGGCTACCAGTTGTGTACTGGATCACATTCAAAGTTCTGGTTGTTAATCTTCAAAGACCTCATAAACACTGGGTCTTGGCCCAGTGTACATGAGGGACAGTTTAACCCCCCATGTCCTGCACTGGGCTAAACATGCTGTGGGTGCAAACAGATTAGAGGTCCCTGGTCCCCATGAGGTTCACTTAGTCTCGGCCTTTTCAGCCCTGGCCCCTGCCTGATGAAATGAGCTCCCAGAAGAACTGAGGGCCATGGAGGGACGTCTTCAGTCTGCAAGACAGAGCTCTTTCACCAGACATTTGATTGAGGGCAGGTCAGGAACATCTACCCTCCTCTAGTGTCCTTGTACCAGCCATTGAGCTGGCATTTATTATATTCCACCAATCTATCTGGGCACACTTGATAGCCAGATAGCTCAGTTGGGGAAGGTGGGAGAGCTAGGGGTTGGGTGGTTAGGGTGGATGGGAGGAGATTTTTATTACTGGTTTAAATTGTATGTTGTGACTTCTTGTCCCAGCTGGCTGGTTCTGGGAGTGGTGGCATATAAGTCCGAATAAATAAATAAAATAAAATAAACAGTATGGTTTCAAATGAGATAACGAAAGCGGGAAGAGACCCCTGATCTTCATCCATCCATTTCTGGTGCTCAAGTTCAGCTTTAAAATATTGTGCATTTCAACTGGCTCAAAGCTGTTGTGTGTTTAAGAGAGCCTGTTGCTAGAGGAGCCGGGTGCCTATACTTGCTTGCTCATCTGCTTTAGCATAGGAGAGTCTGGTACATCAAGAGTGCACCAACAACCTAAAACTGCCTGGCTTCTCGCTTGCAAGCTTTAAATATATAGGATTTCTAGGGTTCTGCTGACTTTATAGCCGTTCTTGATGAAGAAAGGTTTGGTTACTCTGCTTCCTTTTCTCAGATGGGACCTCAGTCCCTTTGGTGTGAAGGATTTATGTTATGCTTCTGTATACCACCTTCCCTTTTTATTTGGTTAGAACTTGTCATTTCTGTAATTGATTATGCCATTCTAAGAAATGGGGGTGTGTGGTTGGAGAGGGGAAGAGTTCTTATACAGGTTAAGGCATACCATTTCCCTCTAGGATAGATTCAAATGAGTAGCCGTGTTGGTCTGAAGTAGCACAATAAAATAAAATCAGAGTCCAGTAGCACCTTTAAGACCAACAAAGATTTATTCAAGGTGTGAGCTTTCGAGTGCAAGCACTCTTCCTCAGACACTTGAAAACTCATGTCTTGAGTAAATCTTTGTTGGTCTTAAAGGTGCTACTGGACTCTGATTTCATTTCCCTCTACCCTTCCATGAACTCCAGAGGGTGGTGATTACACTATAAGAAGCATCAAAAAGAATAATATACAGAACTATCCTCAATCAGTTCAAATGTTGTTCTTAGAAAATATACCAAGGCTATAATAAATCTTCTCCCTTGTAAAATCTGTACCATTATTTATTTCTATAAACCCTTGGAGGAGGACTGTGTCCCATGGCTTAAGTGCCACTCAGCGCTTACCCACTCAGGGCAGCTGTCCCACCCCTGAGTCCCCCCTCCTCCAACCGGCTTGCCTGTCTGTCCAGCGGCCAGCCCGTCACCTTCACCCCCCACCCGTGACCGCCCCTCCTCCTTCCACTTCCCTCTGAGGCTTGGAAGCTGCAGATCCCTGCCATGTGAGAGCTGCCCCTGCGGGTGAGTTCCCTTCCCAGGGGGCCTCCAGCCTGCAGCCTTTCCAGGTCCTGGGGGGAGGGGGAGGCCATCCACAGAGTTCTTCCACTCCCCCCCCCCAATCTAGCACCCATTGTATAACTTTAGAAATTCCTTCTTTTGTGATTTATTTGGGAACATTAATTCTGAATACTGCTCCAGTGTTTTTTGTTCTTTATCCTGAGTGATACTAGCCAACCAGGGCTCAGAAAGTATATGTGACGACACCAGAGTCTACTGAACATTGCAGTGTGGAATTGGGAGGTACACTGAGTTGGGGTGCCCTCATTCTATATGAGTATTTGGTGCATGTGTACATGTGGAGACATTAATGTCATGAAGGCACCCAAGCTGTTACTTACCCAGTTAAATTTCTGTAATCCATGCCAACTTAAATCATCTTAATTGAATTTCCAGGGGAAAAGGTTGATAACGGGTGAAGCATTGCCTTCTTTCCCATCACTACAATCCTCAACAAAGTTACAAAATCTGTCACTTCCCACAAATTTACGCTTTGCAAAATTCTTAAAGTGTTTTTAAAATGCAATCTCTATTTTGTGCGTAGAACCTTTCCTATAACCAAACAGTATAGAATAAGTGAACATTTCATATTTAGACCTGACTCTGTTGTCATTGTACACAGCATCTCGGCATCTGTATCAAAAGCCTCGTTCAACTTTCACAGTTGGGACCAGATGAGCTTTTCCATGCAGTCGTGAATCCGGTTGGCTCTTGGAGGGCTACGCCCACAATAATCTGCTTCTATCAATTAGATTTGACTGACACAAATTTGTGGAAAGCGGGTGTCCACGTGACACCAGGTGCCTTTGCTTTCAGCTGCATTTCCCCTCATGACACAGACCATGAAATGAAATACAGAAAGTAGCATCATTAACAGGAACAATAATACCTTTTGAGAAATCCAGCACACCGTCTTAAATGACAAGGACATGAGATCTGAATGAAGAGATGCAAGCAAATGGCTGTGTTGAAGAACCGGGTTGTATTGACAAAACCACAATAGAAGCCAAAGTGTGAAAACTGATGCAAACTGCAGGTATTTATCAATTCAAAGAAAAAAAACATGCAACAGTGGTCCCCAACCTTTTTATCACTGGGGACTGGTCAATGTTTGACAATTTTACTGAGGCCCGGGCGGGTAGCCCGAGGGATGCCGCCGCCTGAGCCCCTGCTCCACTTGCTTTCCAGCCAGCGCCCCTGACTTCCCGTCGCCCGCTGGGGGGCGCTGCCAGCAGCAGCTGCGCAGTGCCACGCCGAGGGGGAGCCCCAGCCATGATGGCCGCTGGAGAGCATCAAGGTGAGCCGGCGGCACAGTGGCAGGGCAGCCCCCAAGGCAGCAGCCGGGGAGGAGGAGCTGTGGCCCGGTACCGACTGATCTACGGACCAGTCCCAGTCTCCAGACCAGGGGTTGGGGACCACTGATATAGAACATTGCTGTACATACATACTCCCCAAAGTGCACTGCCTGCTCCCTGGCAGTGAGAACAAAATCCAAGGAATTTGACTGTATAGAAAGAAACCTTGGGAAGTTTTGAGTAATTTCCTATAAGCTAGCAAAGCAACTTGGGCTGGCCATCTGCATTACAGCTATGGGCTTTTTGGTTTGGCTACAAGCCCAGATTTCCTTATGACTTTGGGCTTGAAATCTCTCTTGGGGCTGTTGTCAGAAACAAAACTCCACCCTTCCCCTCGCCTCAGAGGCTGAACAAGAACAGCAATTATTTGTCCAAGCAGGTGCTGGAGATATTTCAGGACAGCACAAGTAGCGTTGCTTTTGAAGAACAAAGCTTGGCTTTTGGAAAACCCCAATATTTTATGGAAATATGCATTATGACTGCCTCTGTGGCACCCATTTGGGGATGGCGTCCTTTGTCAAAATTATATGTGCCTAAATCATCAGCATGATTGAAGATATCTGTCGAAGGCCTGGTAAGCAAAAGGCAACAGAGCATAAGCTTGACATTTTATTGGATGCATTTCTATGTCACCTGTCCAGGGAAGCTACATGAGGCAGCTTACAAAATAATATATACCATAAAAGTTTTCAAAATTCCACCAAAGCGTAAAAAACATAAAACATGATGCAGGTTAAAATGTATTTTAAATAGTTTTCAGATTAAAAAGCAAACCGCAAAAATGACATTAAAAACCTACCCCTTTCAGCTCCCTGGGCAAAAAAGAAATGTTTGGGGGTGGAGTGTTAAAGAGAGCAGCAGAGATGCCAGGTGTGCTTCAAGGAGAAATGCATTCCACAGGTGAGGTGCCACCACTGAAAAGGTTCTGACTTTTGTCACCACCTGTCTCATCTTTGATGGCAGGGGCACAGAAAGCAAGGCATTTGAGGGAGATCTTGGCTGGCAGTCCTTTGAAGATAACCTCACACCAGCTACAGCTGAAGCTCTGGACATACAGATGATGATGAGGAATCCAGTTTTGAAGGATTTTAACTCATGTTTTAGCTTGGTTGCTGATTGAGCTAAGGTTTTTGCACTTTTAAAGTTACTGTTGATATCATATTATTCTTGGTGACCCTCTTTTGCACTTACAGAGCTAGTTTACAGTTTTTCTTTGATATAAATATTCAAAAACATTTAACCAACTGATGCCTCAAGCAACGTAAATTTACCAGTAGCTGCTGCATTTCCCACTCTTGGCTTATACTCAGGTCAATAAGCTTTCCCAGTTTTTTGTGGTAAAATTAGGTCCCTGGGCTTATACTCAAGTCGGCTTATACTCGAGTATATACGGTACATTTGATAGGAAAGAATTCTTAGGGCTACCTTTACGACTCCTTAAATCCAGAAGTAAGAAAGAGACAATGTCGAAAAACCGTACAGTATCAAGATATTTATTTTTCTTGGAATTTTTTCCCCATCTGAGATGTTTTATTTGAAACAGCAGCGAGCAGAACATACAAGTTGAGAAAAAGTGGCAGCGCAGGTAACTTGGTTTGGCTAATGCCCATTCATGTACAACCTGTACAACTGATTTCTGAGCACCCCTGGTGTGTGTGTCCTTTTATTTTTCAATGTGTACGTAAGGCAGTGGTTTTTCAGTAAGTAATTTTTCTACATATTTATAGCTTTTTTTCTGTGTTTATATATCGTTCTAATCACAATTGTGAAGTTTCACATGCAAATTAAAATAAAATTTACAACTCAAAAATGTTACAAGCCATTTTTTTTCCCAGGCCTCCACAACAAAAAGAAGCATTTAAACAAGGACAAATACATACACCAGCAATATATATTTTTTTAAAAGTTAAGAAAGTGAGAGAACAACCTCTAGTAGAGGCATTGTTGGCATGACAACAGGAGTGACCGAAATTTCAGTGGAGATGCTTTCCATTAAAGGAAAAGGGGAAGAGAATGGGAGGCTATGAACACGTGCCTTCAGTGAATTCTGAGTTACTCTATCTTGAGCAGCTCCACATCAAAAATGAGAGTCGCATTTGGGGGGATGACTCCTGGATGGCCAGTGACTCCATACGCCATGTCAGGTGTGCAAGTCAACTTTGCTCGCTGTCCCAGGCTCATCTGGCGGTAAGACGTTAGCAGCACAGAGGGAGGAAATGGAAGGCAGGAGAACCGCATGAGAAAACCGGCTATCAGCAACCCAAACATTTTGATCATTGTATCTAATTATGAACTGGATCCCCAAGGGAGGATTGAAAAATACATACAATGGGGCTAGGAACAGACAGCAGTGGGGGTGAGGGTTCTACAAACCCGAGTGAAGCTACAAGTTTGCAGAAAAATCAGAAATCTAAAAAACAGGGAGGGAGTTAAAAAAAAAAACCTCAAAGATAATAGAGGCAAGACCTGTAACTTTAAGAGAAGAAAGCTTATTGAAATGTTGTGAGATTATGTTCGGAGATCTCAGGGACAATTTGAGAAGTTGCTATACTGCTGTGTCTTCCAGGCTATGTTTTCAGTCAACCAAAGGCAGGATGGATAGTTTAAAAAGGTAAAAAATGGGAAAAAGTGAAAGAATCTGGGAAAAGGGTCGGGAAAAAATAGAAGCTGAAGTGTAGAGGAGAACAGAGAAGGGGAGGGGTGGTTAAAAGAGAAGGGAAAGGAATTGGCTGCCAGAGAAAAGCAAGGATCGAAAATCAATAAAAAGGGTTCATAGTGGGGGCAGGAAAAATGGAGAGCCTATTAGAGCTGCTTAGGGAAGGAAAAAGGAAGTTGTGCAGGAGAGGGAACTGGGAAAAAACAGATGTCGACTGCCAGCCACACCAATTGTATATGCCTTATTTTAAATCTGGGAATGATTCAACTGAAGTCACAGGTTAGGATCCTTGTCCTAAGACCAAAGAAACAGAAGCCAAAGGGAATGATTTTAGGATCCAAAATCATCAGAAGTCAAGTGTAGATCTGATACAGATAGCTTGGTACTAACTGTAGCAGAGTGGCAATACCTTTTAGTAAACTGCATGCTCTGTTCACAATCATGCAGCTGGTATTCTTGGACTGATGCATAAAGGTATCCCCTGTGCAAGCACCGAGTCATGTCTGACCCTTGGGGTGACGCCTTCTAGCGTTTTCATGGCAGACTCAATACGGGGTGGTTTGCCAGTGCCTTCCCCAGTCATTACCGTTTTACCCCCCAGCAAGCTGGGTACTCATTTGACCGATCTCGGAAGGATAGAAGGCTGAGTCAACCTTGAGCCGGCTGCTGGGATTGAACTCCCAGCCTCATGGGCAAAGCTTTCAGACGGCTGCCTTACCACTCTGCGCCACAAGAGGCTCTTGGACTGATGCGTACTTATGCATTTTTAATTTTCAATGCAATTTGCCACTAGGTGGAGCCAGTGGATAGTTGTTGGATGGATGAGCTCAAATTTGGTCTTGTAATGTAGGAGAGATTCCCAGTTCTACAGAAGAGCTGTAATTCCAGGGGATCCCCAGGTCCCACCTGGAGGCTGGCATCCGTAGCTCCAAAGAAAGAGACACTTATGCTGTCTTAGGCTAAAGCTGGCTTTCTCAAACAGGGTTCTGTGAAACCCTGGGGTTTCTTGAAGGGTTTCCTGAATGGGTAGAAATTGATTGTAAAGATATTTAAAATTTTTGTAGAACACTTATCGGTGATTTGACCAATGATGGTCCTGGAAGGGGAGGGGTCCCAGGTGGGTGTGTACACAATTAACCATATTCTGCACCATCACATCACTTCTGGGGTTTCCTGAAGGCTGAAGAATGTTTCTCAATGTTTCTCAATATTTCTCAAAAAGTTAAGATTGGGATAGAGGAAAATTTCAAACTTTGCTTGTAGGATGGTAGAGTGGGGGTAGGACCCCCCTATTATTTATTATTATTTTGATAAGGAAGCAGTTGTACAAGAGCTGACATCCCGTGTTAACTTTTTTTGTAGGCTTTGTAAAAGTTATTTGCTAATTAGCCTGAAAATGCTAATTAGCCTGAAAATTTGATTCAGTTTACATGAATACAATATCTATCTATCTATCTATCTATCTATCTATCTATCTATCTATCTATCTATCTATCTATCTATCTATCTATCTATCTATCTATCTATCTATCTATCTATCTATCATCTCTCTATCTATCTATCGCCTTTTTGGGGGGGATTTTTATAAGTGCAGCAATTGCTGAGTTAAGCTTATAGCAACAGCATATAGTCCACTCCCAATTAGAGATGCTGGCCTCCAGGTGGGACCTGGGGATACCCTGGAATTACAGATCATCTCCAGACTACAGAAATCAGTTCCCCTGGGGGAGGGAGGAAATGGCTGCTTTGGAGGGTGGACTCTAAGGCAGGGGTAGTCAACCTGTGGTCCTCCAGATGTTCATGGACTACAATTCCCATGGGAACTGTAGTCCATGAACATCTGGAGGACCCCTGCTCTAAGGCATTGTATCTCACTGAGGTTCCTATTCTCCCCAGGCTCCATCCCCAAACCTCCAGGACTTTCCCACCTAGATCTGGTAACCCTATGCCCCCCCTCCCCTGCTGGTGGCAACTCCTGACCCGAAATCTGCAGATTCCCAGAATTAACAGTAGGACTTGATGAAGGAGTGTGGCTAAATTCTAAGACATCTTATTGGAATCTACTTATATTCCAACCAGTAAATGTATATAAATATAATTCATTCCCATCCCAGTAACTTTTAATTAATTTTTCACTATAACCTCTTCCTTGAGAAAAGGCAGCCAGGATCTCTCTTACCTGTGCAGCTCCTTCTTCGAAGCCTTTAATGACTTCTTGTCTGCCGATCTTGAATTTGAAAGGCTTGTTTCGGTCTCGGGAGGAATCAAACTTCTTTCCATTCTGTAACATCCCTGCCAAGGCAATACAAACAGTTCTTGTGGTTTGCATTGCAACAAAATAGGTCTGCATAAGTAGGGTTACCGGATTAGGGGCTAATCTGTAGGGTTTACAGCTAGCCCAATGATTGATGGCTTTTGGAAGACTTCTGCGCATGCCTATTCATAGTAACTGCTGTATAGGCAGATAGGCAATGGGAAGCATCTCTATTATATTTTCTGTCTGGTGCAGACTTTCTCAACCAGAGTTTCATGAAACCCTAGGGATTCTTGATGGAACTGGCTAGGTTTCCAGAATGAGTGGAATTAATTAAATATATTTTAAAAATCTAACATTTATCAGGTGATATGAGCAAATATGGTCATGTTGAACCAACCACCTCTCCCAAAATGGCCACTGATAGGCCTAGAGGGGGGTGAGGAGGGGAGGAGCTCCGGGTGAGCATATACACAGCTATGTTTCCCAACCATACTCTGGATGGTCATGCCACTTCTGGGGTTTCTTGAAGCCTCAAGAATGTTTCAGGGGTTTCTCAACAGTAAAAAGTTTTGAGAAAGACTGATCTAGTATATATTCAATTTCCATATTTTTAAAGTTTTGTGGTGATTAGTCCGTTTTCTCAAAATCACATGATGAAGACCACACACATTCATAGGTATCTTCTGAGTACAATGCTTAACAGTGAGAGGAAATACTACCATTAGTACATTGGAATATCTCTAAGCCCTCATCCATGAGTCCTAGGGGTCATGGGTAAAAGGAACCAGGTAGGGTTGCTTGCCTTGCCTGGGGAAAAAACTGGAGATTTTGGGAGTGGAGCCTTAGGTTGGGGTTTGGGAAGGAGAAAAAGTTTAATAGGATATAATGCCATCATGTCCACCTTCCAAAGCAGCCATTTTCTCCAGGGGAACAAATCTTTGTCACCTGGATATCAGTCATAATCCCAGGATATCTCCATCCACCACCTTGAGGTCAACAATTCTGTGACTAGACTAAGTCAAAACAAATAAACAAACCCATCTATTCTTTAAGAGTTAGGTTGGGTAAGTTATCTTTTTCGACCTTTTGCCTGTGAAGAATAATTGTTTTTTCCTCCCAGAAGCAGTCCCAAAGTGGCTTACAATTGCCTCCCTCGCCTCTCTCCACAAAAGGAACCCTATGAGGTAGGTGAGGCTGAGAGAGCTCTGACAGGATTGTGATGAACCCAAGGTCACCCAGTGGGCTGCATGTAGAGGAGCAAGGAATCAAACCTGGCTCACCAGATTAGAAGTCACTGTTCTTAACCACTACACCAAGCTGTATGTCTGTTGGAGGAGCCCCTGGAATATTTTTCAGGATTCAGGAAACCCTGGAAGCGGTGACATGCCCATTCAGAGAAGTGGGTGCAGAAATAAGATGTGGGAGCCAGCCAATCAATCAATCTAATGATGACAGCTGCCATCCAAACTTCTTGGGAAGGATGCATAACCCCTGGGAATTTCTGTCTCAAAGTAATCCATAAAAAGATGTGAAACTGTAGCTATTTTAGAGGGACGGTAGGAATTCTAGGAAGGCCTAGAATTTTCTGTTAGGCCCATGTCCATCTAATGGTTGTTTTTTAATTGTTGGTTTTAAGGGGAAATACCCCCTTCAAGGATCGCTGCCTTGTTGTGGCAAGGGGGCTTGCGTAGTTCAGTGAAGCTATGAGCTATGCCGTGCAGGGCCACCCAAGACGGACAGGTCATAGCTGAGAGCTCTGACAAAAGGTGATCCACTGGAGAAGGCAATGGCAAACCACTCCAGTATCTTTGCCATGAAAACTCTATGGACAGTTCCAATAGGCATAACGATATGACGCTGGAAGATGAGCCCCTCAGGTCGGAAGGTGTCCAATATGCTACTGGGGATGAGCAGACGGCTAATACGAGTAGCGCCAGAATGAATGAAGCGGCTGGGCCAAAGCCGAAAGGACGCTCAGTTGTGGAAGTAACTGGTGGCGAAAAGACAGTCCGATGCTGTAAAGATTTTTATTCCATAGGAACCTGGAACGTCAGATCCATGAATCAAGGCAAGCTGGACGTGGTTAAACAAGAAATGAGAAGACTGAACATCGACATTTTAGGAATCAGTGAACTAAAATGGACAGGAATGGGTGGATTTAATTCAGATGACCATCAGGTATACTACTGTGGACAAGAATCTCGCAGAAGAAATGGAGTAGCATTCATAATCAATAAGAGAGTAGGAAAAGCAGTCTTGGGATACAATCCCCAAAATGACAGAATGATCTCAGTTCGAATCCAAGGCAAACCATTCAACATCACAGTGATCCAGGTCTACGCCCCAACCACTGCTGCTGAAGAGGATGAAGTTGATCAGTTCTATGAAGCCCTACAACACCTTCTAGAAGCAACGCCCAAAAATGATGTGCTTATCATCATGGGGGATTGGAATGCTAAAGTAGGAAGCCAAAAGATAACCGGGATAACAGGCAAGTTTGGCCTTGGAGTACAAAATGAAGCAGGGCACAGGCTGGTAGAATTTTGTCAAGAGAATACAATGGTCATAGCAAACACTCTTTTCCAGCAACCCAAGAGACGACTCTACACATGGACATCACCAGACGGTCAACACAGAAATCAGATTGACTATGTGCTCTGCAGCCAAAGATGGAAAAGTTCTATCCAGTCAATAAAAACAAGACCAGGAGCTGATTGTGGTTCAGATCATGAGCTTCTTGTTGCAAAATTTAGGCTTAAATTGAAGAAAGTAGGGAAAAGCACTAGGCCACTCAGGTATGAACTAAATCATATCCCTGACGAATACACAGTGGAGGTGACAAATAGATTTAAGGAATTAGATCTGATAGACAGAGTGCCTGAAGAACTATGGACGGAGGTTCGCAACATTGTACAAGAGGTAGCAACTAAAACCATCCCAAAGAAAAAGAAAGGCAAGAAATCAAAATGGCTGTCTGAGGAAGCTTTACAAATAGCTAAGGAGAGAAGGGAAGTGAAAGGCAAGGGAGAAAGAGAAAGATACACCCAATTGAATGCAGAATTCCAGAGAAAAGCTAGAAGAGATAAGAATGCCTTCTTAAATGAACAGTGCAAACAAATAGAAGAAAACAATAGAATGGGGAGGACCAGAGATCTTTTCAAGAAAATTGGAGATATGAAGAGAACGTTTCATGCAAAGATGGGTATGATAAGGGACCAAAATGGTAGGGACCTCACAGAAGCAGAAGAGATCAAACAAAGGTAGCAAAATTATACAGAAGAACTATACAAGAGCGAGCTTAACATCCCTGATGACCACAATGGGGTAGTTACTGACCTGGAGCCAGACATCCTGGAATGTGAAGTCAAATGGGCCTTAGGAAGTCTGAGCAACAATAAAGCTAGTGGTAGTGACAGCATTCCAGTTGAACTATTCAAAATCTTAAAGGACGATGCAGTAAAAGTGCTACACTCAATATGCCAGCAAATTTGGAAAACTCAACAATGGCCACAGGATTGGAAAAGGTCAGTTTACATTCCAATCCCAAAGAAGGGCAATGCCAAAGAATGTTCAAACTACCGCACCATCGCACTAATTTCTCATGCTAGCAAAGTTATGCTCAAAATCCTACAAGCTAGGCTCCAGCAATATGTGGACCGAGAACTTCCAGAAGTACAGGCAGGATTTCGAAGAGGCAGAGGAACTAGAGATCAAATTGCCAACATACGCTGGATCATGGAGAAAGCTAGGGAGTACCAGAAGAACGTCTACTTCTGCTTCATTGACTATGCTAAAGCCTTTGATTGTGTGGAGCACAACAAATTGTGGCAAGTTCTTAAAGAGATGGGAATACCAGAGCATCTTATTTGTCTCTTGAGAAATTTATATGCAGGTCAAGAAGCAACAGTGAGAACTGAACATGGAATCACTGACTGGTTCAAAATTGAGAAAGGAGTTCGGCAAGGCTGTATACTGTCGCCTTGCCTATTTAACTTGTATGCAGAGCACATCATGAGAAATGCGGGATTAGAGGAGTCACAAATTGGGATCAAGATTGCAGGGAGAAATATCAACAACCTCAGATATGCAGATGATACCACTCTAATGGCAGAAAGTGAAGAGGAACTAAAGAGCCTGTTGATGCGGGTGAAGGAGGAGAGTGCCAAAGTTGGCTTGAAACTCAACATCAAGAAAACAAAGATCATGGCATCCGGCCCTCTCAATTCCTGGCAAATAGAAGGGGAAGAAATGGAGATAGTGACAGATTTTATTTTCCTGGGCTCCAAGATCACTGCAGATGGGGACTGCAGTAAAGAAATTAAAAGACGCTTGCTCCTGGGGAGGAAAGCTATGGCAAATCTAGACAGCATCCTAAAAAGCAGAGACATCACCCTGCCAACAAAAGTGCGTTTAGTCAAGGCTATGGTCTTCCCAGTTGCAATGTATGGCTGCGAAAGTTGGACCATAAGGAAGGCCGAGCGTCAAAGAATTGAGGCTTTTGAACTCTGGTGCTGGAGAAGACTCTTGCGAGTCCCTTGGACTGCAAGGCGAACAAACCAGTCAGTCCTAGAGGAGATCAGCCCTGACTGCTCTTTAGAAGGCCAGATCCTGAAGATGAAACTCAAATATTTTGGCCACCTCATGAGAAGGAAGGACTCCCTGGAGAAGAGCCTAATGCTGGGAGAGATCGAGGGCAAAAGAAGAAGGGGACGACAGAGAATGAGGTGGCTGGATGGAGTCACTGAAGCAGTAGGTGCAAACTTAAATGGACTCCGGGGAATGGTAGAGGACAGGAAGGCCTGGAGGATCATTGTCCATGGGGTCGCGATGGGTCGGACACGACTTCGCACATAACAACAACAACAACAAAAAGGGGAAATAGGATTTTATGGGATTGTATTGTTTTATTTTGTAACCCGCCATGAGCCGGCTTTGCTGAGAGTGGTGGGTAATAATAATAATAATAATAATAATAATAATAATAATAATAATAATAATAATAATAATCTGCACATCTTTGGTTATTCTGCTCTCAGTTCACTACAGTAGTGATCCCCAACCTGTGGGCCGCGGACCACATGTGGTCCTTCGACTAATTGGAGGTGGGCTGCGAAGGACGCTTTCTCCCCCCCCCGGCCCTTTACTTCATCCCCCCCCGGCCCTTTACAACAGACTTTGGGTGTCATTGTCTCCCCTCACTCCCAGATGGGACTATCTCGTTGCAGAGAAACAAGCTCAGGGTCCCCATTGATTTGTCATTGTCATGAGTTAAAATTTCCATGAAAATAAAATGTTCCTTATGTTCATTGTTGTGGCGTGTCTGTATCTTATTTTGAAGGGATGTTTAAACATTACCATAGCGATCAGAGAACGTTAGGGCAGTGGTTGAGAGTAGAGGAGTAAACTACCCTCCCCCCACCGGGCCTCAGTATAATTGTCAAGCGTTGAGTGGTCCCCGGTGATAAAAAGGTTGGGGACCACTGCACTACAGCACACATTCACAACTGTATTCTCATGGCCACATAGGAAAATAGAAAATATAACTGCGAATGGTTGCTACATCACAATGGCAGCACAATATCCAGCAATGAATGGATGCAGCCTATGACCCTGGATATTGCAGTTACTTTTATCTGATTCATTCATTTAGCTGACTCTTTAGGTCCTGCTGTGCTGTAACAGGAGTGTTCTTATCATTCAAATCCCAGATTATGAATGAGTGACAATTACGTAACTCTCCCAGTAATGCTGTTGCTGGCGCAGAGTTGTCCAGACAAACTGGCAACCAGGGAAGGCTGCACAAGGCTATCTAGTTACAGACAAACAAGTTGCTTGCTGTATATTAGAACAAGATGATACAAAGCTAATCATAACAATGGTTTTGCATTTTTAAATTACTGGAGGTCTCATATACACTGCATAAAGCAAAAAAGAATGACAAAATTATTGGGGTTTTCATCCCTTAAAGGGAGCTGAAAGCAGGATTTAAGATTAATAAAGACAAATCAAAGACATTAGCAAAAATGTGAATGTACAAGATCAGATGGAACTAACGAATAAGACCAATTTTAAGATTGGGAAGAGGGTTAAATGTCTGGATATTACACTGTCAAATATGAATTGTATGTTATTTCAGAATAATTATGTAAAGGTTTGGAAAAAAGTGAAAAAAGATATAGTGAAATTGGAAAAAATACAATTATTGCTGATAAGTAGAACCTCAGTGATTAAAATAAACGTTCTTCCCAGAATGTTTTTATTTCAGACAATACCTGTTTTGACTTCTGATGTACCATTTAAACAATGGCAGAAAGATATATCTAGATTTATCTGGTAAGGGAAAATATAAATTATTACAAGATGCAAGGGAAAGAAATAGTTTGAGTTTACCTGATTTGAAATACTATTTGTAGCTCGTGGTTCAGTTTGGATGAAAAACTGGGTCATGTTGAAGAATATAATTGGATCTAGGGGGACATTATTTAAGATTTGGAAGGCATGCCTATTTATGGTATGACAAAGCCAAGGTTAATATAAAATTTTAAAATCATTTTGTTAGATGTGCCATTTAAAAATATGCAACAAATATAAATTCAGATTCTGTACAAAAACACTTTTATGGATTTTTTTACAAGAAGCTTTTTGCGGGAGAAAATGATATTTAAAGATAAATTATTGACATGTTGTGATATACTAGATTTCTTACAGGAGGACTGTACAATGAAAACAAGAGAAGATAGCTTAAGGTTATTCCTGTTAATGTTCCTTATGCACAACTAACAAAAATATTTGAGGCAAATAAAAAAGTGCATGGTTTTGACCAAGTTAAGACTGTATTTGAAATACTATTATGTATAAATGATGAGCAAATTATTGCAAATATATATAAAATTTTATTGAAATTTGAGACTGAGGAAAAATCGGTGAAAGAATGCATGGTAAAATGGGCAAAAAGATGTTGGACATGATATACAAATGGAACAATGGGAAAAATGTAGATGAAGGGTCTTAAATTTATGTTATGTTCTACTATCGAGAACTTTTATAAAATGATATAACATTGGTATTTATCTCCCAAAAGGTTATCCAAAATGTACAAAATATGTCTAATATTTGCTGGAAATGTGAACATGAAGGAACATTTTTTCATCTTTGGTAGATAAGTAAGAAGAAGGCAGACATTTTTTGGACACTAATAGATACTTTAATCCAGAAGATACTAAATACTGACATATAAATGACACCAGAGATATCCCTTTTGGAATTAGCGGATGAAGAATTTGGAAACAAAAATGGAACTTTGTTTTTGTATGATTACAACAGCGAGACTGTTATATACTGCAAAACGGAAAAGCTTATTACTACTCATAACTGAAGAATGGTTGATAAAGATGGCAGAACTGGCCAAACAGTGCTTTAATGCAGGGGTAAGTCAACCTGTGGTCCAACCTGTGGTCCATGGGCTACAATTCCCCTGCTTTAATGGAAGAAAAGACAACTACAGTATTCGTAGCTTTTTGGCAACCTTTTACGGACTTTCTGTGTGATATGGACAAAAATGAAATGATAGCTTATGGCTTTGAGAGCTAAAGGGTGGGAAATATTATTAAAGTACAGGAAAAAAGAGTAATTTGAAATTTTAAAATATACTATCAGAATGTAACAGGTAACAATTTGATTTATAACCACAGATAAAATTGGAAATATTTCCATTTTCTCGTCTTATTTGGCAATCTGTATTTTTCTTTTTTCTTGTCCATTTTGTATTTTAAAATTTGGAATAAAAGCTTTATTTTAAAAAACCATCAGGATTTTATGCATTATGATGTGGTTTCTACTGTCCAATGAAAACAGAGGGAAAACATTCAAATCTTTCAGCTTAAGAAAGAGGCATTGCTACAATCATTCATAAATACATAATTTTATAAAAAAGATAAATAGGAAATAACTATTTCACACAGAACTTCAGGGGCTATTATATCAAAAGAAACTTTCAAAAACAATCCTAGTTAAGACAAACAACAGGGACTATCAACTACACCTTTGATTCCTAGCCATTCACAGGTAGTAGTACCTCTATGTCAAACAATTAACTCTACTCAAGACCTGTCAAACAATTAACTCTACTCAAGACAAAACCTGTGTTGTTTACAATGGTCATGTAGCAAAACCCCCCAAATTTTATAGGCCTTTGCTTCTGCACAAAAATGTTACTGTAGCAGTAGCGAGTACATAACGATGATGTCATCCATTCAGTCGTGTCTAACCCTCGGCGATTCTATAGGAAAGTCTTCGCCATGCACCCCTGTCTCTGACTGCTTCTTTTAGTTGGTTCATGGTCGTTCCTGTATCGGCTTTGATCATGTCGAGCCAGCGGATCCTTTGACGACCACGTTTCCTTTTACCGTTAACCATGCCGGGCATTAATGATTTTTCTAGTGAGTCTGATTGCATAATGTGTCCAAAGTAAGTGAGCTTTAGCCGTAATATCTTTCCTTCTAATGACATAGGGAGTACATAATAAGGTTGGTTTTATCACGCAACTACTCACTATGGCTGATCATTTCCCCACATGAATGCCATTTCCACACAGGGAACATGCCATATAAGCATCAGCCACCACATGATCCAGAGCTACATGAGTCCCTCACACTTTGTCTGCTTTTTATGCCTTAGGATTGTGTATATTATTAGGACATTAGCCCAACATCAAGGGCTCTCTCCCTGAATAATGAAGCAATGATGCCACACTTTAATTGCCATTTAAATCTAAGGAGCATGAAGAGCATAAAGTGAATCAATGTTCCTATATATGTCCTCTATACTGTACCGTAAGCAATATAATATTGGTGCAGAGCAGCAGTTCCATTAGGCCTCTGAAAAAGAAGTATCATTTTTCACACGTTTCTGCCATTTTTCTGAGGGAAACATATTAACATTTTGAGATACTGAGGTGAAGACAGTTTACTGAATTACAAAGTGCTCTTTTCCAACTTCGTTTTTGTGATACTGGGTCTTATAAAATTAATAATGAGGGGAAATGGCAGTCATTTATCTAGACAGATGCTGGCCAAGCACTTTTTTGCTAGACAGGAGAGGGAAATCTCCTCAAACAATAACCATTTAAGTGTCAACCAATGCTTGGTAGTCTCTTCAGCAAAATCATACAGGTCATTTAGGCTTTCCACTCTACCAAAAGTTGAAGGATAAAACTTTTTTTCGTCAGAAATTATTCATTTTATCTAATGTCATACAGGTCATTCCAGAAATATTGCCTGCAACTTCCCATGGAGAATTTTTCTTGCTTAATGGGCAGACTCACAAAAATTCTGACTTGGGGCAATGTCCAGGGTGAGCCAATCCATACCAGTTCTATGAATGTGCTGAAATGGGAAGGTGTGATGCACTCAAATATTAATAAGCAAAGTGGGCCTACATTTTAATCAAGCAATAGCTAAATTCTCTTTTTATAGCCCCTTATGTAACCACCTCTGCTTATCTCTTGCCTTGAAAACCCCATGGCCGAGGTTGCCATGAGTTAGCTGCTCTTCAACAACACATTTTTCTTCACATAAGTATGTTAGAAATTGGGATTTGGCCAACTGCTGAAACAACCCCACAGACCCCTCTACCAAGGGCACAGAATATACATGGATTTGCCTGCTTCCAGAATTTGAATCAGCTTTCCAAATACTCACTTTAGAACAAATCCTTTAGCCATTCCATTGTTGCCAACTGGCTTGTTCCAGAACTACTGAAAAATGCATTTGTACTGTTCTTCTGTCTTTTCCATTGTACATTGTCTGGAGATAAATTAATGAACAATGTTACAGTACTTTATATTTTCCTCTCTGGGCATAATGCAGTCCCTCTATGCAGACATGTTTATGAGCCCATGATAGGAGGCATGAAGGGGAACTCCCTATGCAAAGAAGGTTATTACAGACCCTATCAGGCACAATCTGGTCATTTATTGGAGACTTTGAGGAGAATAAGACTTGATTGGATGAATTGGCCAGCAGCCCTGGGCATCTTCAGCCTTGCAGTTGTGTACCCGCCACTGAAATCGAGATGACCACTGCATTTTGGTGAGCTCAGCTTCATCAAAGCCTGCAAGATACACCTGCTTCTACAGGCTGGTTCATGCCCATAGTGAGGAAATATGAAGCACGGTACTAATGTTCATATGCCATTGTTCTGAGGAGAGGTAATTTCCGAATGAGCAGTGGTCTGGTGAGGGTTGGGTGGTCATTTCTAGAGATTTGGGTGGAGCTTGGGAAGGGGAGAGAGCTTAGTGAGGATATGATGTCATAAAATCCACCTTACAAAGTATAATAAATAAATAAATAAATAAATAAATAAATAAATAAATAAATAAATAAATAAATAAATAGTCTTCAGAGGAACTGATCTTTGTAGTCTGGAGATCAGTTTTAATTCTGGGAGATCTGGAAGTTGGCAACTCTAGGTGTAGGGACAGAAAGAGGCTGTTGAACCCTTTCCATCCTGAGCACTTGACCTCTCAAAACTGCCCCCCCCCCAATTCCTTTTCTACTCCATTCTAAAGATATAGAGACTGGCATCTTTTCCCTACTCAGCTGAACGTGGATGGAAAACTTGAAGTTTTTGTCAAAGGTCACGATCCTGGCTAAAGCAGGAGAACTTTACATACTTAAGAGTCCTTCTAATGTAGCGATCCCCAACCTGTGGGCTACGGACCACATGTGGTCCTTCGACTAATTGGAGGTGGGCCCCGAAGGATGCCTTCTCCCCCCCAGCCCTTTACTTCATCCCCCCCCCAGCCCCTTACAACACACTTCATTGTTGTGGCGTGTCTGTATCTTATTTTGAAGGGATGTTTAAACATTACCATAGCGATCAGAGAGAGCAGTGGTTGAGAGTAGAGGAGTAAACTACCCCCCCCACCGGGCCTCAGTAAAAGGCCGTGAGTGGTCCCCGGTGAGTGGTCCCCAGTGATAAAAAGGTTGGGGACCACTATTCTAAAGTACCACCTGCTATGCCAAAGATGATTCAAAAACATGCAGAGTCTGATCAGAGTCAGGTATGAATGACCTATAGCTGCTGTACTGTAGACAAGAAAGCCCTGAGACAAAAAGAACAGCAGAACTCAGGGTAAAATGCAATTCCATTTTTGGTGTGAAAGTGGTTTCCCTTGAGTAACTGGTATAAGCTTGTGCCATTTTAATGCTGTGAGTAAAGATTTGGCAACATCAGATACCCATATTTACATAGGAATGAATGCTTGGGACCAACAGCAAACAATTAACTTCTGAATAAGTGGAGCATAGTATAAAAATTATTCTCATTCATCATTAGAGTCAAAGGCTCTGTTTAAAACACACGTGTATCTGTCAAGCTATGAATCCATATCTTTTGCTTGCACATAGACTATTAACTGCAGGCTCCTAGTAACCAAAATCAAACAGTGAGTGGCAAACCACAATACATTCCATCGATCAAGAGTGATTTTGCATTATGTAGGTTGGAACACATGGCTGCATAGTTATGTTGCAATAACAGTAGATATGGCCATACTAGGCATCATTTGAAAAATAAATCTGCAAATGACACACTCAGTAGAAATAACTAGATCTGAGTTTAGGAAAACCTTAGAACTCAACAAGTTTTTCGAGGGTCAAAGCTTCCTTCATTTTATCATAGAACAGGATCATAGAGTTGGAAGGGGCCATACAGACCATCTAGGGGTCATACAGACCCTGCTCAATGCAGAATTGGCTTAAAGCAGGCTTCCTCAACCACGGTTTTGTGACAGCTCTGGAAGGTTTCCTGAATGCGTGGGAGTTAATTTTTTATATATTTTTAAAACATTTATTGGGAGATATGACCTTATGGCCCCCTCCCTAAATGGCCTTAGATGGGCCTGGAGAGGGTAGGAAGGGGACGGAACTTGTATGGGTGTGTAGACAGCTATGCCTTCCAAGCATATTCTACATAATGGTGCCACTTCTAGGGTTTCTCAAAGCCTGAAGAATGTTTCAGGGGGTTCTTAACAGTAAAAACGTTGAGAAAGGCTGGCCTAAGCTGCTGCTTGAAAACTGCTAGTGAGGAGGAGCTCACCACCTCCTCAGGTAACTGATTCCACTGTTGAATTACTCTGACTGTGAATCCCCCCTGATATCTGGCAAGTAATGTTCTATACCTAGTTTAAAGCCATTATTGTCTTCCTCTGCTGCCAAAAGTAATTGCTCCCTGCCCTCCTCCCATCTGAAAAAGAAAGGTTTGACTATTGAAAGTCTTGATGGTCTCTGATGTCTAGCTATACTACTGCAAGCAAACATGGCTACCCGCTGAAATGATGGTCATCACATTCACTAAACATTATGAAGTTGTGTGCAGACAACTCACTCCTACCTGATTGGTGTGCTGCCAATATGGCCAGAGCATTCTGCCAATGAGGGTCAATCAGTTTAAATTGTACTCGGCCAATGAGGAACAATCAGTTCAAATTCCATGCACTGCCAATGAGAGCCAATCAATTCAATCTGCACTCTGCCCATGAGGACCAATCAGGTCAAATTGCATGCAGACACTCCCTACCTAATTGGCCCTTCCTGGGGGTGTGCTGCCAATAAGGAGAGAGCACTCTCCCAATGAGGACCAATCGTGGGGCTTATTTGTCCTCTTCCTGCTGCTTGCTGGGTGGAAGAGGTGCTGGCCTTTCTGAAAAGTCCTGCTGCTAATAAGTTGCCCATTCTCAGCCTCTTTCCACCCTCCATCTATCCCAGGCAAGGGAGAAAAGGCAGCTATTTCCTTTGCCTCCTGCGTTGGTCTCAGATTTCCGCTCTCTGCTGGAAAGAAGCATAGATGAGCTGACACAGGAAGACAGAGAGAATCAGTATTTCAAAAAAAGGATGCTAAGGGTAAGGCAGAATACAATGAATGTCTTAATTCGGTCCAGTGAGTCAAGGGTTAATTCAGGCAGTCCAAAGGCATCAGCAAAAGGAGCAGTTTCACGACTCAGGTCTCCCAGCCTCAAGTTAATATAGGCAGTCACCAGTCTCAGTTCTCAGAATTTTCTGCAATCAGCAATTGCTAAAATGGTGCAGTGCCTTTTAGACTGAAGCTCTGAGGAAGGCTTTTCCTCAAACAGTCTTTCCTAACAGTACCTGGGTTCACAACACCTCCCCATGGCCCTGCAGCTGACCATCAGTGCATTCTTTTCTTTCCTCCATCCTCTCTCTCCTCAGAGGGGCTGAGGAGGAGCAGCGTTGACCACCATGGCTGGCCCTTGGGATATGTGGGGGGATGGGAAGGAGTTAGTTCACTCCCACAGTCTTACCTGTCTAGCCTGGCCTTTAGGAGATGTGGGGGTGGGAAGGAGGCAGTCCCCCCACAATCTTCCCTGCCTGGCCTGGCCTTTGAGAGCTGGAGGGGGGTGAGAAGGAAGCCAGCCCATCCCCAGGCAGGTCACTGCGCAGGTGTTTGTGCTAGTGCCCTTTGTATTCCTGGGTGCAACGGGCTTTTCCTCTAGTATAACGCATAAACCACAGACATATATAAAGGCAGGATACAAATAGGGATCTATCGATCATGCCTGAATCCATGTGCCTAATTCAGCAAACTGACAGAAGTTCCAAATCACATCTGGAACACCTTGGCCTGCAAGGACTTTCTCATTGGTTTCATTTGATTTTACCTCATACACAGGCGAAGTCTACAATACAGGCCTTTGTTGTTTTTGATGACAAGTCACAGCCAACTTATGGCGATCCCATAGGATTTTCAAGGCAAGAGATGTTCCGAAGTGGTTTGCCATTGCCTGTCTCTGCGTCATGACTATGGTATTCCTTGAAGGCCTCCCATCCAAATACAAGCCAGCATCAATCCTACGTAGCTTCTGAGATCAAATGGTATCAGGCTAGTCTGAGTTATCCAGGCCATGGCATGAAATCAATACATTGAATTGGCCTCAGCCAGGGCCTTTTAAATACTCTGTCTAATGAGTCCTGCAGGACCTTAAGCTGTTCTGTAGGGTTTGTAAGACGGAGTTGTAATTGAGGCCTGGGGCACATCAACATTTCTGCTGACTTCCCTGCCTAAATCCTCATCTGAAGAAGGATACTCTACATACTTCCTCGTCTTCTTCTCTGGACATGGTAACATCAAGCAGATAATTTTATAATTTTGTATTTCAGTGATCTTGCATTTTTTTAAAGAATTTGCATTTTAAATAACTGAAAGTTAAAAGCCAGCATAGTATAGTGGTTAAGACCAGTAGCCTGTAATCTGGAGAACTGGGCTTGATTCCCCATTCCTCTACACACAGCCAACTAAGTGACCTTGGGCTAGTCACAGTTCTCTTAGGGCTGTTCTTTCAAGCGCTTCTCTCGGAGCTCTCTCAGCCTCACATACCTCACTGGGTGTTTGTTGTGGGGAGAGGAAGGGAAGATCATTGTAAATTGCTTTGAGACTCCTTGGGGTAGTGAAAAGTGGGGTATAAAAAACAGCTCATCTTCTTCCTCTTCTTATATTTTAAATTATGTCAAATTTTAAAATGTGTGTTTTTACGTGCTATAACCCATTCTGAGCCTTTGGGAAAGGGTGGGTTAAAAATACAAAAATAAATAAATAAAGCCTTTCTGTGGGCTAAATTACTTGGGAGGGTAACAGAATCTGGTTCTGACCCACAAATCTGTCAAACAGGATTTGATTTAAAGCACAAGCAGGGCATGGGGGTGGGGCTGATGCTCAACCCTCTCTCCCTGCCCACTACTCCCACCCACCCTCTAGACAAAATCAGCCCCCCCCCCCATAAGTACTTTTCTCCTACACAGGCTCACTTCCAGCACTGGAGCTTGGTAAGCGAAAAATGAACTTGGGAAGACAACTGCAGGAGGAAAATGAAAAGAAGATAACTTTTGAGAACCATGGGCAGACAGCAGAGTGCAGTGGTTCAAATGCTGAATTAACATTTGAGAGACTCAGCTCTGAATCCACACTCTGCCATGGAAATTTACTGGATGACTTTGGCCTAATTACACACTCTTGGTGCAACCTGCATCACAAGGTTACTGCAAAGATAAAATGGGAGAGAGGAGAATGAAGTAAGCCGCTTTGAGTCCCCACTGAGGAGAAAAGCAGGGTATAAATGAAGTAAATAAAAATGAAGGCCCAGCTCAGCCTTTGTGCCACAGATCTGGCCTCTTAACTTCCCCCATAACCAATGATCGGGCAAGACTGGCATTTAAAGACAGCTCTCCTGGGCTGATTCTGCACTTTGTTCTTTTCCGTTGTAGCTCCTGCTGAATTCAGATCAATTTCAAGCTGGGTCTTCCTCCTTCCTATCCCCCCACCCCCGAATTGAAACAGAAAGTTTCACTTGATTGGGGAAGCTCAGAGCGGGGAGGGGAGTGGTGGTCGGGAAGCTGTTTATTTTTCTTTTTCTGAACAAGCAAGTGGGGGGATGGTCACGTGAAATCCAGCCGGCATTAAAGGAGAGTGCTTGATTTGTCTTTTGACTCCCAAGCCAGAGCAAGCTGGGGAGGAGCCAAATGCAACAGGGGGTTCTTCCTTTCTTTTCCTGAAGGGCGGGGGAGAGGATTGGAGACAGCAGCTTCACAGAAAACAAGGAGGGGAAAATAAATCCAAGAGGCAAATCGCTGCTGACATAAGTGTGGGATTCTGGAAATCCCAAAATGAGGGCAAAAATATGTCCTGGGAGGGAAGTCTTGCAACCGGGAACCAGGAAGTCTTTGAAGCACCCAAAATCAAAATGGAAATCTAAATCAGTGCAGAGGGGAGGGGTTTATTCAGGCTGGGAGAGGATAAAAAGCAAAGTGCAAACTCGATCCTGAATATTTAGCCTGGTTTTCTTTTCCCATTTAAAATTAGCAAAGTGCATTTTGCAGCACTGGGGAAATGGTTTCAAAAAACTTGTGTTTTAAATTATTTATTCTGTCTGTTCTATTCTCCCACAGGATTCCCAGTGGCATCCTATGCAGATTACCAATGAAGTCTATCCCATTTTAGTTTCAGTAAAACTGCAGTGCCTTTGAAAGTTTCAGGCCATTCACTGGGCCAAGGCCTCACATTTAAAAAAAAAACAAACTCACAATGGACTCATGAAATAGCAGGGCCGTACTGCAGAAGTTTCTCAGGATGGGGGAGTGGGGAACCTTGGTGGTGTTTGCCATTTTAAATGAACACACAAATTGTTTTCATACTTGTATAGTGTAGCAGGTGATTATTCTGCATTTAAAAAGAATGACTTAAAGTAATGGAAAAATATTCCACCCCCAAGAAAGAAACATTTAAAATTGCATAAGATAGCAGGGAGAATACTTGTATTGCTGGATACCATTCAGTGTGGTGTAGTGGTCAAGAGTGGCAGCATTTTATCTGGAGAACTGGGTCCAATTCCTAATTCTCCTTCCCATGAGGCCTGTTGGGTGACCATGACCAGTCACAGTTCTCTCAGAGCTCTCTCAGCCGCACCTACCTCACAAGGTGCCTGTTGTGGGGGAGGAAAGGAAGGTGATTATAAGCCGCTTTGAGACTCCTTAAAGTACAGAGAAGTGGAGAATCAGAACTAGAGTTGCCAGCTCTAGGTTTGGAAACACCTGGAGACTTTTGGGGTAGAGCCAGGAGTGGGTGGAATTTGGGGCTTCTCATTTTATTGTGCTACTTCAGACCAACAGGGCTACCCATCTGTACACCGCCCGTGGCGCTGCGGGCGCCACGGACTAAATAAAACAGTAAGCCCTCCTGGGGCGGGATGTGTCCGGGATGAGGAAGGGTCCGGATAGGACCCTTCCTCATGACAGACAATCGGAGGGACCAATCGGCAGGCGCAAAGCGCCTGCCGATTGGTCCCTCTGATTCCCAGCCCCAGGAACTGCGAGCCGCGCGCAGCGCGGCTCGCAGTTGCTCCCAGCCTGTTGCTCCCAGCCACTGCCTGAGGGACACCCAGTTGCTCCCAGCCACTGCCTGAGGGACACCCTGGCGGCCTGACGCAGCGAGAGGCGCAAAGCGCCTCTCACCGCATCAGGCCGCCGCCTGAGGGAACCTCCGTCAGTCGCGCAGAGCGCGGCTGCCAGGGCCTCCCTGCCCGGCAGCCTGACACGGCCACAACACCACCACCCAGGGCAGCCCCCCCAAGACAAAATACCGCAGAGAAGAACACTGAAGAGAAAAGACCGCCGCCCGGGGCAGGACCCGCCGTGTCAGCTCGCCACCGCCGAAAGCCCGAAGACAAAACACCGCCGACGAGAACACTGGAGAAAAAACAACGCTGCCCGGGGGAGGCCCCGCCGCGTCAGCCTGCTGCCGCCGCCGCCGCCAAAAGCCCGCCGCCCGGGGGAGGCCCCGGCGAAGAGAAAACACCGCCGAGGAGAATGCCGGAGACAAAAGACTGCCGCCCGGGGGAGGCCCCGCCGCGTCAGCCCGCTGCTGCCGCCGCCGAAAGCCCGCCGCCCAGGGGAGGCCTCACTGCCCGACAGCCTGCTACCACGCTGCGCCCAGAACTTTGGGCAACAAAGAATGCAGCCGCTCGCCGAAAGACCAAGGGATGCAGCCAAGAGAGACAGCGAGAGAGAGCAGGCAAGACAGGAAACAGCCAGCGCCCGCTGTTCATCCCTTCCGGAGCCCGATTTACAACAGCAAAACCCACGAAGAGCCTCTCGCGGCGTCAGCAACCCCACCGCAACCCCAGAAAGACATGCAGCTGCTCGCCGCCGCCAAAAGACCCGCCGAAAGACTGCAGGTAGTCCTTCCCCCCCATCCATACCCACTCTCACTGCTAGCGCCCATTGCATTTCCAACTGCAATGGGCTATATTTCTAGTTTGAATATATTATGGAAGTATATTCCCAGCAGGATCCTCATTCCCCTAAATAAGGTCAGGATGGAGCCTTATATCCGCCGTGGAGCATATTATACCTTGTGGTTTTGGGACGCTGTATTCTGCCACCTGCTATTAATAGCCATTGCTGTGAGCCAGTCAGGCCTTTTACAGCCCAATATGGCTTCAGGCTTCAGGCTTGCCTGTCATCTGCCATGCAGACAGGCACCCAGGGCAAGTTTTTGCAAGGTCTGCAGTTTAGCGCTCCTTCATAGGTTCTCTCTTGCTCCATGAGGCACGTAGAGATTTAAGACGGCGCTGAGGCTTCATCAACCGGCTACCCATCTGGCAGCGCTGGATAATGTTTCCATAATTAACATTGTCAAGGGTCTAGGGGAATGGCATTTCAGAACTGGGAAGGGGGTGTGATTGGATTAGGCAGCGACTTTTCAGATCCTTCAGATCATGTTCCATAAGGCATAATTCACCATGATGCACAAAACAGCTTTACCATTTTGGAGGGCTGATAAGGGCTGAAAGCTGGTTTTCACAGTCTCGTTTAATTGTGTCGGAACAGAATCAGAGTCCAGCAGCACCTTTAAGACCAACAAAGATTTATTCAAGGCGTGAGCTTTCGAGCGCATGCACTCTTCCTTGAATAAATCTTTTGTTGGTCTTAAAGGTGCTGCTGGACTCTGATTTTGTTGTGCGACTTCAGACCAACAGAGCTGCCCGCTGGAATCTATCCTTAATTGTATTGGGTTCGTCTCTGCATCACTATAACCAGACTAAATGGTAAGAAAGGAAGGATGATGGCAGCTTGTTTTGCATTCAAATTCAGTTTGGAGAAGTTTTATATTCCCATTATGCCCCCATAAAGGTTTTTTTTAAAAATTTCTCTCTATGCAAAACAAAAAGGAGAAAACATTAAAAGGACAAGAGCACATTACTGCTGCAGGGCTCATTGACATGACCGCTTCAGGACACCATCAGGAAAGGAAGTGCGTTAATAAGTGAGTCATACTTGCCATTCCTTCTGAAACATTACCCCCCCCCCTTTTATAGTCCACCTCTCTCATAGGGACTCCAGGCAGATTACAACCATGGGGGGATCATTTACTTTCGACTTAGCTTAGTTTCTGCCTACCTCAAAATACTGTTCTGCATTCCACCCCCCCTTACCAATGAAATGTGTATGTGATGAAAAGCAGTGATATACGTTTTCAAAAATGTTTCAAAAATGACAGCAACAAGGAAACCCATACCAATAGACCAGACAGACCATATCAGGGGTAGTCAAGCTGCAGCCCTCCAGATGTCCATGGACTACAATTCCCATGATCTCTACAAATGCTGGCAGGGGCTTCTGGTAATTGTAGTCCATGGACATCTGGAAGGCTGCAGCTTGACTACCCCTGATATGGTCTGTCTGGTCTATTGGTATGGGTTTCCTTGTTGCTGTCATTTTTGAAACTTAGTGCAATCTCAAGCAGAGCTACATCCTTCTGAGCCCACTGGCTTGAGTGGACGTAGAAGGGTCTAACTCTGCTTAGGATTGGTTTGCAAATTTAGTAGGCTTAGGCTGTGCATGGTGACGTCTCAGTGTTGTAATGCTCCTTTTTCAATTTTCGACCTTGTGAACTGCTTTCATGCGCTCTGATGGAGAGGCAGTACAGAAGTATTTTGGAGAGGCAGTATTGAGTATTTTGCTCAATAAAAAAGCACAATTTTCTGCTTGCAGGAGGTGGGGCCCTGCCTCATTATAGATCCCCCCTCCCCTGCCATATGAAGACAGGTTTTCAGGAGGCCACAAGAGGGAAGGTGGAATCAGTAAACACAGTGCCTCCTTCGTCTTGCAGAGATAACTTCCAAGAGTTGGATCCAATCCCGATAGGTGAAGTGTTATTCCTGAGCATTCCTTGTGGCATGTTTCCGAATGCCATACAGGCCCGCGGCATTGTGCCTCAATCTTTATTTTCGTTTCTGTGGTCAGCAGCCATGGTTGTTTGGTAAACTATCAGCCGAATAGACTCCCATAAGCGGAGGAGGCAGCTACGATGTCCAGTGATGCACTGTTTTTAGGATTTCACATGATAGTGCTAGCCCACACTAACCAAAAACATTCCAGACATGTTAAATGTGTTGAAGAAGGTCTGCTGTGCTTAACTCTTTTGTTCTTTTTTTCCCTTGAACTGGTTGAAAAAGGAAACGTACCCCTGTTGTTTTCTATTTCTGTACTAGGTCGAGACTATGGACTAGATTCCTAACAGAATGATCTGATGCAGAGTTATACACTATTAACCCCACTGAAGTCAAAGGATTTAGAAGGTATTTTGTAAACAACCCCCTTTTTCCTAGTTCTGCTGGTCCCTGGGTAGATATGACCATTTTATCTCACATTCTACCATACACCTGCATCTGATATAGGGTTCAACTCCCAAACAAACAAGCAGGATAGCATTTACTTGTGACTGAAGGACATACCATATTTGCCGGCGTATAAGACTGGGCATATAAGACGACCCCCCAATATTTCCACTCAAAATATAGAGCTTGTTACATTACATTACAGTACTATGGGCCACTATGGGCAGCTATGTCTATCCCAACTGAAGTGCACCCGGCGTATAGGATGACCCCCCCCACACACACACTTGGAGGCATGTTTTTCAGGGGGGGAAAGTAGTCTTATAAGCCAGCAAATACTGTACTTATTCTTGAGGTCTTGGAGTTACCATCAGGGGATTCTCTAGTCCAGTGGTTCTCAAGCTTCCTAATGCCGTGACCCTTTAATACACCTCCTCATAATTGTGGTGACCCCCAAACATAAAATTAGGCAAGTGTTCTTACACTGAAATTAAACCAAAGATGATCAATGGCGGGAAGATCCATTGTTCATGATTGTATATAAATTGGGTTTTTCCCAGGGTTTCTCAGTTCAGTTGTGCCTCTTGTCCCATGACAAACTCGCTCTTTTCCACTGCTCCAGACAGACAAACGCTCTAGCTCGATCTACCCCACAAGGCTGTTGCGTAGATGCCCCCCCCCCCCGGCCAGGCTGAGAACCACTGCTTTAGTGTCAGTGGGATCAAGACCCTCAATCCTAATGAAAGAGTTCCTGACTATAAACTGGACAGGAGGTAGGGAGTTAACACTAATATACAGCGATCTTTTAAAGTGCTTTTATTAGGGGCTATTTGGGGTTATATTGCTTTTATTGTTTCTTTGTAACCTGCTGTGAGTCTTTGAAAGTGGCGGTATATAACTCTAAAAATAAAATCTTAACACAGCCCGCAGCGCCATGGGCGCCGCAGTCTAAATAAAGCTGTAAGGGCTTAGGGGGAGGAGTTAGGGCGGGCTCTGTCCGGGATGAGGAAGGGTGCCGATTGGCCCCTTCCTCTGGACAGACCATCGGCGGGGCCAATCGCTGATTGGCCTCGTCGATTTCTGCCCTGGCGAAAAGGGAGCAACTGCGAGCCACGCGTAGCACAGCTCGCAGTTGCTCTCTTGCCAGCGGCCTGACACAGTGAGAGGCGCCTCTCGCCGCGTTAGGCCGCTGGCCGGGGAGCCCCCGGCAGCCGCGCTGTGCGCGACTGCCGGAGGCTCCCTTGCCTAGCACCTGCTGTATTTTGCTTACAGCAGGCTTGATTATTGGTAAATAAATAAACTCTTACTGCCTTGCATATGTGTTATCACTAATAACGCTTCCTCACCTTTTGTTCATTTATTCTGTCCTTCACTAAGCAGACACGCTACTATAATTAGTTGGAAAAGGCATTTAGAGGTGTTTAACCATTACAGTTTTTCAGGCTAAAACAGCAGGAGCCTTGACAAACGGTGCAATCCCAAACGGAGTTGAACTTAGAGGGGTATTACGTTACATAGGATTGCACTGCAAAACATTTTTATTCTTGGTGAGGACAGTCACTGGTAAAATGCTTTAAGGAGGGTTTGATTACTCCAGTTCTGTTCCTGGAGCCATGGTTGCCCTAAAGCATTCTCTGTAGATGGATTTTTACAGTGCTAAAACAGGGCCTGCAAAATGGAGTTCTTCCACCAAGCCTTTGGTCCACTAGAGACCCGGGGGGCCCTCCCAATACCAAACTGTGCCCAGTAAAGACACAGAGTGACACTCAGAAATACTCCCAGAAAATTGAGCTGCAGTTATTACAGATTATTTTTATTTATTTTTTTCCATTATTAATTAGATGTATTGCCCACCGCTATCGGTCGCGCTGTCACGGGGTGGTAACATAAAACAATATCCCACAAAAATACATAAAAACCCTAATCCCCCATTAAAACAATATCCTGGTGGTGAACTATCCCCTCTCCCCCCCCCAACCAATAATTATTTTTTATTATTATTATTTATTTGATTTGTATGACCGCTGCTCTCGGAAACCGGCTTGCGGCGGTTCACAATATTTCAATACAAATGCAGTACATTAAAAACCATTAAAGTTCCCCCTTGAAACCCCTTCCTGTGCCTCAAGGCAGTGGTCTGCAACCTTTTTAAGGCTGCGGACCGGTGGGGTGGGGTGGGGTGGGGTGGGGTGGGCGATCTGGGGGCCGTGCATGCACGGCCGCGTTTGCACAAATGTGCAACTGCAGCGGGAGAGGGAAGAGTGGCCGCGGCCGCAAACGCGCATGCGTAGCACTTCCGTGCATGCGTGGCACTTCCGCACATGGCACAAACGTGTATGTGCGGACCTGCCGCACATGCGCGTTTGCGGCGGCGGCCACTCTTCCCTCTCCCCCCCCACAAGAAAAAGCTTGCCGGGCCACAAGCTAATCAGCTGCTTTGGCCGCCAATTTGCTTGCGGCCTGGGAAGTTTCTCACTGCAGGGGGGGCGGGGAGAGGGAGCCGTGGCCCGGTGCCTTCGTGACCCGGCACCAGGCTGCGGCCCAGTGGTTGGGGACCACTGCCCAAAGGGACAACTTGAGTGCTGACTCTGCTACAGATGGTCTAGTCTAGACCAGAGATGCAGAACTGTAAAGTTTAAATGCCCTTCAAATCTTAGAAAAGTTATAAATTAGATATATGTTATAAGTTTCAGGTTGCTTGTATACTGTGCCACAAATATGTATTTTATTGTACCTACATTTCTCCATTTTCATTGTAAAGCAGCCCAAGCAGCAAGAGAAGGTGGTATATAAGTACAATAAAATAAAAATAAATATAATGTATGGTGTCATCAAAACTACAACACAACTCCTCTGCTTCCCCATCTCAGTTTTCCCCTTTCAGAGGTCTGTTGCAGAGACTCCACTGTGGCTCATGCGGATGTGGTTCTCATGGCTTCTGTGGAGATTTGACAACGATTTTTATTTGTTTTTTTCTTCACACAGGGTGCTGTGCTATCATGGTCACATAAAAATTTGAAACCAGTTAGTAGCACTAGATTGTTATAGCGCTATACTGCAGTAAAGGTATCCCCTGTGCAAGCACTGGATCATGTCTGACCCTTGGGGTGACGCCCTCCAGCGTTTTCATGGCAGACTCAATACAGGGTGGTTTGCCAGTGCCTTCCCCAGTCATTACCGTTTACCCCCCAGTAAGCGGGGTACTCATTTTACCGACCTCGGAAGGATGGAAGGCTGAGTCAACCCTGAGCCGGCTGCTGGGATCGAACTCCCAGCCTCATGGGCAGAGCTTTCATACTGCATGTCTGCTGCCTTACCACTCTGCGCCACAAGAGGCTCATATACTGCAGTACCAGCATCAATAAATAACATTCCTCCATCCACCTTGCAGCTTTTCTTTCTCCATTCCTCTCCAAACAATCAGAACAAAAACTGCCTGCACCTTTCCTCTTAAATCTGTATAGCAAGAATGCCCGGAGACTTCGTTTTTAAAAAATGGTCAGCATGTAGAAAAACTAAATTTGGAAATGGAAATATACAAATGAAAATGATTGCTATAGACTATACTGCTATAGCACAAGAGCTATTAACAGGGTGTGTGTGTGGGGGGGGGGGGAGTCCTCCAGTGTCACAGGAAGAACAAATAGCGCCCAGAAGGGGGTGCCAATGAGAAAATGATGGTGATGCAGCAGAAAATGCATACCATTCTTTCAATTCCTATTGTATTCGGACGACATTCTTTCAAAAAACATCCAATTATAGCAGGTTTAGAATCATTGGAGAAAAGCATATTGAGCTGGAGGGGGGGGGTGGGACCCCGAAAGAAGACATTAAGAGTTTGCTGTTCTATGAATGTTCTGAGCCAATGAGCTTAGCAGCTATTATAAATATTGCTTTCAATTTACTGATTTGTCAGGCTTATCAAATAACTGCCAGCTTCCAATCAATGGCCACCCTGTTCTCCCAGAGCAACAAAAAAATTTTTTTCCAGCAATTTAGCAAAACAACCTGGTCATTAACGTAAGATGAGATAGGTCTAGTAGAATCTCCTGCTGTTTCTCCATTACTACATATCCATAATTTGCCTGTACATTACCCACTTGCAAAGCAGAACAGACACAATCATGTGCAACGGTTCCGGCAATGAAAGCAGTACAACCACAGAGTCACCTGCAATGTTCCTATTTAATATGGGGTACACCACCCTCAACAGTTGTTCAGACTTGAGGACTTTAAGGATGTAGAAGGAGCACCACCAGATGCTAATTTCCAGGAGACAACAGGAGTTTGCAAATTAAAAGGTTTCCAGAATGGTCGCCCTAAATATACAAGGGGAGAAGGAGAAGGCAGTATCTGTGGAAGGTAACGAAACACTGATTTTTGGAATATATCAGTTTCTATTTTTAGGACGACACACCAGCCTGAAATGCACAAGACCAAGCGGTTCCGCTGTGTTTTTCCTCCCCAGTTCTGGAAAATGCCCTTGACATGAAAGGAATGTGAATTCTAGGGATTTACTCCTTTCATTCTCAATTAATTACCTGAATCACAGCTGCCATTCTTCTTGACACATCTAAATTAATATACAATTTTGGAGGTAGCCTGGAAATCATAATTTCAAGCTTTGAGGGAACCTTGCAAGGGTAATTGAGAAGTTCTGAAATCCCACCTGCTAATTAAACAGCAGAGATGTGTTTGCAAAGGAATGGCCCTCACGCCGCGAAGTTTGGCACGCTTGCCGAAGACAAGCCGCCGGGAAAAATCTGACTCCTGCATTGATTGACCAAGGGGAGGTGAGCTTGGCAGGAAAACTTCCAAAAGACGCGCACGGCATGGTGCTCTCTTTAGCCTTGTCATCAGCCCATCTGGTCCTTGGGAAATTCCTGCCTAGTTTCAAGAAAGACATCACTTTCATGCTGGAAGAAAAGAACCTGTCCCCAGGCAGTGGAAGAGGCTATGTTTTAGGCTTAGCTTTCCCTGGCACAGCGCCATGCATGCCATGAAAGGATTAAGGGAACGTCTCAGCTGGTGCCTCTGTGCCAACAATAGATATGAGCAGTAAAAATATTTACAGAACTAAAGTGGGATGAGACCTGGAGGTGGAAAGCTGGGCTGGTGCTTAATATAAACACCAGAACACGATTAGACAGCCGGGTGATCTGTTTCAGTTGCCTCCAGCCCGCGGAGCATGGGAGCCCCGGACGGACCAATAGGAAGAGGGGCTCGCTCCAAAAATCCAGGTCACTTCCTAGCACAAGATGTCTTTTCACACATACTGTGTGGCCCAATCTCACCCTTCCCCCAAGAGATTATATTAATAGCAACATGCTCATACTGTACATACTGTAAGGACACAAGCAATTCCATATCAAGGGTGAAAGAAGAGTTGCACAAACCAAAATGGGACCGGATTGGTTTAACACAGTGTCCCCCTTCAGGATGGCCAAAGGATCACTGTTGTCGTGTTGCTCACGGTTTTGCACGGAGGACAGTCCAAACATCCTAAGGATGGTGAAGATGCTGAGTGACTATTGTAGGCTGGGTGATGCTCAACACCTGTCCATCCTTATCCATGGTTTCTCAGTGGCTTATCCATGGTTCCTCTATATATTTGTGAAACAGCCTGGGGGGTGGAACGTGTTTGGCTGCTGGAATAGGGCCGATCAGGGTGCATTGCTGGCTGTACCCTAATTGGCCCTGTCCCTACAGCTCCCGCCTTCCCTCCCTGGACGCTAGCCACATTCCTCCTAGATGCACCAGAGACAGAGAGAGAGACACAGAGCCCTGCCAGACTGAACACAAGCCCTTATTCCCTCCTATCGCTCCTGCTGCGAGGGAGGCACAGAGAGACACAGAGAGAACTGCCCCAAGCTGCTGAACAGCCCTGATTCCCTCCTAAGAACAAGCCCTAATTGCCTGATATGGCTCCTGCTGCCATGAAGAGAGAGTCGCCCCTGCTGCGACGGAGGGAGAGAGAGACAGAGAGCTGCCCCAAACTGCAAACCAGCCCTGCTTCCCTCCTATAAACCAGCCCTAATTACCTGCTCTGCCTCCGGCTGCACACTGAGAGACACGCAGCGAGAGGGAGAGAGAGACACAGAGAGAGAGATCTGCACCTCCCAGTGTCCCCTGGGTTCTAGCGCCTATTGCATTCCTGCTTGCAATGGGCTTTCTTGCTAGTATGGAATAATATTTGAGGGGGAAGGATATGGACGTTATCCTTGCTGTACTCACATGACTGTATATCCATATGCTGCAATGGAGCACTTCCCCACACTTGTTGGCTCTTGGCAAAGAGCATGCATGCCCATTGGACACTACAATATCCAGTTGTGTTCTTATGAAGCTCCAGCCCTACTTTCTGCTTCATGTCTCATGGTAATGGTTAAGATTGGCAGACTCTAATCTGAAGAAATGGGTTTGATGGCGATTCAGCTGAAAAGTACCCAAGTGAATGTCGATTCAGGTACTTTTCGGACCTATGTGAACCGAACCACCCATCTCTGTAATTTAAACAGACTGAATTATTGATGCCGAAATTGGGATTTAGTGTTGTTACGTTTATTCAGAAGCACCTGTTTTTTTGGGAAAGGACAAGTCAGCAGAAATCTTTCCAGCTTTAAGGCACTTGCATTATGGGTGTTCTGTTTTTGTTTTTACCAAGCATGGTTACAAGACATCTGGTAGGTCCAAGTGGGTTATCTCCCTTTGTATGGCAAAGCTTCCCAATTCATTTCTGCTAAGCCATCTAGTTCTTAAAGCTGCCACATCTTGAAAGACGGGCTTTCTGTTTTCATAATCATTGCTCTCCTGTATCTGCCTCAGGTTCACCCACTGTCACAAGCTATTTTGCTGTATTAGTAATATGTTAACATTTTAACATTTTACTTGGCCATGTCTTTGGAACATATGACCTAAGACCATCGCAACAAATACAGTGCAGCCGGTGTTATGCACTTTGAAGTCCTTCTGAATTCAAGAGGAAGTTTAATCATGTACCCAGTTCTCCCCTGCTGAAATAAATGGAACTTCTTGTAATGGTTAAAAGCAGCGGCCTCTAATCCGAAGAGCTGGGTTTGATTCCCCACTCCTCCACATGCAACCAGCAGGGTGACCCTGGCCTAGTCGCAGTCCTGTTAGAGCTGTTCTCACAGAGCAGTTCTGTCAGAGATTTCTCAGCCCCATCAGTTACATCATAAAACCCTACGTCCACTGGAACTTTTAAGACCAACATAGTTTTATTCAAGGTATGAGCTTTCATGTGCACGCACACTTCCTCAGATAATGAAAAAGGAATCATCGGATATAAAGAGGGAATAAATTAGGAAACTTCAGATCAACACGGCTATACATCTGAATAAAAAAAACATTGATACAGGTATTTCTCCTGGGAACCCAGGTCTTAACAGAGGCAAATGGGCAAGTTTAACAGGCAAAGAAATCAGGGCAGACTTTTAAAATGCACTATTTAGAATTAGGTATTTCACAGTGGAAAACTGGTATCAACTTAAAATAACATGCAATTTCTCAAATACACATGTCTTTCTTTGTTTAACGTCTAGGGACTCTCTAAAAGCTTGAAGATAAAAACAATGGGGGAAAAAGCCTGCATCAAATAAAGTTCAGAATAAGCATAAAAGTAATAAAAATCACATCAGCACCGCACTGTATGAAATGTAATGAAATCCCCAGAGGCTGCTGTGGAATACGATTTCAACTAAAATTGCAATATTGCCTTATAGAACTAGTAATTCTGAGAAACGCTCTGGCTCATTTTTTTTTTAAGTGGTGTAATGATTTCCTTGGAGAAGGCCTAATTCCGAGAATGAACAGGACAAAAAGAAGATAAGTAGTATTGGCATTCCTTAATGTTCAGTCCTGCAAATGATAGGACCTTTTGTGAATTGCTGAGCATCTTTCCTCCAGCCAATTCCTGCTGGAAGAGGCGCAGTGCAGTACTTTGGCTGAAAACACCACGTTCTATAAAAAATGAGACAGGGCTGGAGGGAGGTTACAAAACTAACAGTACAGACTCACCTGGAAGTAAGCCCAGGATAGCCCTATCTCATCCAGTCTTGGAAGCTAAGCAGGGTCAACCCTACTTAGTATTTCATAGTCCCCTTGTATACGGCACTGGTCAGACCACACCTGGAGTACTGTGTGCAGTTTTGGAGGCCTCACTTCAAGAAGGATGTAGATAAAATTGAAATGGTACAGAGGAGAGCGACGATGATGATCTGGGGCCAAGGGACTATGAAGATAGGTTGAGGGACTTGGGAATGTTCAGCCTGGAGAAAAGGAGGTTGAGAGGGGACATGATAGCCCTCTTTAAGTATTTGAAAGGTTGTCACTTGGAAGAGGGCAGGATGCTGTTTCTGTTGGCTGCAGAGGAGAGGACACGCAGTAATGGGTTTAAACTACAAGTACAACGATATAGGCTAGATATCAGGAAATAAATTTTCACAGTCAGAGTAGTTCAGCAGTGGAATAGGCTGCCTAAGGAGGTGGTGAGCTCCCTCTCACTGGCAGTCTTCAAGCAAAGGTTGGATACACACTTTTCTTGGATGCTTTGGGATGCTTAGGGCTGATCCTGCGTTGAGCAGGGGGTTGGACTAGATGGCCTGTATGGCCCCTTCCAACTCTATGATTCTATGAGCTTCTAGCTCGCCACCTCATTGATGCCAGAATACAAGGGACAGCCCTTCAATGGCTGATCTCCTTCCTCCGGGATCGTGGACAGAGGGTTGCAATAGAGAAAACATCAGACCGCCGGCAACTTACTTGTGGAATCCCACAAGGAGCGGTCCTCTCTCCTATCCTATTCAACATCTTCATGCACCCTCTTGCACAACTGGTACGGAAGTTCGGGCTAGTTTGCCATCAATATGCAGATGACACCCAGCTCTTCCTCCTGATGGATGGCCGCCCTGACTGTCCCCCAAAAGAATTAGCCTGCTGCCTGGAAGCAGTGACGAGATGGCTCAAGCAGAGTCGCCTGAAGCTCAATCCTTCAAAGATGGAGGTCCTGTGGCTAGGTAGGAAGGGCCCATGCAAGGAAGCGCGCCTGCCCACCCTGGATGGCGTGCAGCTCTCTACGGCTCACTCTGCCAGGAACCTAGGCGTGATTCTGGACACCTCCCTCACAATGGAGGCCCAGATCACAAAGGTAGCACGGCTGGCATTCTACCATCTCCACCAAGCCAAACTACTAGCACCCTACCTGGCCCCGGAACACCTAGCCACAGTGATCCATGCGACGGTCACCTCTAGACTGGACTTTTGTAACTCGCTCAACGCAGGCCTGCCCTTAGCCTTGACCCAGAAGCTACAGCTGGTTCAAAATGCAGCGGCCAGGATCCTCACAGCAACACCGTGGAGGTCTCACATCCGGCCCGTTCTCCACCAACTGCAATGGTTGCCAGTTGAATTCTGGATCAGACTAAAGGTTCTGGCAATTACCTTCAAGGTCATACGCGGTCAGGGCCCAGTGTACCTGAGGGATCGCCTCCCCACCTATGCCCCCAAAAGAGCTCTGTGCTCTACCGCCACCAACCAGCTAAGGATCCCTGGCCCTAAAGAAGTCCACCTGGTCTCGACCAGGGCCAGAGCATTCTCTGTCCTGGCCCCCACCTGGTGGAACGAGCTCCCGGAGGAGATCAGGTCCCTGATGGAGCTTAAACAGTAGCTCTTCCGCCAGGCATTTGGTTGAGAGCAAACGTAATCAACAGTGATTGAAGGGCCCCTACTCCCCCCCTGCCCCCTCCCCAGAATTCCACCAATGCTCTGGACCTGTTTGCATTGTTGCACTGTTGTATTGTTTATACTGTTATATTGTTATATGGTTACAACTATTAGTATCATTATTGTAAGGTATTCACTTGTTTTATGTATTGTTCTTTGTTCCTATGTAAACCGCCCTGAGCCTTTGGGGAGGGCGGTATATAAATATAATAAATAAATAATAAATAAATAAATTACGGGCAGAGGAAGGGAATGTAATTGTATGGTACCTTGAGTCTCTTTAAAATACAGAAAAATACAGTATAAAAACCTACTCTTCTTCTTCTTCCATTTTATTCAGTGGGACCTACTGAATAAGTTTTCCTGGGAATGCCCTCTTAGAGTCTTTTAGAAAGACTGTCTTCAAACCGTATGGTTACCTACAGTGCATCTTCTGTTGATGTAAAATGACGGAAAATACTATGTGAAAGGCTCGCCATCTGCTGCCGTGGATCATGGACACCAGCATCTGCATGCGGCCAATGTCAAGGCTCGGAAACGACTTGGTTAATTTGCACAACAAGGCATTACTCAGAAGCTAGAGCCAATACATATGCTGCTAAATTTCACAAAAACTACCAGCTCATTGACTGCAGACTTCCAATTAGAAAGGCTCTTTGAACAAAATCCATGTAATACCCTTTAATGGGACCAAAACACTCAATAGCCAAAGCTGCCCAAACCTCTCTCGAGCGGCTAAACCAGGGGTAGTCAAACTGCGGCCCTCCAGATGTCCATGGACTACAATTCCCAGGAGCCCCCTGCCAGCGGCAGGGGGCTCCTGGGAATTGTAGTCCATGGACATCTGGAGGGCCGCAGTTTGACTACCCCTGGGCTAAACAAACAGCGGCTAGGTCCTAATGCTGCTGATCAGCCAGATGTCATCTGAAAACCCCCCGCCAAACTGGCAGTGACACAGCAGAATCCATCCTGTTCTTACTACTAGTTTTTGTACCGTGCTTTTCACTACCTGAAGGAGTCTCAAAACAGCACATAACTGCCTTCCCTTCCTCTGTCCACAACAGACACCTTTGAAGTAGGTGGGACTGAGAGAGCTCTGAGAGAATTGTGACCGGCCAAAAGTGGCTGCATGTGGAGGAGTAAGGAATCAAACCCGATTCTCCACTCTTAACCACAGGACCATGCTGGCTCTCACTACTACTACTAGTATTAGTATTAGTATTAGTATTAGTAGTAGTAGTAGTAGTAGTAGTAGAAGACGAAAAAAGTTGTTTTTTATACCCTGCTTTTCACTTCCTGAAAGAGGCTTACAATCGCCTACCTTTCCTCTCCCCACAATAGACACCCTCTAAGGAAGTTAGCGCTGAGAGAGCTCTGACAGAACTAATGAAAGAACAGCTGTAACAGAACTGTGACTAGCCCAAGGTCTCCCAGCTGGCTGCATGTGGAAGAGTGAGGAATCAAATCCGGTTCTCCAAATTAGAGGGCACTACTCTTAACCATACCAAGCTGGCTCTACTACTATTAAAAATTATCTATATAATTCAGCTTGCTTTTTCACTCATCCAATTCCCTCCTTACTCAGGGCCTACAATCTGTAGCAGAGCCCCGCCCTCTTTTTTTTTTTGAGGTAAGAAAAAAATGTATCAAATATAATTTCACATTTTTAAAATAAGACACGTCTCTCATAAACACAGACTAGGGAAGTGGGAAACATCAAAAGATCAAAACGACCCACTCTGATCCGCTTGGTCTGTATTCCCCCTTTCCCTAGTTGTGTAACACATCAGCAGTGATTTAGTTCCGAAGCAGACGAGCTCTTCAAGACTAGAGACCAACCAAAGTACCACAAGATATTTCATTGCACCAGCTAGATTTGAGTCCAGTAACACCTTAGGTTTTTTTGTGGAGATGAGCTTTCAAAAATCAAAGCTCTCTTTGCCAGATACAAGCCAAAAGGGAGATCCCCGAATCCTTCTATCCCGGTCAGGAGGTAGGAGGGCGGGATCAGAACGTAAAGGATGCAATGATACAACACACAGTCTAATCCGCTTGCATCTCCAGTAACTTCTCTCCAGCCCCCCTCCCACCTTCTGAATGGGATATAACGACTCAGAGATCAGGGATCACCAGTGCAGGGTAGCGGTAAGAATGGAGGCCAGGTTTGATCCCCCACTCTTTCATATGCAGCCAGCTGGTTGACCTTAGATACATTACAGCCCTGCTAGAGCTGTTCTCACAGAACTGTCCTGTCAGAGCTCTCTCAGCCTCACCTCCCTCACAGGGTGTCTGTTGTGGGGAGAGGAAGGGAAGGCAATTGTAATTTGCTCTGAGACTCCTTCGGGCAGTGAAAAGCAGGGTATAAAAAACAACTCTTCTTCTTCTGAGGAAGGGAGCCTTGACTCGCATCACACCACGAAAATCTTGTTGGCCTCCTACTGGGGTAGCTGATCTCCTGGAGGCCAGAATGGCCACCCTCTGAAACTATGAGCACCCCTTCACTGTTTTCAAGCAGCGGCTGGACAGGTACTTCTCAATGGTGCTTTAGGCCAATTCTGCACTGAACTGGGGGTTGGAGTAGATGGCCTGTCTGGTCCCTCCCAACTCTAGGATTCTAATTCCAGGGGATCCTCAGGGCCCACCTGGAGGCTGGCATGCGCAGGAGAGAGGGATAACACAGCGGGCAGCCCGACAGCTAGAGCTGCAACCTTTCTTAGGGCAAGGTTGATGTGCCTTCATACAAAAAGCATCTATTCAGTAGGTACAGCTCTCTTCTTCTGCCAGCAACGAGACAAGATGGAACAACCTACAATGCTTGAATTGCAGCCCCTCCTGCAGCTGTGAGAAGGCTCAAGAGCCCTGGCCAGGAAAAGGGCTGTATTAGCAACCTTTTCCACAGTGTACCCTTTCAAGCATTTCAGGCTTAGTAGCAGCCTTAGGGCCCAATGATCATTCTGATTTACAATAGCTGACACAGTACTCAGGTCTAAAATAGAACTTGGACATGATGAATCAACCCAACACAGATGGTAAGGAGTTAAAGCTATACCGTCCATCATGTGACTTCAGCCTTCCAGTTCTCAGAGTTGATCACTGTACCTAATGACTGATTAAGGCTCCCCCCCCCCCCAAATAACAGATCACATTATTAACAAAGCCTGTTTGCCCTTGCAGAGATTTCTACATCTTTTAGGGCAGCCTTTTCATAACTTCTGACTGTGGAGGAGCCCCTGAAATAACCTTTCAGGCTTCGAGGAGCCCCTCAATAGATGGCCATGCCCCAGAAATGACATCACTACCCACACCCTTAGCTCTCCTTTTGTTCCCTCTGCCTATCTTACTATGGCTCTGGCAGCTCTGCCTCATGTAGGCCAAAAAGTAGGAGCTGAGAAGATAGCCCAGAGCACCCCCATAGCATGCCACTTCAGAGCTCCTGCAGACCTTCTCCAGAACTCCCCCAGACACCCAGGAGTCTGCAGACCCCTGGTTGGGAACCCCTGCTTTAGGGTATCTCCAGGGATGTAAAACAATGTGGCATTATACTATGATCAAAAGGGGGTGGAAAACCCACCATCCTGATGAGCAAGCCGCAGGAGTTTTGGAAGGTAGTTAAAGGCGAACAAAGCAATACGTGATGGACAACTGCCCTGTTCATGACTCTGAGATCTTTTAAATCCTGGAGAAGGAAAGTGTTTTGGGTTTTTTTTAGGGGAGGGAGATATTTCCAAATTGTTTTCATTTTCTGCAACTGCTTAGAACAGCGGTTCTCAACCTTACCTGCTTGGCAACCCCAACTTGGTGGCGGCTGGTGCAGCTGCGGTGGCAGAGTGTGTACGACGCCACAAGCCATCGCATGCTGCCACCGTGGCAGGCAACCTGGTAACTGCAGGGAAGGGGCCAAGGTTGAGAACCACTGGCTTAGAAGCCTCTGATTAGTGAAAAGAAGAGAAGAGCTGGGGATTTGTATCCTGCTTTTGTCTACTCAAGGGAGTTTGAAAGCAGCTAACAATCACATACCCTTCTTCTCCCCACAACAGAGACTCTGTGAGGTAGGTGAAGTTGAGAGAGCTCTGAGAGAACTGTGACTGGCCTAAGGTCACCCAGCTTCTTGCATGTAGAAGAGCGGGGAGTCAAAATGCTCCAGATTAGAGGCTGCCACTCTTAACTACTGCATAAAAAGGTAAAGGTATCCCCTGTGCAAGCACCGGGTCATGCCTGACCCTTGGGGTGACGTCCTCTAGTGTTTTCATGGCAGACTCAATACGGGGTGGTTTGCCAGGGCGTTCCCCAGTCATTACCGTTCCCCCCCCCCCCAGCAAGCTGGGTACTCATTTTACCGACCTCGGAAGGATGGAAGGCTGAGTCAACCTTGAGCCGGCTGCTGGGATTGAACTCCCAACCTCATGGGCAAAGCTTTCAGGCGGCTGCCTTACCACTCTGCGCCACAAGACGCTCTTGCATCTGATTCTAAGGATCATTATATTCACTCCTGGTCTACGGTGCCACTGACTAATACTCATTCTCCAGTGGAGCCACGAAAATTCTATAAAGCTTTAAAAAAGAAATAACAAGAGTGGGGTAATTGTTAAGAGCAGTGGCATTTAAGTTTGCTTCCCCGCTCCTCCAACAGGCAGCCACCTGTGCAACTCCCAGCCTCATGGGCAGAGCTTCAGATAAGATAGCATGTCGCTGCCTTACCACTCCTCAAGCTTTTTTGGGGGGGGGGGGAAATGTGTGGTTCATACAGAGACATGCCCTTAGCTGCAGAGCCAAATAATGTTACGTTTTGTTTTTTGTTCAGTTTAAGTAAATATACAAGTCTTCCTACATTGCACAAACTAAAAGCATTTCAGCTTTCTGCTTGCAAAACTATAATGAACAGTGTAGGGCAAAACGAAATGTTATGGAAACAAAAAGAAGGTGTAAGAAATGCAGGACTACTGCTGAAAATGGTACCCTGTGTCAAGTTTCCTCTCTATACTCCATAGCATGTAATAAAAAAAAATTATTCCATGTCCTGGTGTCACCATGTTGTGTGTGTTTCCTAGTTCTACATAGTTCACAGAGGGTATACTAGTAAACATTGTACATGACTGACATTAGGACCACTTGTTACTACAAAAAGAGGTACTGCTTGTTACGGAGGGGATGGTGACTGACACAAGGCTGCCAGTTTCAGCAGCAGTTCTAAGGGTTTCCCCTTTGATAGGGATCTTAGCTTATATACTCGTTTAACAACTTTTGCATTACTGAATCAGAGTCCAGCAGCACCTTTAAGACCAACAAAGATTTATTCAAGGCGTGAGCTTTTGAGTGCGAACACCCTTCGTCAGACTAAGAACTGACCATCATAACAGTACGAATATATCAGTTCTTAGTCTGACGAAGGGTGTTTGCACTCGAAAGCTCACACCTTGAATAAATCTTTGTTGGTCATAAAGGTGCTACTGGACTCTAATTTTATTGTGCTACTTCAGACCAACACGGCTACTGGTTTGAAACTTCCACATTGGTCAGTCTTGTTAGATGAAACATATATATTCATTTGTAACATTCCTAAACTCCTCCACACCCTCTATTACTTTTTGTTGTCTTTGGAAAGGACATTAAGTAAGCAGCTGGCAATAGCTTTATAGTAAATCCTCATTTGTTCCATACAATAAATTTACAGAATAGCCTTAGAGTACAATAGCAGCTAGTTTGTACTATATGGAGTTTTTTTAACATCATATTTTACTGTACTGGAATTAATGCAATTCTGTTATAGTTGCAAATAACACACTGAACATAATAACAAAATAAGAAAAATTTATTTATCCTGAAGGAACCTAGTAACTCAGTATGTTGTTCTAAACAAAGGTTTCAAGTGTACAAAGATTTTTCAAGAGTCAAATTAACATTCAGTTCAGAGTATGAATAACACAGAAGGGTTACAGAGAACAATGGCACTGGCAGAATATAATCAATATAGCTACACTTTTGTTTAAAAGGAAAAAGACTGGAAAATCCATTTTTAAATATGTGGCTAATAATCAGATGGTCTCTCTCCTCTTGGGTGGTATTTTGCTTTAGAAGATCCTAGCACCGAAGCCATATACAACCTAAGTAACTAGATTTATACTATCATTTCTCCCCATTAATACAACAGATAAAGAAAAATTATATCTTTTTATTCAAAGAAGATATCAATGTTTTGTTTGTTTGAAAGTGATCCTTCTTGCACAAAGGACAAATTTAGGTTTGTCAGAGTTGAGATATACAGTGAATAATTTTGCTAGTGATTTAGTTTGATAAACCTCTAGTTTTAAGTCCTAACTTGATTCTTCCACTGGTATTGTTTGCATCTTGTTCTCCAACAAGGTCACAAATGAGGTAGGTACAGAACCCACTTTTCAAATATGATGGTATCTCCTCCACAGAACATAGCAAAGTGTTTGCTACATGAAGTCAAAGTGACAGTATTGGTTCCTATATCCAGCTCAGCTTCCTGGAGAGCTACAGTGAAACACAACTTAAGACATTTCAATTGTCTATGCGTAACATGTTATATCAGGCTGTAACCCTGCATCATCATCAGTTATTTTTTTTCCTTTATTTTTCCTTTCATCACTTTGCTTAGCTGTCTAAAACTTTGATCTCTCTCATCATCCATTATGTGTAACTAATTCTGTTGATTTACAACAGGATTCACACCTAACCTTTCTACCTTAGAATCAGAATCATAGGGCCATTCCGCACAAAATAAAAAGCGTTAAGCCAGCGCATTGGTGTAACACTAAAAATACGCACCTCCCAGAATTCCTTACCTGCTGGCTCCTCTGCTGCCATCTAGCGCTTCCTGCCATTTTGCACACCTGCTTGAAATGGCGGAGGAGGGAAACATGCTATTCACGCTCCTCTCTTCCCCCTGTCCATCAAGACAGGCAGCCAATCACCTTTCTCCTCCTTTTAAAAGGCCTGCGAGCTAATTTTTTTAAAATGACTTCTGCATTTAAATGCATATATATCTATTCATAGATGCACAGTGCTCCTTTTACTGCAAGCCCTCTTGCAATCTGGAGCCTTGAAGCTTTAAAAAAAATTGGGATGGCGATTTTATTTTATTTTATTTATTTTTTTGTGGGGAAGGGGCATGCTTTATGAGCAAACTGGTAGGGAAAAGTTTACTTTGTGCTCTGCCTGGGTGATTGTGTGTTTATTCATTGCTCCTGGCAGGGTTTTATTTTTTTTTAAGAAATCCCCATTCCAGGTCAAGAGAGAAGAAGGTGGACTAGAGGACGGGCACTGGAGCTAGAAATCTCACTACTTCAGCCATTTTGGTAACACAAGTGTCTTGTGCAAGTGACTTGCTGACTGCTTTCATCCTGCTAGCGCTACATGGCAGGGGTAATCCAGTTTTGTGGATTCCCCTGCAAGCGCTTTAAAATGGAAGATGTAGCAGCCAGTTTGCAGATATATCGCTGGATGTTTACAACATCATGCAAAACATCAAAAATATGGCGTTTGCAAAGGGTAAAACTCCCACTTCTTTAAATGGGTGCGGAATGGCCCATAGAGTTGGAAGGGACTTCCAGGGTCATCTAATCCAACCAAGACCTGGGCCCATGACTGAGACCTGGGTGTGGGAACTCAAGAAGCCTTCAAAGATCTGGCACTGCCTGGGTTTTCGGTCTTGCATCAACACCGGCTCCATGGTAGGGGAGGTGGCGATCCAGGACCGGGAGACTTTTCCCTCCAGGATGCTCCCTGCGCCATCGATTCTGGGGGCTGAATGTGTCGGCCTAGGGTGGGAATAGGTCAGAACGTGGCTGTCTGAGTGGTGTAATGCTCACCCACTGCACCCTCAGACTCCCGGCCAGGCTTGCTGGAGGCGGCAGCAGCTTGGGCATTGCAGTACTCCAAACTTTTAATTTTAGGGGACTTCAGTGTTCACACATACACGCCGTCCCCAGGACATGACCCAGACCTAGTGTTGGCTATGGCGACAATGGAATTCTCACAATTTGTTGCTGGTCCCACCCAGGAGGCTGGCCATACCCTTGATTTAATCTTTGGTGCAGGTGTAGAGGTGGATCTGGTGGTGAAAAACATTGTTCCATGGTCAGACCACCATACCCTGAAGACCTGACTAAGGTGATGAACGTATTATAGTCCGCCCATGAGAGATTCCTGAATTTTCTTTGGGACCCGATGCTCTCCGGTGTCCCATTGGCAGCCATGGTGGATGATTGGCACTCCCACCTGTTGGCTGCCACTGACGAGATTGCTCCTTGATGCCCTCTCTGCCCTTGCCTCAAACAGGCTCCTTGGTATTCTCAGGAGCTTCAGGAAAGAAAGAGGGAAGTGAGGCGGCTAGAGTGAATGTGGAGGAAGACTCACAATGAGGACATCTCATCGCACACTTATGAAGGTGTATGAGGTGGCAGTGAAAGTGGCAAAGCGTGACTTTTTCATCATGGAAGTCACACCCACAAGCTATCACCGAGCACAATTGTTTAGGATAATTAGATCTATTACCACCCTTGAGGAGGGGCACCAAAATTTTAGGACATCTTGGAGGGCCCATATCCATGAATAGATGCAGTGTTGTTGCAGCTCCATTGTTTACTGGTTTGCTTCCGGATCTAATTCAAGGTTTTGACCTTTAAGGCTATAAGCGGCCTGGGTCCTACCTATCTGAGGAACCGCTTATCTACCTATGCCCCCCCCCCCCGCAGGGCTCTTTGCTCTGTGGGTATGAATTTTCTGGTTGTCCTGGGCCATAACCAGGGCCAGGGCCTTTTTGGCCTTGGCCCCAACTTGGTGGAATGAGCTCCCGGAAGAGCTGAGGGCCCTGATGGAGCTATCTAGATTCCGCAAGGCCTGCAAGACAGAGCTCTTCTGCCTGGCATTTGTTTGAGGCTGGGAGGGATGACCAGAGTTCAATCTGTGTGTCCTGCCCAACTTTGAAGCTGCTGGTTAGTATTTATATTAGAACCCTTGCATTACATCTTTTTGGAGTCTTGTCATCGGCTTGTCTGAAAAAGCAGAGTTGGGACTCTGGGCCTGTAAGAGTTATACTATCATCTTGAGATTATTGATATTTTACTGTATTGGTTTTAATGTTTTAAGGGGAGTTCTGTGGGTATTTTGTATGCTGATTTGATATTGTAAGCAGCCATGAGATGACATTGTGGAGAGTCAAAGAATAAATTTAAAAAATCAAAGCATAAATAAAAAATAACCCCCCTGAGGAATGCAGGAAACTAACAACAATCCGTCCACCCACAGTGACCCCAGTTCTATGCCCAGAGGAAATTCACCTCCTGATCCCCAAGTAGTGATTAGCATAAGCCTGGGCATGCAAGAAAAGGCCACAAGAGCCAAGCACCAACACAATCCCTTCCACCCACCCACTTACGATCTGCCTAAATTCACAGAATCAGCATTTCTATCAGATGGTTATTCAGCCTCTGCTTAAAAATTTCCAGAGAAGGGAGAACCCACCACCTTCAAGGAAGCCTGTCCCACTGAGAAACCGCTCTAACTGTCAGGAACTTCTTCCAGATGTTTAGCCGAAAATTCTTCTGAATGAATTTCATCCCTCTGGCCCTGGTCTGACCCTCTGGGGCAACAAAAAACAACTCTGCTCCATCCTCTATGTCAGTGTCCCCAATCTTTTTATCACCGGGGACCGGTCAACGCTTGACAATTTTATTGAGGCCTGGGGGTAGGGGGGCAGTCTTTTGCCGAGGGACGTCGCCACCACCGCCTGAGCCCCTGCTCCACTTGCTTTCCTGCCAGCGCCCCTGACTTCCCGCCGCCCGCTGGGGGCGCTGCCAGCAGCAGCTGCGCAGTGCCATGCTGAGGAGGTGCCCCAGCCATGGCGGCCACTGGAGAAAACCAAAGGTGAGCCGGCGGCAGAGTGGCAGGGCAGCCCCCGAGGCAGCAGCCAGGGAGGAGGACAAGGAGGAGCTGTGGCCCGGTACCAACTAATCCACGGACCGGTACCGTTCCCCCGACCGGGGGTTGGGGACCACTGCTCTATGTGACAGCCCTTTAAGTACTTAAAGATGGCTATCATATCACCTCTTAGTCATCTTCTCTCCAGGCTAAACAGACCAAGCCCCCTCAATTTTTCCCCATATATCTTTGGGCTCCAAGCCAGTCACCATTTTCGTTGCCCTTCTCCCAACATGCTCCAGTTTGTCTACATCCTTCAATTGTGGTGCCAAAAACTGAACACAGTACTCTAAGTGGGGTCTAACCAGAGCACAATAAAACATTCACCTCGCATGATCTAGAAAAGTTAACAATAATACAGGATGACAATTTCTGATTTGCAAAACTTACTCTTCCCTTTACAATGATAATTTAGACTTGAAAGATTCATGGCGGAATTCACACCAAGCCTCTTCATCTTGGTTCCCCCTACCACCACCACCACCACATAATCCCCCTCTTAAGAATTTCCAGTAGAATTTTCCCTTCATACAGCTGAAGAACAGAGTTAGGACTCACAAAAGCTCATATTTAAATAAATGTCGTTAGTCTGTAATTGCCACTCTACTGGACTTATGTTTTACTTTAAGAACAAGAGCAATTCAATATACTATATATCAAAAATGAAAAAAGAAGTCATTCAAAAGGAAAGGGTTAAACACTTCAGTTCATGTGTGAAGCCAACGTTTTGTTGGTCAAAATGTTTTTGTTGCAGTAGCCTTAAGAATTTGGGACAGAATGTGCTCAGAATTCTTGACCCTTTCTCAATGAACTGATATTTATCAACTGTCTAATTCAGAAATCCTTGTAGAATTCATCTGCAGAGCACAAGCCAACGTGAGTGTTAGAACTTTTCAGACTGGAAGCTTGCCCAACATGAGTTGTCTTCTTACAACCCAATTCTTTTCAGATCTGTCAGTGTAGAAAACAACGGGGGAAGGAGGGAAATCGCCTCACGGAGACATCTGATCATAACTTGAATTAAAGAACTGTGTTATTTCTAGAAACATTGTTTATTAGCACTGGCAAAAATTCAAAACAAAGCTGCACTTCCCTTGGATTTAACTCTTCAAACCTCCCCCCTTGGTTTTGCTAATTGAAATCAAGCTCCCCATAGTGATACTAGAATTTTAAAGAAGAAGAAAAGAAACAAGTCCTTTACAAATCTCTCAGGTTTTCCCCCTTTGGAAAAGGTAACAACAACAACACAGGGAGGCCACTTCTGATTTGCAAAACCAAGCATGGGTTGAAGGGTTAAATCCCTCCTTCCCTTGCCATGACGCCTTGATCGAAATTGCAACGGCCTTGTTTGTGTCCTAAAATCTAAATACCATAGAATACAGGCCACTGAGACTACTAGTTATCACTAGAGGAAGTTAAACAGCAATAAGCAAACAAACACTATGATCTGGAATGGAAGATGTTAGTCTTGCAGCAAACACTTTAAGACTTGTGTGTGTCCAAAGTCTCAGCAAGGTGACCCTAGCAAGGGGATTTCAAAATGGGAAGCAATGGTGGTTTGCCATTGCCTTCCTCTGCAAAAACTTCCTCAATGGCCTCCCTTCCAAGTACCAACCATTATTAATTATTATTATTATTATTATTATTAATAATTTATTGCCCGCCACTCTCAGCAGTGCCAGCTCGTGGTGGGTTACAGATAAAATAGGTAAATGGAATCCCCCTAAAAATCCCTAAAATCAGTAGTTAAAAACGCAGTTTACCAGAAAAACATGGCAGCAACCAATGTCCCACCTACCCCCACTGGGGACCAGGGAAACAGCTGACCCCCACAGATGCAACATGGTGGAATATTCCTCCCTTGGGGGAGGGGGCACAGATCTTCTCTTTGCTCTTAGCTGCCAAGATCTGACAAGATGCGGCTATATCACACTGCCTTCCCTCCTGCCTTAAGACATAGCAGGGGCAATAGTTCAGAGGTCGAGTACATGTTTTGCAGGTAGATTCACCTCCCGTGAAAAGGCCTTTGTACCCAAAGCCATTTCTATCTTCTTGGACTCAGCTCCTCTTGAAGACTCCCTCCCTCCAGTTCTTACTGGTTTATCTTTCTTTTTTTAAAGGTATAAACTGTTCTGGGAAGATTTGTGTTAAATGCACCATGAGCTTACATAGAAGACCTCAGGCAGCAGAGCTGGAAAAGACCTTTCCCTATAACATTCTGCATATGCTGGATAATGCACTTTCAGTGTGTTTTGCAGCTGGATTTTCCCATGTAAAATAGAAGAAGGAAGAAGAAATAAGAAAGAAGGAAGAAGAGAGAAGGGAGGAGAAATAAGAGAGAAGGGAGGAGAAGGGAGAAGGGAGGAGGGAGGAGAAAGGAGAAGGGAGGCGGGAGGAGGAGGGGAAGAAGAAGAGTTGGTTCTTATATGCCGCTTTTCTCTACCCGAAGGAGTCTCAAAGCGGCTTACAGTTGCCTTCCCTTTCCTCTCCCCACAACAGACACCCTGTGGGGTGGGTGAGGCTGAGAGAGCCCTAATATTACTGCTCGGTCAGAACAGCTTTATCAGGGCCGTGGTGAGCCCAAGATCACCCAGCTGGCTGCATGTAGGGGAATGCAGAATCAAATCCGGCTCGCCAGATTAGAAGTCTGCACTCCTAACCACTACACCAAACTGGAAAATATACATCTAAAATGCATTGGAAGTGCATTATCCAATGTGTGTGAAATGGGCCAACAATGGAGTTTCAGACCACATAAAATATTCCCATGGAACTTTCAAGATTAACAAGATTCTGTTCCAACATAAGCTTTTGTTGACTGGAGCACACCATCAGAGGCAAATTTAGAAATCCAGCTCCAATTGCCACCTGTGTTAATAAGAAGTACAAAGAAATCTAGGTGCTCAAGCAGACAGACCCTTCCTCTCACAAATAAAACCACAGATAAAAAGACGATGTACAATTGAAGGATCTAAGTTTTGGGGGTGAAAGAGGGGGAGCACATTATGTCTGCATATGTGTGTGTCTCCAAGCAAGGATATTTCTGCTCTATTTCTCGCTATAATTTATTTATCAAATGAAGTACACATTCTCTATTAAAGTTTTGCTCTCTTTAATTCATTCATAGCAATCTCTGAATAAAATATGATGCATTATCTAAAGCAGCAAGACCAGCAAGAGCTTGATTTACAATCCCGGATGGAGACGGATGGGGCCAACAACTAGTCTCTTTTAATTATTTCTTTTCACAACTGGGAAAGTGTCTGCCATTAATTACTCACATGGACACTTTTATTTCTCCAATCTTATGAACTACAACTGAACTCAAAAGGACTGATTAGCTGTTTTAGCAAAGAATTATCATAGGGCATAATATGGGATAATTTGGATACTATGACAGTTTACTAATCTGCCACTAATTTACCTTTTCTATACATCTATACTCTCATGATTTTTGTTCCATTTTGTCTGAGAAAGTGTGCCTGCACATGAAAGCTCACGCCTTGAATAAATCTTTGTTGGTCTTAGAAGAAGAAGAGTTGATTCTTATATTCCACTTTTCTCTACCAGAAGGAGTCTCAAAGCAGCTTACAGTCGCCTTCCCTTTCCTCTCCCCACAACAGACACTCTGTGAGGTGGCTGAAGCTAAGAGAGCCCTGATATTACTGAAGAAGAGTTGGTCCTTATATGCGCCTTTTCTTTACCCGAAGGAGTCTCAAAGCGGCTTACAGTCGCCTTCCCTTCCCTCCTCCCACAACAGACACCCTGTGAGGTGGGTGAGGCTGAGAGAGCTCTGATATTACTGCTCAGTCAGAACAGCTTTGTCAGTGCCGTGGCGAGCCCAAGGTCACACAGCTGGCTGCATGTGGGGTATGCAGAATCGAACCTGGCTTGCCAGATTAGAAGTCTGCACTCTTAACGACTGCACCAAACTGGCTCTTAAAAGTGCTATTGGACTCAATTTTTGTAATCCTATTACCTGTTTGCTATATTTCTCTTAAAATATCCCCTGAAAGTAACATTTAAGTGTTGAAGTAACGCAACAAAATTTGAACCCAATAGCAACTTTAAGACCAACAAAGATTTATTCAAAGTGTGAGCTTTCATGTGCATGCACACTTCCATTGTCTGAGGAAGTGTGCATGCACACGAAAGCTCACGCCTTAAATAAATCTTCGTTGGTCCTTAAGATCCTATCGGACTCAAATTTCCTTGAAAGTAAGGAATGCATGCTTAATAAGCAGAATGGGAAACATTACTGACTTAACCGGAGACTTTACAAATCAACAAATTGCTTCTGTGTGTTCTCAAAAGAATGTACTTTACACTGAACAATCAAACAGCTTCCTTTTAGCTGTCCTGACTTGCTGAAGTAAACAGTCACATTGTAGTTTCCCCGATGATCGGCTGCCACTGAAATCCCCTTAGAAACATAAGTAGCCCATCTTTCAAGATACGGCAATTTTAAGAACTAGATGGCTTAGCAGAAATCCACAGCGATGCTCTGCCATACAAAGGGAAATATCCCACCTGGACCTGCCAGATGTCCTGAAATCATGCTCTGTAAAAACAAAAAACAAAATACCCCAAATGCAAGTAGCTTACAGCTAGAGAGGTTTATGCTGCCTTGTTCATTTCCAGCGCAACAATTATAATGTCAGCAGGTTGTACTGTTTTCTTTAATGTAACCTCCAGTTCAATTTGCACTGCGATTGTCACCCAGACAGCTAAGAGGAGACATAAAATGTTTATTGCTCTTCTAACCAGGGTGGGAGCAAGGAGGGGGAGAACGCTCTGTTCTTGTAGGAGACAAAACACATTCTGTGTGGGCCAGGCATAGGGTTGCCAGATCCCACCATGCTACCAGATCTAGGTGGGAGAATTCCTAAATATTTGGAGATGAAGCCAAATGACAACAGGGACCTCAGTGCGGTACAATGAAACAGAGGCCACCGTCCAGAACTTTCAATCTTTTGATCATGGAGGAGTCCCTGAAATAATATCTCAGGCGAAGAAGAAGAAGAAGAGTTGGTTCTTATATGCCGTTTTTTTCTACCGAAAGGAGGATCAAAGCGGCTTACAATGGCCTTCCTCTCCCCACAACAGACACCCTGTGAGGTAGGAGAGGCTGAGAGAGCCCTGAGATCACTGAAGAAGAAGAGTTGGTTAGAGAGCTCTGAGAGAACTATGACTGGCCCAAGGTCACCCAGAAGGCCTCATGAGTCTCAATGGGGCTTACAATCACCTTTCCTTCCTCTCCCCACGACAGACACCCTGTGAGGTGGGTGAGGCTGAGAGAGCTCTGATATCACTGGTCGGTCAAAACAGCTCTATCAGTACTGTGGTGAACCCAAGGTCACCCAGTTGGCTGCATGTGGAGGAGGAGCAGGGAATTCCCGTGTCAGATATATTCCTGTTAAATATTGTTCTGGTTGACATGCTGATTGCTATATTCTATGTATTTATGTTATATGTAAACCGCCCAGAGCTGTATGGAAGGGCAGTATAAACATCTTAAATAAATAAATAAAATAAAATTAAAAAAAAAAAACGCGGCTGGATTTGGCAAATTACTTAAGGAAATTTTCAGACTATAAGGTATGTGAACTAGTGTTGTAATGTGTGACTTGAAATTATGATGAACAGTTGAAATGTAATAGATGAAATGGACATTGTACAGGATTCAAATGGTTTATGAAGCTACAAAGTTGTGCTGCGGTGAATTTTGTTTTTGGTGGGGCGATTCTGTTGATTGTCTGTTATTTATTAATTATAATAAAAATAATAATTACAAAAACGTGGTATGCTAAGCGGATAGTTTCAGAGGGTAGCCCTATTGGTCTTTAAGCTACTACTCAATAAAGTCTGTTGATGTCAGTGGGTGTAACTCTGCTTAGGCTGCACTGAAAGGCAATCACTTCTCCCCTTTGTAGGTGATCCACAGCTGTTCAGCGTGGCACCAAAGAGGAGGAGCAAAGAGCAGCAGTGGAACCGTCTCCTCCTGTCCTGAAGAACATAAGCGTCTGCTTTCTTTTCCAACAGAGCACAATCTCCCTGGGCTCCATTTCCAATCAAAGAACTGTTCAAAGGAAGGGGGGGGGAACCACAGGGTGGAAGAACCCAGGCACACTTCATAACAGTGACCTGAACTTCAAATATCCTAATTCATCTCAGTGTAAGTAGCATTTCCCCACTTATTCAAACCATTAAGAAAGGCTTTCTGGGGTTTCTCGATAGCCCTGGAAGAGTTTCCCAAATGGGTAGGAGTTAATTCATTTTAAAAATATTTTTTAAATGTGTTAAACATACATTTTTATTTATTTGTGATATGACCATATATGGTCAGGTTGACCCACCTACCACTCTCAAAATGGCCAATGATGGACCTGCAGGGGGTGAGGAGGGGAATTAGTGAGTGTGTGCATAGCTCTGTTTCCCAATTGCGCCATTTTTGAGGTTTCTCAAAGTCTGAAGAATGTTTCAGGAGGTTCTCAACAGTAAAAAAGGGGGAGAAAGGCTGCCTTAAGACACTGCACAACCCATGTGGCTATATGTGCGAAGTCTGACTAATATAAAACAATGTTCTAAAAACACAACAACAAATAGCCGTCTGTTTACGATGGGCCTTACCTGTGTAATGTACCACACATGTCTGACCTTTCTTTGGAAATGTTCTTCCTGTTAAGAAATATAAAAACACTTACTTTCAAGTGCACATTTCAATATCCATTGAGAGAACCAATTAATGAAAAGGAGAGACAAGGAAGAATAGACTCAAGGTTACTTCTAACACTACGCAAGTCAAGACTGTCTCAATGGTGAACAAATAAAACAGCCGTTGAGTAGCTGGACTTAAATGTGGATGAAGGGGAAGCATCACTATTTCTGCTCACCCTCCCCTTGCTAGAGTAGCTTCAGAGTAGTACAGACTACAAATTTATGAGAACCACACTACTAATCTTCTTCTTTCACCACTGATGACATGTCAGAGGTGTTCCAACTTCCTCAGGGAACAATTTCCACCTCAATCGATCTTCTAAGGCAGGGGTAGTCAACCTTTGGTCCTCCAGATGTCCATGGACTACAATTGCTGGCAGGGGCTCATAGAAATTGTAGTCCATGGACATCTGGAGGACCACAGGTTGACTACCCCTGTTCTAAGGAATCCTTGAACATCTCTTGTGGGTTCTGGGACAGAGCCTAGGAGGCATTCCCTGGACATGAGAGGTCTGTTAGGCCTCATTTCCTCTGTCAAACTAAAAAGGCATTATGGGATATGCCAACAGTTTCCTTCATCTGTACATGGGAAGGGAAGACTGGTCAAAGTAGACAACCTATTATGCAGAAAGCTTGTTCACCATTACAGATCTTCTCACTGAGGAAGGATCTGTGGTTCAGCAATGGGCCAAGTGCCCAGCATGCCGAAGATCCAAATGCAGACCCAGGCAGCTTTAGCTGAAAGATTCTGGGGGAAGTCCCTTTACTTTCCTGGGGCTTCAGAGAGATGCTACCAGTCATGGTACTCAGTGCTGATCCATAGCCTAACTCTAAGGCAGCTCTGGTAAACTGATTGATAAAGAACCACCAATAAACTTCTGAATTCTCTGGAACACATTCTGAAAAATCACAGTTTAAAGAAAATAGATTCAAGTGGGCAGCCGGTTGGCTTGAAGCAGTAGAACAAATATAGACTCAGTGGCACCTTTAAGACCAATAAAGTTTTATTCAAGGTACATGCTCATCCACACACACAAATGCTCATACCTTGAATGAAACTTTGTTGGTCTTAAAGGTGCCTCTGGACTCTACATTTGTTCTAAAGAAAACAGAATTTGCCCAACAATTAAAAAAGAAGAGTTGGCTCTTATATGCCGCTTTTCTCTACCTGAAGGAGTCTCAAAGTGGCTTACAGTCGCCTTCCCTTTCCTCTCTCCACAACAGACATCCTGTGAGGGAGGTGAGGCTGAGAGAGCCCTGATATTACTGCTCTGTCAGAACAGCTTACAACAGGGCTGTGACTGGCCCAAGGTCACCCAGCTGGCTGCATGTGGGAGAGTGCAGAATTGAACCCGGCTCACCAGATTAGAAGTCCACACTCCTAACCAGTACACCAAACTTTACTTAGGTAAAGTAAAAAGAATGCTACTAATAATAACTTGACTGAGCAGAAGAAGCATTAATACTTTGAAATATCTAAATCTATCATACTTTGAAATGTTATTTTACATAAATTATCTTGGGAATTTTAAAGCATGGAAAATTAAGCAGAGATCAGCAAATATAATCACCAGGTTACTAACAGTGACTAGAAATTTAATTTCAGGGACTGGCAGGGAAAGCCCCCTCTACCACAAGAGTAATAATTTGTCAGAAAGCAGCCAACAAGACACAATATAGTCTATACCTTGTCTATACCTTGTGCACACAAACCTGTGTAAAACCCTCTCGCTTGATAGGAATCTGGCACAAGGAAGGGGTACACTTGTTTTATTTACCCAGACCAGAATGCAAGAACCCAAGGGCGATCTGACTTCAATAATTGGCTAACTCTCCTTTTTCCTGTTAAGGTCACAGCTGACCAATGGCCTGTCTCTGCCTCATGACCCTATTTTCCTCAGAGGTTCCCCCTTCCAAAAGCCAACCAGGGCTGACCCTGCTTAGCTTCTGAGATCTGACAGGATCCAGCTAGTCTCTGCTCTCCTCCCTGAGCCAACCAGCCAAAATGTCCCGGCCGCTGTCCATTCGTTCATAATTCCATTTAAAAAAATGATTGACCCGGCTAAGATTGACCTGGGACTATGTTGTGATTATTTCCAGAAGAAGGGAATCGTTTTAAGATCTGTCAGGGTCTTACCTCGGTCCAGCTAAACTTAAATGCCACACTCGGTCCTGTCTGGATCTAACGCCTAGGAAGACCTTCCGGCACCTAGCTGACTTCACCCAAGGAATTCACACCCCTGTCCGGTCTAGGAAACACAGGTTGCTTCCTGACAGGAGCGGCCACGCATCCTAACCCCGGTCATTTGGCACCACAGCACCGCTTCATCATTCCCCACAGAAGTTCACTGCCTCAGTTGCACAAGCCGCAGATCCCATTAAGAGAAATTGGGGGGGGGGGGGAGAATCTGGATGCCACCGAAGAGTCGGCCTGTTCTCTCCTTCCCCCCGAATGGCGACGGCCACATTTTAAGCCGGGAAGTGCAGCCTGCTATAATTTGCTCTTGTTACTAAATTACTCCAGCGCGCTCGGATTTATGCAGCTGTCAGCAAATGCCATTTAAATAGCCCTAATCGCTCGCGGCTGCCGCCGCCGGAGCAAAGACTGCAGCAGCAACAGCCTCCCGCTTCTCCCCCACTCCACAGAGCCTTGGGGGGCTTCCCCCCCCCTCGTCCAGACAGAGGCGCTTGGGCAGGCTCCGGAGCAGGGGAAGTCGCAGGTTGTCCCTTCTGCATGACGAAGCCCTTCAACACTCCCGCCCCGGCGGGGCTGTTGCCACTTTCCAGGTCTTGGCATTGCAGCCCCTCTCTTCGCGTGTCCCGCCCCCCCCGGGTCGGCCGCGGCCCTGCGACGTCGCCGCTCTTCCGTGCACCTTGGATACCGCGCTTCCGCAGCGGGATTTTCGCCTGTGCGGACGAGGGAAATCCACTCCGAAAGTGCCTCCGAAAGCGGACGGAGCAGTCTCTCACGCGCGCGGGACTTTGCGGAAGCGGCCCGAGCCTGTGAAGGGAGCCCGAAGGCGGTCCCGGGCAGAGAGGGAAGACTCCGGAGCAGGTGGCCCGATGCCGGGGGGGGGGGGGCGCTGAAGGTGCTCTGTGAGGCTGCCCTTCCCCCCTTCCCGCCCTCCACGTCCCCCTCCGTCCAGGTGACGCCGCAGCCCTCTCCAGGATCGGCCCTTCGCACGGCGCACACACACATACACACCCCTTCTCCCCACAGGCGCGGCGCCGCTGCTCGGAGGTCGTCCGCATTCCCACCTGCCCTCCCGCCGCGACAGACGGCGCCTCCAGCCCCCCCCCGCCGCCGCCGCCGCCGCTCCTGCAAGCCCCCCCCCCCCCCCCGCCTCGCTCCTCTCCGGAGCCCAGGGGGTGACCGCACCGTCTCCAGGCGAGATGGTCTCCACATCCACACCCATGGCCGCGCTGACTCCCCCCTCAAGCTGCGCCTTGGGGGAAAGAAACCCCAACAGCAGCAGCAGCAGCGCCTGCTTTGCCTCCGTCCCGGCTCAGGCAGACCCCCCCCAGTCCCCGGCGAATGCATACCGCCCCCCCCCCCCACCGTGGACGGACAAGCGCCCTCGGAGCTGTCCATCAGCGGATCCGGCCAATGGGAAAGCGCGGAGGGGGGGCTCGCTTTCTCCACCGCCCAATCGTCTCGCGCGGTCGGGAGGGGAGGGAGAACTCCGCGGGGCTCCCGCTTCGCCGGGACTGGGCTTTGTGGCGCGTGCGGGCGCTCCGAGGCGCCCTAGCCGGGGAGCCCCGCTTGCTTGCGAGGAGGAGGAGGAGGAGGCGGCGGCGGCGACTCCTGGATGCGCCGCAATGCTGCTTACAGCCGATTCACCCAGGGTCGGCTTCCGGCACTGCCGGCTGAGTGCCTCGGCGGTGCATTGAGCCGTCGGCACCGGCGGGGTTCCCGTCCAGACGGTTTTGCAGGAGGTCACGGTTATTACGGTAGCTATCTAGTTCTGCAAAACAAAACAAAAACACACACACACACACACACCCAAACCCACATGCCTGCAGTGCTCGTGTGCGTTTCTGCCCCCCCCCCCCAGCTGGCGACTTGCAGCAGACCGAAAGATGCATTCCAGCACCAGCTAGCGACAGACAGCAAGCAGACGGGGGAAAGGCAGCAGCTCGGCGGGGGGCGGCTGGGCCCTAGTCTGTGCGGGCGCGTTGCCACCAAGGTTGCAGACTCTCGCCTTTTGTCAACTTAAAGCGCTCAGAGCGGCAGGTTTCGGGGTTAAAGTCTGGGTTAGGGGACTGGGTTTAGGGGTCGCGGGTGTCAAGCGTCGTCTCATTCTGCCTTGTTGAGTTAAAGACACACAAGACTAGACGTCTGGTTCATACGTGTGGGAGAATGCACAGACTGGTGGGGATAGATCGGAGTTGTAACGTGGGGTAGTCAAACTGCGGCCCTCCAGATGTCCATGGACTACAATTCCCATGAGCCCCTGCCAGCTGGCAGGGGCTCATGGGAATTGTAGTCCATGGACATCTGGAGGGCCGCAGTTTGACTACCCCTGCGTTAAAGAGTACAAACAGGCTTGCTTGGGCAGCTGTGCGGGTCTGTTGTTTAAATGGCAAGAAATACTAGGTCCTGAAAGTGATTGTGGTGCGACCTTGCAAACTGTTCTCCAGCTGTCACATGAATGCAAGCATCGTGCTTTCTAGGGAGATGTGACAGAGCTCTTTACACTTTCCCCAGCTACGATTGAGTGGACTGAAAACCTAGCTGTTCTGGGGGATTGCCCAGTCTATCTGCATAAACGTTGTACCTACTTAACATTCTAGACCTAGGGGGGAATTAAAAATCAATAAATCTCTTGAGTCCAAATGGCATATATCCAAGAGTTCTTATAGAACTCGAATGTGATATTGGTGATCTACTAAACCAGATCCATAACTTGTTACTAAAACCAGCCCCTATACCAGAACCAACTGAAGAGTAGCAAATGTTACACCCGTTTTTAAAAAGAGGTCCAGGGTAATTAATAAACCTGTTAGCTTACTGGGCAAGTTAGTAGAAATTGTAATGAATGATTAGGTGCATAGAGGAACAATGCCTGCTGTGGGGAAAATCAGCATAGTTTATGCAAGGACAAGTCCTGCCTCACCTCACTAACTTTTAGGAATTCTTTGAGAAACTGAAAACATGTTGATAATGGTGACCTGGTAGAATCAAATGTAGAATTTCTTGCCAGAGGATAGAGTGATTATAACGGGGGATTGGAGAGATTCACGGAGGACAGGTCTATTAGCGCCTGCCAGCCGTGGAGATTAAGAGGAATTGCCACATTCAGAGGCAGTAAACCTCCAAATACCCATAACCAGGAGGCGACAGCAGGGAAGAAGCCATGACTTCTATGTTCAGTTGTTGGACCACCGAGTAACTGATTGGCTATCATGTAAGACTGGATGCTGGACTAGATGAACCAAGGGTCTGATCCATAGGGCTCTTGTCACCCCCCCCCCCCCAAATATTCTTTCGCATTGTTCCCAACGCTCTCCCAAGTTATATGAGCTGTTCTTGAGGTGATGCAGGAGGAAGGAAAGATCCTTTCTACAAGTAGAGCTGCATTTTTAATCTCATCTAAGATCATAATTTAAATATTAGATACACAGGTCAGGGAAAATCAGGAGTATGGACAGAGAAAACTCACAGCTGCTGAAATGACTGCATCAAAGGCCTTTCAAATTCTAGACTTGGTGGACTGAGACTCTCCGTCTTGGTTTGGGGCAGCATGCTGCGTTGTGATTGGCAGCTTGTTGCAGGGTTGCTATTGTCACTGGCACAATTCCTATTTATGCACTGTGTTGAGGTGTTACGGTCATATTTCCCCTCTCTGGAACAGGCCTAGGAATGGTGCATTCCATACTGGCATCAAAGATACCCTGGTGTCACCATCTTAGCCTTTGGATGTAAGAATATTAGGGGTGTTTTTTTTCCTTTTACGATCATGCTGAAGAAAGCTCGAAATTAATATTAGCGTTCTCTCTATTTAGTCTGGATGTCTTCCAATGTGTCTGGTCTATAAACACCCCCCCACACACACACACACACACACATGGGTAAACAAAGAGCTGTTGTGAAAAGAATTTGCATGCAAGAAATCTCTGAAGTATTACACTGGAGTATGTGACCTTCTGCAGAATGACCCTGTTTTGATCTGCGATTCTGTACATGAAAATTTTTTTTGGTGGGGGGGAGGAATGAACAAAATGTTTTGTTTGCTTTCAGATGTGAGCACACGGGGTTTGCTTGGTATCCTGTGTCCAACTTGGATTTGTTATGTATAAACTTGTTTGTCCATTTTGTTCTTCAGAAGACTGCTTGTCTGACATCAAGGACCAAGCACGGAAGGCGCTGTAATTGCACCCGTTATGGAAGCATAAAGTTCAACTCCCAAATTAAAGCTAGAACCTTAAGAAACATGACTAGGAAGGAGCTTCCTGTTTTGATACGGTCCTTCTCTTCCATATTTCAATAAAAAAAACACAACACAGAAGTCTCTATTTCCTACAGCTGAAGTCATCCTGCTTTTTATGAGATCTCAGTCTGGCTTAGGAACTTGATGGTCATCTGCTAATATACAAATTGATGCCAAATCTGCAATGGGAGAGGTTATTCATATGTCATTGACATGTGACTGTTAAGGACAATTTTTATATCATTAAAACAGCAGCTACTTTATTCTTTAGGGTGGAGTTACCAACTGACCTGGAGACAAATGTCCAGTTCCTTTAAAGAGAGGCTTAATGTAGGGATATGGGCAGCCAAAACTTTTCACAGGATGAAAGGAAATAACATCCCTGAAAACCTTTATTAAAGGGACAGGACATTTTCCTCCAGCCCTGGCTGACAACTCTGCCTTGCAGACATGCCATAAAAGCATTAGATGCAAAGATGTGGAGATATTTCTAGCTGGCATTAAAATGACATGATGGGACACTGTTTTCTGTTTGTTGCTATAACAGCGGAATACCCCTATACGAAGTGGGATTTCGCAGGAAAAAAATCTCATTTTGTTACACCCTCAGAAACATTACTGGGAAGTAGCTTCCTGTTTTTGATCTGGTCCTTCTCTTCCATCTGTAAACCGCTCCGCAGTTAAAAATAAAAGCCTAAGGCCAAGTTGGGAGGAGTTAGGGCGGGCGCTGTCCGTGATCAAAACTTGGCAGGGCGAATCAGGAGCCGCAAAGCAGCTCCTGATTTGCCCCTCTGACTGTCACTCCTGGCCCAAGCAGGCAATGGTGAGGCACACAAAGTGCGCCTCACCATTGCCTGCTTGCCTGTCGTGGATTGCACCTTGATGTGGGGAAAGTAGCAGGGACGCTGCGTCTTTGACGCACGCCGTCCCAACTTCTGCGCAAAGCCGTCAAGTAATCCCACGTCTCCCGCTCGCCCTTCCACCGATGAACACACCACCGCTGGCCTCCGGAACCCCGCTGCCGCCCCCCACCAACCCAGGTAAGCCCCCCACACCCACACACACCCACCCACCCTCCAACACACCCCTACTTGCCGCATCGCCGACTGCTCTGTTCTCCCACGCCGCGCTCCGAACCGCTCCCACGCCACGCCCAGGCCGTGCCACCTGCGCGGTTGGCCCAACACCAACAGACTGAGCCACGCATGCGCGCCATCCCACGCATGCGTCGCTCAGTTCCCCAACCCTACCCCTGCCCACCCCATAACGGCAGACCACGCATGTGCCGACTTCCGGACATGCGTGGTTCTCCTGCACCTCCCCTCCCCCCAACTCCGACCGCCCGTTCGACTCCCGCTGCCCAACGCCACACCGGCCCGTCCCCACACTCCGCCCTCCACCCACCCCTCCCGAGCGCCGCCGCGCAACCTCTCCAAACCTCTCCTTATTGCCCATTTTTACAAATGGGCTTTGTTTCTAGTATCTCTATAAAAAAACAAGGAGTCTCCATTTCCTATTAGTACTTACAGTTGAAGTCACCATGATTTTTATGAGATCTGATTTTCGCTTGGGAATTTGACGGTCATCTGTGACTATTTAAATGGGATCTGCCTCCAAGTAAGCATGTTGTAACCAAATGCGCAAGGCCACAAATAATCCAGCAAAAATTAGTTGCAACTGAGTTATATTCTATTGCTTTTCAGGGAACCTTGAAGTCTTATGCTATGCATGCTCCCAAGTAAGTGTGCACAGAATTAGATCTGGAGATGCAGTGGACTTTCATTGGTGTTTTATACATTGCTGCTTCAAAGGCATGCACTAAGCTTACCTTCTGCAGTGTTTTAAACTTGTTCCTTTACTGTGTTTTAAGACCTTCAGTTGCATGTTCTAGGAAAGAATCTTCATCTGAGGAAGAAGCTCAGAAGCTTTTCTGAACTGGAAATCTGTCCCCAGCATCTTTTCTAGACAGAAATGTGTAACAAATAACTGAACTGGATAATTATAGGCAGATGAGTAAATCGTTTGGTGAATTAGTAACTTGCGTTTGTTTGCAAAGCTGCTTTGACTAGGTCGAGTCTCACTATGCAGCTGACCAAAGCTCACTGTGCAGCTGATGAGAGCGCCACCTGGTGGATGGTTTTACGTTTGCTACCCAATGTAGCCTTCCATCCTACCCAATGTAGCCTTCCATCCTTCCGAGGTCGGTAAAATGAGTACCCAGCTTGCTGCTGGGGGGTAAACGGTCATGACTGGGGAAGGCACTGGCAAACCACCCCGTATTGAGTCTGCCATGAAAACGCTAGAGGGCGTCACCCCAAGGGTCAGACATGACTCGGTGCTTGCACAGGGGATACCTTTACCTTTACCTTACCCAATGTACTCGGATCAAACTTATGTACTTGATGCATAATTTTGTCGCTGTACACAAGCTGTATTACCCAGTTAATAACATTTCAGATGAATGAGACTTCTCCTTTATTCTTTGAGGGACAAATGGATTCCCGCCTTAGCCTCCTTCCGCCTCTAGGCCTTCTTTCTTTTTGCTAATATGCAGGAAAAGAACACATCCACTGGGCTGGAAACTTTGGGAGACACAGATAATAACTTTATCTTTAAAACCAAAGAATCACACTTTAGATCACAAAGGTTTACGGAAAAATCTGTTTTGGGAAAAAGAAAATACATAGGTTAATCCCCCCACCCCAAAAAAAAGATAAAAAAGATGTCTGTGCATTTGGTGGTGTTTTGGGTCGCTGTAGCAAAATGGTGCTTAATGTTGAGGTAACAGTCACAGCAAAAGACAGTAAACTGGGGGCGGAAATGGGGAAGTAGGGGGAAGGAGTGAGGGGAAATACGAACATTCAGGGGATGAGGGAGGGGGGAGTAGGAAAGTGGTGGCTGGCAAGGGAGGGGAGGTTAGCTGTGGGGCTGAAACCAACAGGGTAGAAGGGAAAGTGGAGATGAGGGCAAAAGGAGGAGAATGGGCCAGCAAGAGGGGGAGGGGGTACCATTTCCCCAATGAATTTCCTTGGTGGTACACAATTATCATATAGGTAAAGGTAAAGGTATCCCCTGTGCAAGCACCGGGTCATGTCTGACCCTTGGGGTGACGCCCTCCAGCATTTTCATGGCAGACTCAATACGGGGTGGTTTGCCAGTGCCTTCCCCAGTCATTACCGTTTACCCCCCAGCAAGCTGGGTACTCATTTTACCGACCTCGGAAGGATGGAAGGCTGAGTCAACCCTGAGCCGGCTGCTGGGATTGAACTCCCATCTCATGGGCAAAGCTGTCAGACAGCTGCCTTACCACTCTGCGCCACAAGAGGCTCATTATCATATACTGGATGGCTAATTATTCCACTGAAGGATCAGTTGGAGCTTTCTTGAGGAAAGTTTGGCTGAGGGGCCAAAAAACTTACTTTCATCCAAAGGAAAGGAGAGGCTGGGCGAGACTTGGAAAGCACAGCAACTGAGTTGTTAACAAAGGAGTTAATAACCATAGCCACGAGACACACTGTCCTTTTTAAACCGGGTTTAGAGATTCTTTGGATACCTTCCACCACCACCCCCAACGCCAGAAACGGGGCTGGAGCAGGCCAATGCCACTCTATGGTCTTCCCCCCCCCCTCACCTACACCCTGCAGGTAAGTTAAAATTAGAGTTCTTAACTCTCCGGTGTCCAGTCACTACCACATGAACTTGTATGGGCAGGGCCTTCGCCTTCCTATTCCTTCCAGGACCACTTATTGGCCATTTTGGGAGGGGTGGGTGGGTCAACATATATGGATGGATGGATGGATGGATGGATGGATGGATGGAGGGTTGGATGGATGGATGGAGGGATGGATGGATGGAGGGAGGGATGGATGGATGGATGGATGGATGGATGGATGGATGGATAGATAGATGATTTATTAGTTCCCACACGATTGGTGATACCCTTCCAGGGCATTCATGAAACCCCAGGGTTTTGAAAAACTCTGGCTGAGAAAGTCTGAACTAAAGAATACAGAGGAGGAGGAGGAGAAGGAGGAGAAGAAGAGTGTCTCCTGAGCATTGGCAGAGCATCTTTCACATATAATAAAAAGCATATATAATTATCTTGGTATTTTTATTTATTCCTTCCGTTCATATAATGTTTAAAACAACATTCACCAAGTGGTTTGCAACATATAAAAGTAAAAACATAAAAGCTGGAAGGAGGGGTAACCTCAGGTGGAGTCAAAAGCATGATGGGGGTTTCGTACTGATGACTCCCATGGAAGATTACAAGTTGGTAGTTCAAGGAAGGATGCTTCCACATGGCAAGGATTCGCTCCATTTCAGAGATAGGCATGTTTGCAATGCAGCGCCCACACATGGGAGTTCTCTCCCTACTTTCCTCCGTCTTTTTCCCCCTAACTTTTCCCTTCCACATTGCTCCGCAGCAATTCCACATTGGCTCTCAGAACCATTGTTATCACAACTGCCAGAGCAATTTCACTGACCCCTTTTTCCTCACTCTGAATAGCATGTACTATAGTAGTTTTATTTAAATTTCAAGCTCAAGTGGTCATAGAGTACTATTGTGCTATAAGGCAATATTTTCATTGCCTTTTCAGACAACCAAGTCAAAACCTGTCTGCGCCTTTCCCCCTTCTATCTCCACAAAAGCAAGACTTCATTTTATAAAAATGAAAGCTGGGGGGGGGGCTAAAATTTAAAATGAGAACAGTTTAGTAGCAATAGATAATTGCTGTTGTATTATGGAACTATCTGTTCCCTCTTAATAAAACAGTAAGGGGTGTTGGGGTGGGCTGTGTCCATGATCAAAACTCCTGGATTGGCACCCTGGCCCCGCGCCTTCCGATTGGGCCCTCACCAGGACAGACCAGAGTTCCAGGGCAATCTGGAGACATGGCTGCCAGTCTGCTCCTGACCACCGCAGGGAGAGGAGGTCAGCAGGGCTGCCAAGGGGAATGAGAACAGAGGCTTGGACAGGCTGCACCAGCCCTTTTCACCCCAAGGCTGTCCTAACTGTCAAGCCCAACTGCAAATTGCCTCAGAACCCTGACAGAGCTGGCCGGAGGCTGGAGAGTGTGCTCCCCCCCTCCCCCCTCCAGGCCTGCTGCGAAGGAGCCTCTGACAGGCCCTGACTGAGGGAAGGAGGCCTTTCCAAGAGCAATGCAGGGGAGCCTGAGGGCCTTCCTTTTGAGGGGGGGGGGACTTTCTCCTTCTGCCAGACAGTTGGCTGACAGGGAGGGCACAGAAAAGCCCCTTCTCACTTAAAATACTGCTCTAGACACAGCCAAGCCATGTGTATTTCTTCTTCGCAACTCTGCAGATTTGAGACCACTGCACAGCGTTATTCTGCAGAGGAAACTGGCTCTTTTGTCTCCTGTTTCATATGCACAACAACCCTGTGCAGTAGGCCTCAAGTCTTTCAATTCTACAACAACCTGTGTGGGAGGCCTTAAATGTTTCTTCTCTACCACAACCCTGTCCAAAGTAGCCCTTTCTGCCTGTGGAGCTGATCTTTATATTCTGCAGGTGAGCTGTAATTCCAGGAGCTCTCCAGGCCCCACCTGGAGGTTGGCTACCTCTGGGTTGGAAATATTCCTGGAGGTTTGGAGGTGGGACTTCAAAATCGTACACTGCCTCAGAGTCCATCCTCCAAAGAAGCCATTTTTGCCTGCAGTTGGGGGGGGACTGGTGCAGGTGTGTCCCTTCTGGGCTATGGCCAGCCCTTACCTGCAACTGTTTGTATTCTGGGGCACAGACAGGCAGACCAGCATCAGTCCCCTGAGTCTGTAAAGTGCAGGAAGATCTAAATAAATATTTACAGCCTGAAACTGTAAATGGTGAACAAGTAAATGGCTGGAGACACATGGAAACTGACTTGACTTTTCCAACCTTGGCCTGGCAAGTAAAAAAACAGTATAAAAAAACCTTACTAAGGTCAAGACTGCTGTGCACAGAGAGTCTTCCTCTTAGAGTTGCCAGCTTCCCTGTGAGGCTCTCTACCCCATCTCCCTCATCAGGAGTCTGCTATGAAGAGAGGAAGGGAAGACGAATGGAAAAATGCTTTGAGACACCTGAGGCCTACTGGATCACTGTGGCCCATTCCCAGTTCTCTCAGACCTCTCACAGCCCCACATAAGTCACAGGTTGACTATTGTGGGGAGACAAACGGAAAAGGTGTTTGTAAACCGCTTTGAGACTCCTTTGGGTAGTAAACAACAGGGTACAAAAATCCATTCTTCTTCTAAGGAGCAACCATGAAAGAAGCATGTGGGCACATAACATTTTTTCAACAGTGAAAAAATGGAGAAGAAGGAACAGGATGGACACCTGTGTACTGTGACTACCCCATGTGTATTAGGGCAGTGGGGCATTTCGGTGTCTGTGGCCTAATTCACACAAGAAGGGAAATGACGCAGAACTGGGGAGAATTGGTTGCCATGTAATCTTCCCCTAAGAATAATCTCCAGTCTGATTTTCCCTTCACATATCTGAAGATATGGCTCTGGAAAGCTCATCTGTAACCACTGTGTCACAATTCCCAAAGGTCAGTCCTCTCCCACAATCAACGAACATTCCACACCACAGGTTCTTGACACCCATATTTCCACACCCATGCCCTCATTTGCCACCATGCCACCACAACCTCCCACACAACACACACATTCAATCCCATGCCCTTACAGTCTGGACAACTCCTCCCCTTCCTCTTCCCACTGCCAAGCTCTAGTGCCCATTGTATTCTTAGATACAAAGGGCTTTGCCCCTAGTAGCTTCTATAATATAGGTCACTCCTAGCTACCAGGTGGGGGTGGGTGGGAAGCTAGATCCAGGTTGGGAAGCTCCTGGAGATTTGGCCCTGGAGCCTGGGAAAGACAGGGACCTCAGTGAGATACCATACCAAAAATTCCACCCTCCAAATCATCCATTTTCTCCAAGGGAACTGATCTCTGTACTCTGGTGATGAGCTGTAATTTTTGGAGATTCTCCAAGTCCCACCTGGAGGCTGGCATTCCTGATAGCTATCAGGTTTCTTTAAAAGCTTTCAAAAAGCCTAATAGCCTGCAATGGCATAGCATGAAGAAAAAATGGGAAAGTGGCATTCACCACAGGCTGGTGGCAGGAAAATGGCACCTATGAGGGTGGGACCTTTGAAACAGGCACATGCATATTATTCCTTCCACATGATGTTCTAACACATTTGCCAGCATTCTTTCTGGCAAGTTGAGAATGGGGGAAACCTAGGAAGAAGACAATTGGAGCATGATACCATGTGGATCCACAAACACACACACATGCTCTTTATTTTTTTTGGAAGCCAAGGTACAGAAAGAACGTCTGTGATGGACTGCACTTTTAAAAGCTTAGATGTGCTGTGTAAACAGATAAAGGTCTGTGAAGGGTTAATTCTTCACAAAGCCAGAGAGCTATGAGTGACAGGCTGTTTTGAGAGATCTGATTGGTTAGGATCCGCTGAATAGAAAGAGACTTCTGAACTGGTTGCTGAGAAGAATTCAGTCTGATTTCAGCCCCAGTTAAGAATTGAATACTTACAGCTTTGGAATTCAGCCCTAACTGAGAGTAACAGACAGGAGAACTGGGGAAAGTTGGCAAAGACAAGCAGGTAGTTACATACAGATCTTGTAGGAGGAGGAAAATTTCCCTACCTAATCAAACAGGAAGTTGGCTCTGAAGAGTAGAGAGATCACTGGTCTAGTATGGTTAGAGGAAGAAGAAAAAGAGCTGTTTTTTCATATCCTGCTTTTTACTACCTGAAGGAGTCTCACAACAGTCTCCTTGTGAGATAGGTGGGGCTGAGAGAGCTCTGAGAACACTGTAACTCGCCCAAGGTCACCCAGCTGGCTTCATGTGGAGGAGTGGGGAATCAAACCCTGTTCTCCATATTAGAAGCCAGCACTGCCTTTGGAGACCTTAAGAGTCAGTTAAAAATTCAAGACGAGTCCTGGGTATAAACTGCATGGAGCTTTTATTCCAACCCCAGATCGATTCAGTCCCTGCCCTCTACACAGAATGCGATTTCCGTTTGGATTTTGAGCGATTTTAATTTTCCTTCTGCAGCAAGAAAGATTGATCCGGAGTGACCCTACCTTTATTGTGCGATATCTCAGACTGCTTTTAAGCCTGAATATCCAGCTTGGGAAAGAAAGCTCCAGATTGGGAAAGAAAGCTCCGTGGTAGAGAACCTCTAATAGGCTACACCTGGTCATGTGACACGCTTGCCTTAAAGGAGAAGCCCCTAATTTCTCTCAACTTCTGTCGGTCCTGGATTTTTCCTCCCTCCCTTTTTCGATCCTCTCCCCCTCCCCTCCAAAAAAAGAAAGAGGCTCCCTGCCTGGCTTCTCTCCCCTCCCCCCCTCAAGAAAAGAAAGAGGCTTGGCTTCCTCCCCCCTTCTGAGCCTCCCTAACCACGTGCAGAAGACTTTCCTGTTTCAATGGGGAGGGAAGGAAGAATCGAGTTCAAAGCGATCTCAATTCAACAGGACTGACAATGGAATAAAGAAAGTAAGTGCAGACTCTGCCCTGGTGTTTCAAGAGAAGGTGTTTGGGTACTGGAAAGAGTGCACCAGCCTTCTGGGAACCAAAAGAGTCAGAGAATACTCAAAATATACTAGGGTGTTTGAGAAAACACTGGAGCAAAAGGCTCAGCATAAAGATTAAGTAACTGTTAACAGCTTAAGAATCTCATTAGCCTGAAATATAAGAGCTAAAGTCTACACACATACTGATTTTACCTCAGAGTTTTCTATAATGAGTAACCTACCAAACAAATTGCCAAATACCATGCCACAGCATGCAAAGTGTGCCAAAACTGTTATTGGAAATTTGCCTTAGGTGATCTTGACATATTTTTATAGTTTTGTAATGCTTTAAATGATTGATTTATAAGTGTTTTTTTATTGTTGGACACCTACACATTGCCATGATTAGTTGAATTATGGTTCTGTAAATTATGTGAGTTATGTGAGTTTTGTAGCTGGCTTGGAGATGTATTTCAATAAATCTAATATATACTGAGTTACCTCAGAAATTTTACTCCTAATTATACATGACCTTTCCCCATTCTATATAAAATATTTGGAATATAAAAGCTTCTTGAGTGCCATTGCAGTCATAGAAGTTAAAGCAGGCTCCTAATCCTTCCCTCATGTTTCTGGGCTGAGCAAACAGCCAAAAAATTATACTGTGTCAGGGTGTGACAGCCAGAATTCTTCAGGAAAGAAAACAGCTCAAAGTGAAAGAAAAATGGAGGAAAAAATATTGCTTCTGATGGAGGGAAGTGGATGGTACCATCATAACCTCCATGTTGAAGCAGCCACAGTGCTTCTTCCAGCCGTGCTAGAAGGTCAGATTTCCTCTTTCCAGAAATACAAAAGAAAATTCTTCTGTAACCTTTCAGTCTGACCTACAGGGATATTCAGAAGAGAATAAACCAGAAGGAAAGCTTGCAACAGGTTGGACTTTCACTCACAGAAAACACCAAGAGTTTATATTGTTCTCCCTTTTCCCCCCCCCCTGTCACTTCCATTAATGTAACTGCTAACAGAAACTCGCCTTTCCTTTTATTCTTCAAGGATATGTTTTAATCTTCTTAAGTCTTCCCTTCAAAAGCTGGCAGAGCAGATGTGTCAAGTCATTATTTCACGCTGCAACTGAATTACTCCTTAGTACGTAGGAGTCTTCCTCTGCTCCGTAGAAGGAAAGATGTTCATTCATTCACTAAGGCTACTATTTTTAAGTACCGTCCTGGCTTGAAGAGTTCGAAATAGGCTTCCAAGTAGATGTCATCAAAGAGAACAGTAATTAGCTAAACCTCATTAGACGTCACATGAGAGCTGTAGCTCCACCCAGGAAAGGGGTAGCGTAAGAACAGCCTGGATGTAGTTCTATACTTAGACCAGCAGCAGTGTTACGGAGTGGAAGAGGCTGCGTGCTTCAGAGGAAGAAAAAAACCCCTCTCCATCTTGGGAAGAGCTCTTCAAGCAAAGAGAATCTGTTTTGTCAAGCTGTTCTAATGAATCCTGTGGAATTTCTACTTTGGAGGAAGCCACATCAGTAAGGACGGTTCAGTGATGGAACTAGGAAAGGCTAAACTTCTGCGAACTGGTCTTAACGCCTTGTACCAGGCCATACACCCCATGCATGGGATTGCCTGGACGGACGGAAAGCAGGTGGTACTGACCGCGCTGCATTTTCAAAACGACGAACCGAGGTTTGGCGACTCCAGCGTCATTGGCCGCTTTGAACACGTTCGCGGACTCTACTGGAGCCCCTGTTGTTCTGCCACCACCCCGGCTTTGCTCGCCGTGCAGCATAAAAAGCACGTTAGCGTTTGGCAGCTGAGTCATAACGTTTTGGAAAAGAATAAGCCCTTGATTTCTCAGACCTGTGAAACTGGAGAACCATTCCAACTGCTCCCCCAGGGTTGTGTGTGGCACCCGAAGAGGGACATTTTGTCTGTGCTCACCAAACGGGACGCATCTGTTTTATACTCTGCTCGTTCGGATAATTCTAGAGTCAAAGCCGACATCAAGAGCAGTGGTCTCATCCACTGCGCCTGTTGGACGAAAGACGGTAATCGCTTAGTCGTCGCTATAGGTAGCGCCCTTCATTCCTATATATGGGATGATACTCAAAAAACACTGAATGCTTGTTCCTTTTGCCCAATATTTGACGTTGGGGGCTACATCTGCGCCATTGGAGCTACTCTGGATTTCCAAATTGCAGTAGCTACTGAACTTCCTATCGATAAGATCTGTGGCTTAAATGCAGGTATTACATTTGAAATGCCAGCCGGTACTGAAACAGGTTCCTTAACTTCACAGTCTTCAATAGTGCTTGGGGAGGAGGAATATTCTATGGACCAGAGAAGAAAGTCTGTAGATTCGGACAAGTCAGCGACAGTTGATTCTGTAGCTTCATCTTCTTCGGGCCCTGTGGATTTAACCCACATCCTCGCAAACCATCGAAGGTCTGACCCCAGTCCTCTCATTTCTTTGAGAAGGAAGGATTGCCCTGCAGGAACGGGTCAAGATTCATCATACCTGATCCTAGTGACTTTTGAAGGAAAGGTAACCACAACCAGAAAAGTCAGCATTCCAGGCATCTTAGTCCCTGATATAATTGCTTTTGACTTTAGAGCTCAAATTGTGGCGATAGCCTCCAATACTTGTAATATTGCTTTAGTCTATTCAGTAACCTCGTCATGTATGCCCAACATTCAACAAATCCAGCTGGACAAAAATGAACGGCCCAAGGGCCTGTGCTTTTTGACAGACAAACTCTTGTTAATTTTGATTGGCAAGCAGAAGTTCACAGATCCTGCTCTTATCCCGTCATCTAATTCAGAAAGATATATCATCCGGCTGATGGTCAAAGAATTAATCTTTCAAGAAGAATCATCAGCAATATCTGACGCCACCCAAAGTCTACCTTTCAGTTTTGAGTCCACTGCCATTATTCCTGGGAAAAGTAAATATTTTGAGAATCTTGCTTCAGAGGATCAAGTTGGAAGAAGAGAACTGCTAATACCAGGCAGCACTATTATCCAGTCTCCTACCAGAAGAAGACAAATACTGGAAGAAGCAAGAAGTCCTAGTTATGAGCAAAGTTCCTCATCCAGTGTAAGTGACTTTGATGATAAAAGAATTGCAAGTGATCCATCTGTCGCTCTAGAAACTTTAGATGTTGAACCAGTTAACCGATCAGTGGCCTTGCTTGGTCTTGGAACACCCACCAGGTTTTCAAACAGGCTAGTATCGTCTAAAGTGATGCAAGAGACTTTAAATTCTCCCAAAAATAACATTTTGCCTGGTGAAAAAGGAGCAAGTCACATATCCAGGAATCTGGACAGACTGTGTGGCAGTTTCAGTGACTTGCAACTACGACTTCTTGAACTAACAGACTTCACTAAAAATGGGAACAAACTATCTCTGGCCTATCCATCTTCTCAACAGCCACCTTTTGTTTACATCACCTACCAGGTAATCATGTTTACTTTATGGCTTTTTTTCCTAGGTAAACTGGCATTCTTGGGAGTTCTAAACTGGTTAAGCCAGTGGTCCCCAACCTTTTGAAGGTTGAGGACCGTCTCCGGGGGGTGAAGAAGAACCGGCGGCCCGGGCGCCGCGCATGCACGTTTTCATCACCAGGGGGTGCTAAGATGCATGCGCAGCAGCTCCACGTATGCATGTTTGTGTCCGCCAGCGTGCCGGCGGCTGCACTTGCCTCTCCCCCCCCCCCCTAGCAGCAAGAAGCTAGCCAGGTCGCAAGTGAAGCGGCTGCTTTGGCGGCCGCTTCTCTTGTGGCCTGGTGAGCTTCTTGCTGTGGGGGGGGGGTGAGGCAGGTTTAGCCACCGGCGGCCCGCTACCGAGGCATTCGTGGCCCGGTACCGGGCCGCAGACCGGCGGTTGACGACCCCTGGGTTAAGCAATTCAGTTTAATTAACAGACTTCACATGATTATTAGGTTTTTCTAGATTTTAATTGAACAATTGTTACATCTGATATCCCGCATAGGAAAAATCAAGGTACCGTTTTTCCTTTACTGTTCAGTTAACCACCAATGTTTTACCAATCGATATGCTAAAAATGGCTTTAAAATATTTCCAAAATATTTACCATAAACGCTGTTTGGCAGCCATATATGCAGCTTTTAAAATTCCTGTTTTGTCAATCCAAAAGATTAAATGTAAATTATTAGATCTCTTAGTAAGAACACGTTCTTAGTAAGGTTCTTACTAAGAGATCTAATAAGGTTCACAGATTAAGAATTCAGAAAATATACAATACAATTCTATGCAGAATTACTCTTGCCTAAACTCTTATTTCTATGGATTTAAAGAAACAGCATAAGATTGCACGGACAGGATAGAAGTATGTGTAAAGAAGTACTTTCATATATAAAAAATGGATTCTATTCACTGAGATGCATTTTCCCCTTCATATACTTTAAGATAATTATTAACAAAATCAATTACCTAATTGTACCACACATATTTATACCGCCTTTGTTGGTGATAACAAAGGAGCATTCCCATAAGTTTCTTAGTCAATAATTTAGCTAGGAAGTATGAAACATACTGGAGCAAAAGAGCCATAATTTCGAAGTTGAATCACAACTTTCTATCTTCCATGAAGCTCCCTTCTAAATGAAATTCACACATGTCACTTTAATCACTTACTGTCATCCATCTTGTTAGTGTGCATATGAGAAAAAAAAAACAGGAATGCCAATCCCTAGGTGAGAACTGGGGATCCCCTAGAAGTATATCTTATTTCCTCTGGAGAAAATGACTGCTTTGACGGGTAGACTCCATAGCATTATACTTCACTGAGGTCCCTCCGCACCCCAAATCCCGCCTACCCCCGGCTGTAAACCCAAAGTCTCCAGGTATTTCCTAACCCTGAGCTGGCAACTGTAGAAAAAGAGCTGCAAACATCCTTCTAAGTATCAGGCTTCTCAGTCAATGAATGACTATGCAGGAAAGTTGAGATACAAATGTATTCTGATACATGTAAGATTTTGACCAAATTTTCTGATTTTTACACCACACAATCTATTAAAATGGATATACTCAAAAGCTTGACTCTGCATTCTCTTACTCTAGTTACTGGACAGGCAACATTGGTATATTTTGTTGGGTTTTTATTAAAGTTGCAACAGCAAAGCGTGTTGATTTGAGTTCATTTTGTTGGAGCCATTTTAGGGCAAACAGGCATTTGCTCTGTGGCAGCCATTGTCTCTCCCAGGGCAGGGCAGCCACTTCTCTGTGTCTATCCTCTCTTCTTCCTGCCCATTACCTCTGTGCCTACTTATAGGCAGGCTGTTTCAGACCAGGGTTTCCTGAAACCCTAGAGGTCCTTGTTGGCCCTGGAAGGGTTTCCCGAATGGGTGGGAATTAATTTTTTAATATATTTTTTAAATTTGTCAAACATTTATCGGGTGAAATGACCATATATGGTCATGTCAACTCCCTTTCCCTAAATGGCCAACGATGGGCCTGGAGACGGTGGGAAGGGGAGGGGCCCTAGGTGGGCGTGCACACAGCTATGCTTCCCAACCTTATTCTGCATGATTGCACCACTTCTGGGGTCTTTCAAAGTCTGAAGATTGTTTCAGGGATTTCTCAATGATAAAAAAGTTGAGAAAGGCTGTTTTATTTATTTATTTATATTTATATACCGCCCTCGCCCGAAGGCTCAGGGCGGTTTACAGGGAACAAGAAACAGGTACAGATAGCATAAGGAAACACATGTGACAACAGCAATAAAAATACAGCAATAATAACTCCAACATGATAATAGCAGTAATAATAAGATAGAACTGCAAAGGAGCCTCAGCTCAACTCTCACTGGGACCCAGTGCATTAGGCAGATTAGTGGCGGTCATAATAGGAGGCGGGGGGCCTGAGGGCCAATTGGAAGTGATGGCCCAGGTCAACCTCAACCAAATGCCTGGTGGAGGAGCTCCCTTTTACAGGCCCAGCGGAACTGTTTGGGTTCCATCCATGTTTTAGACATCTGAAAGACAGCTATTATTACTGCAGCTTCATATTCAACTAATGGTGGAAAGAGGGTAAGAAGGCGGTAGAGAGAAGGGGATACAGAGGCACAGGATGAGGAGCTAGAACTCAGTGCCCATCCCCAGCCTTACATAAGGGATGGATGAAATCAGTAATAGCCTACTTATATAGGTCTGCAGCACCAGTGGCTGCAGTGCTTTGTGCATTGGCTTGTTTTCCATTGGCTGTCTCAGTGCTGCGGCTTGTATGTTTTCAGTACAAATGAGCTTTATTTCTTCCTCCCAAAATGGCCAATGATGGGCCTGGAGGGGATGGGAAGGGGAGGGGCCCTGGGCAAGTACACAGCTCTGCTTCCCAACCATATTCTGCATGATTGTGCCACTTCTGGGGGTTTCTCAAAGCTTGAAGAATTTTTCAGGGGTTTCTCAATGGGAAAAAATGATGAGAAAGGCTGCTCAAAAGAGTTGGAGGTAGGGGAAATTAAAGAAGGAAGAATGGCTATGAGAAATGGAGGAAAGGGAGTTCGGTTTGAAAAGTGGGCATGATGCTATTTAGCTGTTCTAAGCTAGTTAATAAAAGAATAGTTTTCCAGAACGCAGGAAGGTCTCAAGCAAAACTACAAAGTGATTAATGAAACAGATTATCACTGCAAAATAAATGCTAAACCCCACCCTCATTTCAAATTCCACCGCCTACAAACTTGCTTACAAAACAATGGTTAAAAAAGAACAGTAAATTAGGAGTTCAAGATAAAATTATGTCATTGCATTTACATAGTTGTCCATATGCTGGTACACCATTCGCCATCTGTTCAGAATATGTAAACCTTTGGACTGAACAAAGTATGCTAGCTTAATTGTGTACAACAAACCCCAAACTGTTTCCACTCATTTGGAGAATTCAGTTGGGGAATTCAACCTTTTTCTTGTTTTAGAATACTGCTCAAATACCAGGCATGCTGCTTATATGGCATAAAGTCCAAATTCATACCTACTCTTTAGTTCCAAACAATATACAATTCAACAATACTAGTTATGGATTAAAGGGATATTTCAGTTTCCATAATTTCCTCCCAATTTCCTGATGAAGAGTCATCCTATTTGTAAGACCATTTGAAATGGCAGAATTGTTTATTTCCTTCATTTATTCTTCACCTTTCTCCCCAACCGGGTCACGATAGGTTTACCTCATTCTCCTCCTGCTGGTTCATCACAGCAACATGTGAGGTAGCCTGGACCGAGTATGCGCAATGGGTCCAAGATTCCATGAAGGACTGGGAATCTGCATTTAGATCTCCCAAATCCCAAGATCTCCCAAATCCCCAAATCTCTCAAACCCCAGTCCAACACTTTAACCACTATATCACACTGGCTCTCCCTTTTACCATATTTTTAAATGGTGTCCCACATCAAAAAACAAATTCATCATGTTAGCAAACTAGTGTATTACAGTAGTGAATTTTCCATGAAATGCTTCATGGATTGAGGCTCTCCACATACACACACCCTTTGAACATTGAGAAGCATTAAAACATATCTACCTGCAGTCTGAAGCAGTACAGTCTAGATTTCTATTGTCTCAACCTGAGTAATAGGTAAAATGGCTAGGATTGCCACGTCCCCCTGGCCGCTGGTGTGGGGGGAGGGTCACCCCCATGGAGTTTGGCGGTTGGATCCTGGAGAGGTAATATTGTTTTTCAGATGCATATCTTACAAAAACCATTTGAAAAGAGACGTGCTGGGCATTTTTTCCAGCATAAATAACAATCTCTAGTAAACGTAAACAATACAAATGTTTAGAGTTGCAATGTCTCCAGCACCCCATAACCTGACACATTAAGTAGCATTGCTAACAACAGTAAAGGTAAAGGTATCCCCTGTGCAAGCACCGAGTCATATCTGACGCCCTCTAGTGTTTTCTTGGCAGACTCAATACAGGGTGGTTTGCCATTCCCTTCCCCAGTCATTACCGTTTTACCCCCCAGCAAGCTGGGTACTCATTTTACTGACCTCGGAAGGATGGAAGGCTGAGTCAACCTTGAGCCGGCTGCTGGGATCGAACTCCCAGCCTCATGGTCAGAGCTTCAGACAGCTTGTCAGTTGCTTTAAAACCCTGCGCCACAAGAGGCTCTACTAAGGACAGTACTTCCACATAATCCTAGTTGTGAATGTCTCTATAGACCCACTAACACTGTTTTGATGGACTGTTTACCATGCACACACAAACTGGAAATCAGTTGTGCCAAATTTAAAATGTTGCTGTGCACTTAATGTTAAATTATTGTGTCCCATACGGATACTATATTTTGAAAATAATTTTTTTTCATATTTCTTTCCTTCCTACTTAAAATAAGTGATCACTATGACAAATCTCATTTCAAATACTCCTACTATTTAAGTGGTGATTTTAAATACTCCTACTATTTAAGTGGAGATTTGAAATGAGGCATCACAAAAGCCATTACAGACACAACTTGAGTATGAGGGTAACTTACTAAAATAGCAACACGTAAGTCAAAACAGGCTTCACCTGGATGGCCCAGGCTAGCATGATCTGAGATTTCAGATACTAAACAGGGCTAGCCCTGTTCAGTATTTGAATGGGAGACTACCAAGGAGTCCAGAGTTGCTAGGCCAGGAAGGCAATGGCAAATCTCCTCTAAGAACATCTCTAGCCTTGAAAACCCTGTGGCCTGATGGCACTTTCCACCACCAAGTAGAAACATACTTGAGTGCTTATCTTATCGAATGAGCATGTCACAAATGATAAAAGACTTCTGATCTTGGGTCTCATCCTGAGATCTTCTCCATATCAGTCCATGCTGCTGACTTAGAAAAATTAAACCCAGTGATTGAATCAACCATGCTGCTTCCTGTCATATCTCTGGGTTCTTTGGCAGAGCTTACATTTAATTAGTGATCTAATCTAGCCCTACTCAGCTTTGAGATTGAACAGGGCCACCGCGTAAACCAGAGAGAGCACATGGAAGAGAGGAAGGGTGGGGAAGGATGTTTTAATGGCAATGAGATCATCAGAAAAACAGACACTTTGTTTTGCTTAAAAAATGACATTGATTTGCCCAGACCAGAATGCAAGAACCCAAAGGGTGTGGGAAGATTTCGGCCTGTTCCCATTTCTGGCTTCAACTCTTGGTACAATATTCCATTCTGCTCTACTGAACGTCCGGAGCAGAGGTTTTTTGTTTTGTGTGTTGTGTGGGTTGCATTGGGAATGCAGAGGTGGCAAAAATTCTTTTTGCAAACTCGTTCAATTTGCCGAGCTACAGGATCCCACCCTGTATAAATGCTGCTGTTGTAGCTGCAACAGGGTTCATATTGGGCGATCCTGTGCTCTTTCATACTTTGTACAAGTTTGAAGAGAGCCCACAGGCTGCAGAGGAAACCTGACGGTATATCAAGACATAATGCATTATTACAAATAATAAAAGCTATTCGAATCAGTAAGCACAGAGGATTAAGTGAAAAGCAGCCAGAATAATCACATCCTTTAAGTCAATCTGATGACTGCTCCTCCTTTGCAGTACATTCTGGAGAAGGAGTAATCTACAGCAGAGAGGCGAGGGGAAGAGACAGATATTTGACCCTTTCTCTTTAGCTGTTCTTGCCCTGAATCTTATCCCGCCCCCAGAGGTTTCATTTATTTATTTAAAACATTTTTATGTCTCCTTTCCACCTAACCAAAGTCCCCAAGGAAGCATACATAAAATATTAAAATACATGAATAATTTAAAAACATCGAAATGATAAAATAATTCAATAAAACCATATAAACACCACCAGAAGCAGCCCAATAACTGTTACTGGGAGTTTTCTTCACCTGGTAGTCAGAGTAAGAGAGAGAGAGACAGAGAGACAGAGGTTTGGTGCCATGACTGAGAAAGCCCTTTTTTGGGTTGCCACCTATCCTCAGATGGCAGTGACGAAAGAAGCATGGCCCTGAAGATGACCAGAGTGAGTGGGTGGGTTCATATGGCAGAAGTCAGACCTTATGATGGAGCGAGGCCATACAAGGTTTTAAATGTCAACACCAGGACCTTGAACTGAGCCCAGAAGCAAATTGGAAGCCAGTGTAAATATGGTAGTGCTGAATATCATCTGCATATTTATTCTTTTTTTAAATTAGTTGTATTTATTTATATACTGCCCTCCTTTGTTGCTCAGAGCAGTGTCCAGAAAATGTTAGATGAGTAATAGAGTACAGGATAACTTTGGTAACTGTGTCAACAATCTTAACATCAACAAAGTTCTGGCAGTGAATCTGGGTAGCCATGCATCAAGAAGAAGAGCTGAATGTCATCTGCATATTGATGGCACCCAAGCCTGAACCTCCGCACCAGTTGGGCAAGAGGGCACAGACGTTGAATAAGATTGGCGAGAGGACCGCTCCTTGCAGAACTCCACAAGTGTGTTTGCAAGCAATTCAATTGCCCCTCTTCAATTGCTACCTTCTGTCCGTGACCCCGGAAAAAAGAGATCAGCCATTGGAAGGTTATTCGTCATATCCCGGCATTGGTGAGGCAATGAGCTAGGAGCCAACGGTTGACTGGGTCAAACGCTGCTGTAAGGTTGAGTATTACTAGCAGCGTTGACCCACCTTGGTCCAGCTGGTGGGTAGCCACTCAGCCTAAATCTCCAGATGACCACTCCCAGTGACTTTACAAAGATGTTAAAAATAATGAGGTTAATGGATTGAAAGCAACTGAGGACTGCTGAAACAATGTACATCACAAAATTTGTATTGACCTTAATTACAATGTAGTGTCTTTCCTCCACAGACAATAAAGAGATATCCAAAGTAAACAAAAGGAAACAAGTAGGTAAATTCAATAAAGCAAGATAAAGCCCTGCAAGATAGTGACAAATTTTAACAGAATGAGAGAGGACAGTGGGCAGGGAGGAGACTGAAACCAAAAGAGTCAATAGACTGAGCCAAGAGGGTGGTGAATCAAAACTCATGGAGCTCATCTCTCATAAAAAAACAAACAATATTTTTTAATCAGGAAGGCAATTTTGAACTGAATTGAAAACATAAAAGAAGTCATGAAAACTGATGAAAGATAAGGGCAATGTGACTCTGCTTAATAGTGCAGTAGACTAGTTGGATGGTTTTAAAAGCTGAGATTTAGAAGACCATTTAAGAAGTGGAAATGTAATAGTCAAAGCAGGAGGCCATTAATGTGTCCAAGTAGTAAAAGTCCAAGATCACAAGGTAAAAGAAAGGTCATGTTTTGATAATGGGGCTGAACAGATATGAGCAAAAAGTATGTATGGACAGCCATCCATAGATTTAGAAACATAAGACACAAAAAACGTCTTGTCTGGATGAATCTTCTTGTTCGTTGCTAATTCTGTAATTTTCTGATTAATCATACAGCTAGACTTTCTACAGGGATGGCAGGACATAATAGCTGTTTGGTAACTGATCTACGGACCAGTACCAGTCTCCGGCCTGGGGGTTGGGGACCACTGATCTAGACGGTGATAATTATTTCATACTCTGCTATGATTCAGTGTTAATTTCTGAAACAATATTGTCCTTTCAAGGTGGAAAGAACTTTGGGGGGAAAGCTGTACTCAGCAAACTGAATTCAGCATACGTGATTAGCCAACTGCAAAATTCCAGTCCTGCATATACCTGTCAAGAAGTAAACTATCACCATGGAAATTACACAGTATTAATAGATAAATATTCCCAGCATCACAACTAGACATAAATGTATGCCTGTAATGAATACAAATAACTTGTAGATTCTAAATTGTCTGAACAGAAAAGGTATTAACGGTAACTTGTAAGTGACCTACAATAATTAGTTTTGAAATTTATTTTCAGTGGGTTGTGAATGGAACAAGATCCTGGCAACCAGTTTCAACAGCAAAGCATGCACCCAATGAAAAAGTTACTGCTTAAGATGGGGGGACCTTAAGATGGGGGGACCTCCCAACATGTAGTACAACTGGGCTGCTACAAAAAGCTGCTAATGTTCCAAATCTATCCCCTACTGCCTGCCCTATGCAAGCTTTAGCTACATTCATACAGCTTGCTCCATTAGTGCAAAATTGAAAGAGGTGGGCAGATGGGACTTTCCTGTTAAAGCCACACAACTTCATTTTACGACGACGATGACTACTACTACTACTACTACTTCACAACTACTTTATTACCACTTTATTATCATTGTACTACTGCTTTACTAATACGTTACTACTACTTTAGTACTACTACTGCTTTATTACCACTTTTCTACTACTTTACTATTGCTTTACTACCATTTCACTATTTACTTCTGCTTTACTACCACTTCACTACAACTACTATCGCTTTACTACTGCTTTACTACTACCACTTTACTATTACTTTACTACTGCTTTACTACTTTATATTAAAAGTATATATGAAAAACTATTTCTTCTAACAAGGGGTTTTGGAATACAGACAAAACATCTCATCTTAGAGAAAAAGGTGATGTTAAGGAGGGATTCCTATCAGATAAAATAAATACACATTAAACTCAAGAGCATCAAAACAAGGACAACAACAGAACAATATGTCAACAATATACTAATGCTAAGTGAAACAGAAATTTCAGCTTCAACTAAGCCTGTAAGGGGAAGCTGGCTGCATCTGGCATGCCAGATTAGAAGTCCGCACTCCTAACCACTACACCAAACTGATAGTAATATTCTAGCCCAGTAACACCTTAGGCTCCAAGAATTTGAAGGTATACATTTTCAAGAGTCAAAGTTCCCTTCATCAGGGAGGAGCTTCGGCTCTCGAAAGCTCATTCCCTAAAAACCTTATTGACCTCTAAGGTGCTCCTGGCCTCAATTCTAGTTGTTCTACTGAAGATTGACACAGCTACCAGCTGAAACCATCTAGACAGGTATTAAAACAGACAGTAAAGCAAGATATTTATAGGCAGGGCAGAACAGTCAATTTTAATGGGAGCCACATTAACAAACGAGGCTGGGTGGAGAGGAGAACATGTTCAATGAGAACAAGACATTTTCATTAAACAATAAAAGGAGGAATTGGAAATGTGTAGCCATGTTAGCCTCTTGCTGCAGAGACAATACATCATCCTGTTATACCTTACAGGCTAGACTCGCAACAAGGGGTCCATGGACCTCCAGGAGAGTGTGGGAGCTCCAAAGGGGGTCCACAGTCTTTCCCCTCCTACCTTAATGGACTCAAGCATGGAACAGGGAAGCAGCTGCTTCCATTGCTCTTCCTCAAGAGCATGTGTGAGTTTTCTTGTGGTTTCTGCACTTGAGAGGAGGTGGAGCCTGCACCTACTCCCACCTTAAACCGCCTCCTGTCTCTCCCCCACTCAGTCCTCCTTGAGCCTGCTTGTTAACGCAGGTGGTGATGTCACTTCCAGTGATATGTCACTGGGAAATGTGGCAGGGAGGTGTGGCCAGCTGACATCACTTCCAGGCCTCCTCAAAGCCTCAAAAATTATTTCAGGGGTTCCTCCACAGTCAAAAGGTTGAAAATGACTAATTTCTTGAAACACAAGGTTTGATGGGCAGTGCCGGTTTCAGAGTAATGTCTAGCATAAGAGATCTAGCTTTGCTGTCGTTATCCCATGCATAGGATCCTCCACATATCTGAAACTCTTATTTTCTCCTTTTATCCTCAGTGTAGCATAGTTATCCACATTTGCTTATCCTGTCTGCAAAAAAAAGCAAGGGGACCAAAGTGAAAGGGGACCCAAGTGGAAAATGACTGCTTACTGCCTCTTGCATAATCTAGAACCTGTGAGGAATGTCCCATTTTCTGTGGAGGCTAGCTACTCCAACATGACATACATATTTGTAGAACAATCCCATGAATGCTAGCATGGTGTAATGGAGTGAGTTAGGCTTGAACCTGAGCTCAGTTTAAGGTGAGATTTAATTCTCTGCTCAGCTAAGAAGTTACGTGACAAGCATCCCCACAAGCTCTTCAGAAAAAATTCTGAGATGCAGACATAGTGGACAAATAAAAGCCCAGTTATGCCAGCCCTGCAATAACTGACAAAAGGACAGCCTTATTATTGTCAATGTACCATATGAAATGTGAGTGAGGATATCAGTTATCACTCCATCATATCTCTGCATATTTGTCTGGTGGTGGTGGTGGAAAGTACCGTTGAGTCACAGCTGACTTATGGTGACCCTTTAGGTTTTCTAAGACAAAATAAGACAAAATAAGTTCAGAGGGGGTTGCCATTTCCTGCCTCTGTGCAGCAACCCTAGAGATGGACACAACCCTTGAAAAAAGCATTTTGGGGCTACCCCCGAACTGAACCTCGAACTGACTGAACCGGTCCAGCAAGTTCAGCTCCCTGTGGCTGGGAGAAAAGAGGCAAAGATCGCCTACAAAGGGACTTCCATTCCACCTTTCTCCTGGCCATGGGAGTGCCTAGGAACAGGAGTGCCACAGCTCACTTTAGCCAGGAGAAAGGTGTAGGGATCCCCTTGGAAGAGACTTCCACCTTTCTCCTGGCCATGGTTTATTCTGCCCAGGAGATGGCCAGGAGAGAACCACTGCTCTAGCAGATATCAGCAAACCAAGGCTGTCATTAGAAAGGAGGAGAGAAAGGGACTACCTTTAAGCTACTTCAGCCCATTATGTTCTGGTCATGCAAAGTTTATGTGATTTGTAATGTAGTCCTTTCGTTAGTGGACTTAGAAATGTGGGACTCTGCTTAGGACTTCACTGTAAAAGATCTTCAGTGAGCTGGAAAACAGACCTTACGAATAAAGAGAATATTCAAAACTCAGTGAAAATATCTTCCGGAAACAAGTGCTCACTATTTTGTCTATGCTACAGAAACATGTAAAAGCTGCTAACTGAATACCTTTATTTTCCTAACACATCAATACATTCAAAGTTCACACTTGCTGTTTGTGACAGTATACGAAAAGCTCACATCTAGTTGTTTGACCACATAGCCTCTCAGGTTCTACAAGAGTCACTGCAGCAATCCTGTAATTATAGCCTAAATTATTTCGCGAAGCCAGCCTGTTCCTGGGTGAAAGGAGTGTTTCTAGATGTTTTGCCAGAGCCTGCCAGAACACCAAATGCCAGATGTTGCGCTATAGTGCTTAATAGGGTTGATTTCCGAAACCAAAGTCCGGTAATAGTTTTTATCAGGTCCATCCAAAATATTACAAAACAGCATGTAAGTACATAAGACTGATGAATATAAGGCAGAGTAGGAAATAAAAACATCTAAAGAGAAAAAAAAAGGAGATTCTTGAGAAGAAAGGAATTGTTTGCAAGTTCAAAAACTGGATTGTGTTTCATGGTGAGAAGATTCTGTATGTGATGGATACTAGGCTTTCAATAGTGACAGAAGAATATTGGCACATGGTTGTTTTAATAAAAATTATGATATTATTTCATTGATATAATAAATGTAATCTTTAAACCGCCCGTGGCGCCATGGGCGCCACGGACTAAATAATTCGTTAAGGGGTGTGGAGGTGGGATTAGTCCGTGATGAGGAAGGGTCCGGATTGGGACCCTTCCTCACGACAGACAATCGGAGGGACCAATCGGCAGGCGCAAAGCGCCTGCCGATTGGTCCCTCCGATTCCCAGCCCCAGCAACTGCGAGCCGCGCGCAGCGCGGCTCGCAGTTGCTCCCGGCCTGATGCGGCGAGAGGCGCAAAGCGCCTCTCACCGCATCAGGCCGCCGCCCCAGGGAGCCCCTGGCAGTCGCGCGAAGCGCGGCTGCCGGGGGTTCCCTGCCTGCCGGCCTGACTCGGCGAAGCGCGGCTGCCGGGGGTTCCCTGCCTGCCGGCCTGACTCGGCGAAGCGCGGCTGCCGGGGGTTCCCTGCCTGCCGGCCTGACTCGGCGAGAGGCGCTTTGCGCCTCTCGCCGCGTCAGGCCGCCGCTGCTAAAACAAGCCCGCCGCCGCTGCCGCAAAAACAAGCCCGCCGCCGCCACCGCCGCAAAAACAAGCCCGCCGCCACAAAAAGAAGCCCGCCGCCGCCGCCCACACCAAAACAAGCCCGCAGACTCAGCGACTCTAGCGCCCGCTGCATTTGGCTGCAGCGGGCTTGCTTACTAGTAAAATAATAAATAAGGAAATATTCCTTGTAAGCAAGATGTGAAAGCTGTTTCCTCACTTAGCCTTTTTTGAGCAAAGGAGTACCCAACCATAGGAGTGAAACTGCTTGGAAAGGGCAGTCCGGGAGATTTTAGGGGTGGAGCCTGGGAAAGGCATGGTTAGGGGAGGGGAGAGATTGCAGCAGCAGGGTAAGATGTCATCGAGGCCATCCTCCAAAGCAGCCATTTTCTCCAAGGGGACTGATCTTTGTAGTTTGGAGGCCAGCTGTAATTCTAGGAAATCTGCAGATCATACCTGGAGGCTGGTCAACATAGTTTCTTTTATTTTCTCTATCGGGCAGGAGAAAAGTAGAAGCTGATGCAACCTGCTTCTCTCCTACCTTGTGCTCATTCTAACAGTGGCTCCTGGCTCCAGCTTTCTAACATTCAAGAATATTTTCTAAAATCCAACTTTCGAAAGACAGAACAGAACATGCAACCTGTCAGAGAAGCTAACGCTGCCAGCAACATCTCCAAATTCTTCAGGCTTTCTGAAACAGTACGCATTTCTATGTTCACTGGGATATTGTGTATCTCTCATGAAATTTTACTGGGCGTATCTGCTCATCTTCCACTCTTCACACACTATTCTTTTCCATCTGCACACTGCTCCCACACATCGTGTTCCTTCACACACCTCACTTATGTTTCTACACCAGACGGATACCTCACTCCTCACCTCTCACCCTAGTGCCGCTTCGTCTTGAGGCCAAAATAACTTTTGGCAGCACTTGCTGCTCCCTTTTAGTGCTCCCATTAGCCTTGTAACCTACAGTTTAGAAGCTCTGCGACTTATGGCATCGTGGTTACAGTTCTGGACTAGGAGGCCCAGGTTTGAATACCCACACTGTCATAGAAGTTTGATGAGTGACCTTGGGTGAGTTTTTTCTCTCCGTCTAACCTAATTCAAAGACTATAAAATGATGTGAGCTGGTTTGGTCCCCACTATGGAAAAAGGTGGAAAATAAATGAAGTAAATAGAAATTTAAAAATAAATCCAAGTTTGTGCCCCTTCCCCTCACAAGGTATATTTAAGAATACAGTCAGCAAAATGAATGAAACAATGGATTAACAGCAATTAACTGGCAGGAACACCTCCAGTATTTCTAACCTGCTGTTTCTTTCTGTATGTTATGTGACTGAAGAAGCAATTTTCAAACGGGGCTGTAGCCGAAGAAACAAGAACTGTCCTCCTTTGCGATGGTAAAGTTCATCTGAATCTAGTCCAGCGACTTTTTGATCTGCCCATTGTTGAAATGAAACATGGTAGGTTCTCTTTATTGCTCCTTTTTAGACAGGTGTTTTCACTGTGAGGCCTGCTGTTTGTGAAATTCCAGTTAAATCATTAAAAGAGCTCATTTTTGTCCTGTACATTCTCTAATGGTAACTGAATTTGCTGGGGTTTCATTTGGCCTAGCCTCTGGGCTGAATGTTTCTCCAGAAGACAACTGTCAGACACTTGCCCAATGCTGATCAACCCCTCCACACTTGGCCTACAGCTGGCCTACAGGTAACATCACTGAGCTACTTCCTAGGTCTGTATAGAGTATGCCGAAGATCTGAGGGGGAGAAGTGAAAGGTAAATTTAATTCCCCCCATAATTTTTCACAGGCTAACTCTACATATCTTTTCTTTTTCTTTTCTTTTAAATGCTGTTGAACCGGCGTTTATTAAGATTTATGTAAAGAAATGTAAAACAGTAATGACTGGGGAAGGGAATGGCAAACCACCCTGTATTGAGTCTGCCAAGAAAACGCTAGAGGGCGTCACCCCAAGGGTCAGACATGACTCGGTGCTTGCACAGGGGATACCTTTACCTTTAAAGAACTTTAATAGAAAAGAATAACATAAGTTAGCTTGGGTTACAATATGCCTTGCTGTTCCATTAATACATTTACTAACTACCTGTCTAAATAGTCGCTATTGTAGCTCCAGAGTCCCTGAAACTCATCTGTGGGCTGATTGTTCATTAGGCTTGTAAGGCTCGCCATTCTAGCCAGCTCCCCCAATTTTTGAAACCAGTCAGAAACTTTTAGAGTATCTTGAATTTTTCAGAGTCTTGCAGACACCATCCGTGCCACCGTTGTTGTATGAAAGAAAAAATAGCCAGCTTTTCGGGGGGCACTGTCTGGCAATACACTCAAATAACATAAATTCAGGGGAAAGTGGGAATTTAATTTTCAACATTCTTTCTAAGATGTTATGGATTTTTATCCAAAATTTCTGAATTTTTTCACCACATACGATAAAAAGAACCAACTTTCTCCTTACATTTCCAGCATTTCATAGCCAAATTTCCAGCTATTTTACCCAGAAATTTGGGAGTAACATACCATCTATATATTCAAGTCAGTAGCCTTGTTGGTCTGAAGTAGCACAACAAAAATAGAATCCAATAGCACCTTTAAGACCAACAAAGATTTATTCAAGGTAAATTATCAATTTACTTATTTGCCATTATTTGCTTTTGCCTTATATCTCCACAGTTATGATTGCTGGTCATTTAGTCTGAGGAAGAGTGCATGCACTCGAAAGACACCTTGAATAAATCTTTGTTGGTCTTAAAGGTGCTAATGGACTCAATTTTTGTTACACCATCTATAAAACATTTTAGACCAATTTTCTACAGTCTTTTCATGCTCTGCCTGGCCATTTTTGTGCACAACCGTCTGCACATATACATATTCAGAAATCTTGCCACCACTCCTGTGAGGCTCCTATTCCATTTGCACAGTTAACAATCTACCAAGACTCGGAGCCAGTCCCATGGCATCCTCCTTAGCTAGGATGATCACCTGAACACAGACTTAACTTTTAGCGGTGCTGTGCAACAATCCCATAACAAAAGCAATGCTCAGTGCCTCTGCTAGCAGACTAAACAACTGGGATAAAATAAATACGCAGGACATCTTTCATAGTAAATTGTTTTCTAGATTACTTTATGCTGTCCTCTATCAGGAAAGCATCATGCAGCTAATGGTACAGGCAACAGGCTTTTCAAATTTTTATGCTTCCATAGCTCTGGATTAGTTTAATCCATGCTGAGTACACAAAGAGCTCACCAATTTAATCTGCCAAATTCCTGTCTTTACCGCCCACCTGTGATTTACCTCTGAAAGCAGGGAGCAGTCAGGAAAGGAAATACGTTCCTTTTATAGCAGTCCTTACAAAATCAAGTCCCTGCTGGTATGAATTTCATAATTTACCATCTTCAGGAACAGATCATTTTTCATCCTGTTTTCTTCGAATCATAAGAGTTGCAAGGGACCATACATGCCATCTAGTCCAACCCGCTGCTCAATGCAGGATCAGCTTAAAGCATCCATAATGTTTTCTGCAAGGGGCTTTCTGCATACAATAAACTGAATTTCTCAAAGTTCTGTGTTCTGCAGTATAGGAAAGGGTGGAGTCCACTGAGTTAAGAAGCAAGAGAGAAAAGAGTACGTAAATGGGAAAGCATTCCTGACTGGGAAGATAAAACCTTACTAGTGTCTGCCTGTAGTTTTTTCAGGCAGTTTTACTGATTTACGTTATTTGTAGTCCACCTTTCTCACAGGGACTCAAGGTAGACTACACATCATGAGTTTGCATAACCAACAAAATTCAAGTCTGTAAACAGTATATTAAGATCCACCAGACTTAACATAAAGCTGCTGCCCAGCTGTTGTCACTGCCCTTCTGATTTACTACAAGCACTTAATGTGCAACCTTATTATCTGCACAGAAAAGCTCTCTTGGACAGTTCTGCATAGTTTGCAGAAAGCAAGGAGAGAGAGAGCTTTCCTAAACTTTTTGTGCCATTCCAGAAGGTGGGAGCCACTATGGAGAAAGTATGTTGTTTGCAGGCCTGGACGCTCCTTCAGTCCTCCAGCTGCCTTTTCCTGTAAAAAGTCTAGCCCAGTTGTGCAGGGCCAGCTCATTGGACAGGGCAGCATTTGTGGACTGGTGCATTTGCACAGTGAGGAATCTGCAAGGGCTTATGGGGGACACCTCACTATCTCCCCTCCCCACACAATTTCTACTTTCTGCACTCTTGTCAGCTCCTGTGTTCTCAGCTTTCCCTGCTTCCTTCTCACCTATCAGTCAGCCTACCTTTTTCTGCTTGCCCCCTAAACCTTAGTGATATTTATTGTTTATATGTGCCCCCCCTTTCCTCAGTGAGGAATCAAAGTAACTTACATTTTTTCTCTTCTCCATTTTATCCTCACAACTCTGCAAGATAGGTGAGTCTGAGAATGAGTGGCAGAATGGGCAATCAACTTGGGTCTTGGTCTGAAATGTTAATAATTAAACCACAATGGCTTCCATGCGGTGGCTGCTAGTGAACAGCAGCAAGTGGCCTGGTGGTTGTTGCTGGACTTAGAGTTGCCAACTCCCGGGTAGGGCTTGGAGATCTCCTTGAATTACAGCTATTCTCCAGATGACAGAGATCAGTTCCTCTGGAGAAAACTGCTGCTTTGTAGGGTAGACCCTGTGGCATTTTACCCCATATCCTACCCTCTCTGGATTCCACCCAGAAAATCTCCAGGAATTCCAGGAAAATCTCCAGCTGCATTTTGTACCAGCTAAAATTTCCGGGTCAAGGACAAGGGAAGGCCCATGTAAAGCAAGTTGCTCTGCTTCCTTCTTTCATCCTGTAACTGATTTCCCACAAGAAATCAAAATATCACAATTTAAATGAAAGGGTGAATGTAACTTTGTATATCTTAAGTTTCTCTCCTTAATAACATATCTACTGCACCTATTATAAGATGTTAAATATCTGACCTGTGAAAAGATCTTTAATGCATTGGCAGTGGTTAATATGCTTTACACTCAAGTTTGGCAATTAATAGTGTGGTCCTAAACCGAGTTCTAATGACTGCACTGTCTCTTCTAAGGTCTTTGACTTCAGTGAATTTGGAAGTGTACTCTGTTTAGGATTGTCCTGTAAGTTCACCCTCTCTCTCTTTCTCTCACACACACAGAGATACATACACATGTCTTGAATAAATTTTTGTTGGTCTTAAAGGTGTGATTGGACTCAAATTTTGTTATACACAGATACAGAGAGAGAGAGAGAGAGAGAAGATAGTTTATAGAATCCAAGGTCTGTCCAGATATAGAAAGAAGGTATTACACAAGAAGGCATTAACTAGAAAAGATTAAAAGGAATCTTCTTATGACGTGATAGACAACACGAAACAGGAAGACAGCTTGAAAACATACTTAATTAAAGGGACAAAAGAAAAACAGAGTTTTGGCAGCTTCAAATTCTGTGTTAAAACATGTAAGTTATTTTGCATCAGGCTTCTTAAGAGTTTGTAGAAGCCTACAGAAACAGAATTTGTATTACTTCCCCAATACATTAGCACAACACATAAATCACTCACATATCAAATATATATCATATACCTATAATCTGTGTATCTAATAGCGAAGGGCGGGCTGATCTGCAGACATCTAAATCAATGGATCAGGCCCTCACTGACTAAAAACTATTGTGCAAATCTGGGGGACTTCTGAGCATTGCAGGTAAATTGGAAAACTTTACAAATTACATTGGGAGGGTTAATTCCTCCCCCACATCCCCAACAAGAAAATGTCTGCTCACATGCAAACAACATACCTATGTTGGTTTTCCACAACTGGCAGTGGCAAGACTCTGGGAGCTGTTACAAGCAGGGCTACAGTGCTGGTGGACTCACTCTGGGCCTGGCAGTGGTGTACTCTGGGAGCCACTCCAAGCTTGCCAGCAGAGTGCTCAGAAATCACTTGTGCTGGGGCCAGGTTAAAGGGGGACGGCAAGGCCTGGAACTTTGCTGGACTTGATGATGAGGAAGAGAGATGGGATTCCTGTTGGCAGAGTCTAAATATGCATAGAAGCTGAGCACACACTTATAACACCTCAGATTGCAGAAATATCTGAAATTAGAGATTACATTAAGGATTTTAAAAAAACAATTCCAAAATTATAAATGGAGCACCTGTAGCTTTAAGAAACAGATTCCCTCAAGTTGCCGTTGTTAGGTTACCACAACAGGCTTGGTTTCTGTCAGTAAAAGGTGGGGGGAGGGGGGGCTTTTACAGGGACATTTTGGCCTTTCAAGAACTTATGGGAACCAGGCCCAGCAGCAACCCACGGGTGCCTTGCTACTATCCAAAGTGCCAGACTTACCTAAGCCTGGCTGCTTGCCCCTGTTCAACAGCAATCTGCACAAGAATGACAATGTGGTATAGTGGTTATTCAGACTAGGACCTCAAATTTCCATTATCCCATGGAAACTCACTGGGTGACTGTGGGCCAGGTCTCCACTCTCAAGTCTAATTTATTATTTATTTATTTATTGGATTTATTGCCCACCACTCTTGGCAAACCGGCTCGTGGCAGGTTATAAAAACAGGTTCCAATACAATCCCCCCCTGATAAAAGCCCCATTAAAACCCATTTTAAAAGCACAATAATATAATGACAACACGGCGGTAAAAATAACCCCATCCTATGGTGGTATGCCCACCTAGAGGGTGACGGTGATGCAATAGCTTGTCGCCACCAAAGATGTCAAAGAATTGGTAGTGTCTTCCTTGGGGGGTGGGGGGACCAGATCTATGCCCTGAAAAACTGGCCTCTAACAGGCACAGGGGAATGACCACTGAGAGTACCTGGATGCCAGTGGGCCAGTGGCCTGCTCTCCAAACTGGGCCAGCCTGTCCTCTAACAGAATGGTTGAGAATGGCTATCCAAGTCCTGCGCAAAGTGGAATAAATGGAACCCAGCCAGCCTAAGGCAAGGCAGGGGTGACAGAGCCTGACCTATCAGGCAAGATGAAGGAGGTAGAATTGCCCAGCTCAGCCCGCCCTAGGCAAGGCTGGTACTGGCACTGGGCAGCCATGTAAGGGGTAAGCCAGACACTAGTGTCCGGCATGCCCAAGCCAATGGCAAACTACCTTTGTACATCTCTTGCCTTGAAAACTCTCAATGGCACTTTCTACCGCCACCAAATCTCAATGAGTAAAAACCAACACAGGATTTAATGTTTTAAACTGCATGTAAGTTTGAAGATTTACAATCATAGCACATTCAAAGATTAGGTTCCAATAAGCTACGATGGTTATACCCAGTGAGATCTGACTTTTTTCTGCCTTATTACTAATAGTTCCTGATGGACAAACTGCATTTTGCATATACCATGTGATTGCCATGAAGATGGCCACAGGATACCAGTTGCAAGTTCCCTGAGGAAATATTATTCAGAGATGTTGCAGGGGCCCAATTCATCTTGGGGCCACTGTGTGAAGGGAGGCAGGGCTCCTGACTTTTCCCTGACCACGGGGAGGGGCTGCATTCAGGACACATACAATCCCCAATGGTGCAGATAATACTACCCCTGGACCATTTTGGGTCTGGGAAACAGCGTGGGGGACGGGGGGAAACAGACATCCCTCCATTAATATGGTCCTAGTCTAAATCACTTAGGTCCAAACCTGAGGTGCTTCCAAATTGAGTTTCCAAGGGGAACTCACGGCTGCTGTATTAATGAAAATCAATATGTGGTTTTGGCCTATGATAGTTTCAGAAGTAATCTGTCATTTGACATTGGGGGTGCTGTTTCTATAACTAAATCCTCATGCCCAAGGGAACTATAGTTACAAGATTCTTGAGTCCTGGCCAAGAAACATTTACTCCAAATGAAAACTGGTGAACAACTTATTTTTCTAGGATATACAATTTAGACCAAAAGACCTATTTAATACATGCACCCCAAAGCTGTTGGGCACTCAATCCCTTTTAATTTTTTTTCCTTTTCTGTTTCTACACAGACACTTTATTGTAGTCTTGCTTCTAAACTGGAGGTTGTTTTTTAAGCATCCACACATCTACTTTCCCTGATCCTTTACAAACATGTTTTGCTGTGATCTTGTTTTGAAAGAATCCAGTCAAAGCATGTTTGCACGCCATCTGAATGGGAATATGGACTCCCATCAGCACCATTTTCCTTCCTCTCTGCCTCTCTTGGTCATCATTTTTGCTGCCACGCCATCAGAAGGTTTTTAAGGAGCAAAAAATAATTTAAAAAATTAAACTGGAGATGGTTGATCAAGACATCTTGAGAGTTCTATTGAAGGCAAAAAGCGATTGAGAGGCAAGGAAACAGATTTGGAGGTATAGAGGGCATTTAAAATTTTACCCCTAGGCCACTTGCCTGATATCAAGTGCCTTCCCACTGGAGTTTCTGTTTACCCATTAGCATAGTATCTGTGGAGTTGTTTTTTTCCCCCTGTAGCACAAGGGCAGCTCAGGAAAGGGTGTGGGAGCTTGACTGAGGAAAATGGCACAGGACAAAAGTTTAATTTTGTTCCTTATGGTGGCTAAGATGTAAATCAGCCCCTCTAAAGTGGTTTTTGCCAAAGGTTTCAGGCAATGCTAGTTAACACACCTATCAGTCCTGAGATTCTCAGGATCTAAACCAGAATTATGGGCCCACATATGTACACCATTAAAGTTATAGGATGGATGGATGGATGGATGGATGGATGGAGGAAGGGATGGAGACAGACAGACAGACAGAGCTTTAACCAGAGCAGTTACTGATTTAGTCCATAAAACTGTAATCCTGGGCTAAGAAATGGGAGGGGAAAGTACAGATATTCATTGTAGGATATACACTTATATTCTGCTTTGTTTTCTTCTTCATCTAGGTTCTTCGTGGATTATTCTCACAGCAGATGGTGATGGCTTTATTCCGTTAACATTTAAAGAAAAGCAAGAGATAATTGTAAGGGATGGAGGTGACGGTTTGGAAGCCTATGGGAGTCACTCCTGCAGACGAAACATTTCTTCTCAGCCACCAAACAGTGTGACATAAGGCAGAAACTACGTGGTAAAATAAGTTCTCCCAAATCCACCTGCATGGTCAAAAAAAAAGAAAGAAACAAACAAACTACAGCAGGACCTCTGAATGCATTTTAACCATAACTCCTGTGCCTTTTGTTTCACAGTAGCTAGTCTTCTTCAGAGTGCTGCAGTCTACAGGATCAAATCTAGAAAACACATGTGTGACACCTGTCACTCTTCTTGGATTCCTGAAACTAAGATGGAATTGCTGTCAGTCTTAGTGACTGACGCACAGTTTTGATATAAATGGTGTGTGGAAATCTAAAATACAAATCATTTTGGAAACTATCCATACATTGACGAGATGAGGCATAATTTTAAAAAGATTTTCAGTATTTGTTTCAGGGCATGATGCCTCCATCCATGGAACTATATACCAGGCTTTCTCAACCAGGGTTTTGTGAAACCCTGGGATTTCTTGATGTCCCTGAAAGGGTTTCCTGAATGAATGGGAGTTACTTAATTTTTAATATATTTTTTAAATTTGTTGAACATTTATCAGGTGATATGACCATATATGGTCATGCCAACCTGCTCCCCCCCCCCTCACACAATGAACAATGATGAGCCTGGAGGGGGTGGGAAGGGGAGCATCCTCAGGTGACGTGTCCACAGCTATGCTTCCCAGCTGTATTCTGCAGAATTGCGCCCCTTCTGGGGTTTTTCAAAGGCTGGATAATATTTCAGGGGTTTCTCAACAGTAAAAAAGTTGAGAAAGGCTGCTATTGAACACTTGAAAGTAACTAATACACAATAGGTGCCTCAAGCAGAACTCCAGAGAGACTTCATTAAATGCTCCTAAATAAATCTCTCAAGTAAATTTTCATAAATACAGTTCCTAGGAATAGTACGTAAAGTATTGTGGGAGCTTTAACAACCATGTATATTAAGAGAGAAAGAGAGAAAGCAGAAGAGTTCTACTTCCTAAAGGATTTATACGGTAATTGAGGCCAAAGGGGAGAAGAACAAGATTTAACTGCAGATGATGGACTATCATCATTTCTAAGAGTCCCAGAATTATATGCTTACAATATCTTTTGCAATCTGGGTAAGGACAACAAGTAATAACCTTGTTTGTGTACTTACTTTTCCTTCAAACTGGCTTTATGGTTACTTATGGGTCCCTGCCCTGGATATTGCATCTTTGTAGACAAAGTATGTACTAATAATCCACAAGAAAAAAAAACAAATTAGGTTTGTTTTGCCACAAACTGAAACATATGCATTTTTCGCATATGTGATTGACTGTATGTATTGTATATGACTTTTTCCAGTATGAAGCTGAAGTCTTTAGATTATGCAATATTAAACATTTATTTTTTGACATTATGCACAATTGTCTTTGAAGATATATCCTATTCCTGACAACCTTCTTAATGTAATCCATGCTGTAAAATACAAATCACTATTTCTGGAAGTTCTTCTGTAATTTCAAACTTTCCTGCTTTGTTGTTAGTTGTGAAGTCGTGTCCGACCCATCGCAACCCCATGGACAATAATCCTCCAGGCCTTCCTGTCCTCTACCATTCCCCGGAGTCCATTTAAGCTCGCACCTACTGCTTCAGTGACTCCATCCAGCCACCTCATTCTCTGTCATCCCCTTCTTTTTTTGCCCTCAATCACTCCCAGCATTAGGCTCTTCTCCAGGGAGTCCTTCCTTCTCATGAGGTGGCCAAAGTATTTGAGTTTCATCTTCAGGATCTGGCCTTCTAAGGAGCAGTCAGGGCTGATCTCCTCTAGGACTGACCAGTTTGTTCGCCTTGCAGTCCAAGGGACTCGCAAGAGTCTTCTCCAGGACCAGAGTTCAAAAGCCTCAATTCTTTCACGCTCAGCCTTCCTTATGGTCCAACTTTCACAGCCATACATTGCAACTGGGAAGACTTTCCTGCTACTTAAAACCAAGCTATTGTATATTTCTAGTACATTTGTTTGGCAGTTCTATTCCAAGACTATCATACCTCAGACCAGGGATTCCTAACCAGGGGTCTGTGGCCTTTCCCCTCCTACTGTAATGGACACTGTCGACAAACCAGGGAAACTGTCGCTTCCATTGCTCACTCTATCCGCAAGCATGAGTGAGTTCTCTTATGGATTCTGTGCCTGGGACAGGGTGGAGTCCACATGCCCACTCCCACCTTAAATCACCTCCTGTTTCCTCCCCCCCCCCCCATCCTCCTCAAGTGTGCCTGTTAACATGGGTGCTGATGTCACTTCCAGTAACATGCTACTTCCAGGGAGGCATGGTCAGTTGGTATCACTTCCAGGGCTCCTCCAAGCCTGAAAAATTATTTCAGGGGCTCCTCCATGGTGAAAAGTCTGAAAAGGGCTAGCCTAGACCAGCTGTCCCCAACCCCCGGTCTGGGGACCGGTACCTCCTCGTCCTCCTCCCCGGCTGCTGCCTCAGGGGCTGTCCTGCTCACCTTTGGTGCTCTCCGGTGGCCACCATGGCTGCGGCTCCCCCTCAGCATGGCACTGCACAGCTGATGCTGGCAGCGCCCCCCAGTGGGCAGCAGGAAGTCAGGGACGCCGGTGGGAAAGCAAGTGGAGCTGGTGCTCAGGCGTTGGTGTCCCACAGCAAAAGACTACCCCCTTCCTGGGGGTTGACTGGTCCCCGGTGATAAAAGGTTGGGGACCACTGGTCTAGACCATAAAATTCAATAATTAAGTTTTAACCCAGAGTTTTTCCAAAAGTTGAGGACATACCAATTTATGTTTCCATTATAAATAAACTAGTTTCTCTGTCATGGCTTCTAGAACACTGGGAACAGTATAAACATGACAAACATCATTGTGGACAAATGTTAACTCAAATGTTAAGAGTTACAGCAAGTGACTTGGCAGTTGCAATACAGCAGGTATACCCAAACTGTGGCACTCCAGACGTCCATGGACTACAATTACCATGAGCTCGTGCCAGCATGGCAGATTACTGAAGATGACCCATGAAGGGGGCACTGAATTTGAAAGTGCTGCCATAATTCATCTAAGAGAAACTTCAAATATACTTTGTAATGAATCCACTTCTAGCATTGATTTTATGCATCCTGTTATGTTTTATAGTTAAAACACAATTTTCAAGAGATATGCTACATCTGGGCCAATGATTATATATCTTTCACAAATACAGGGTTGCCCTTACCTGTAACTGTTGTTCGTTTATGTCTTCTATGTAGACACACATTGGGGCTGCATGAACATGTAGTTATATTGAAAATGCCAGCTAATGATACACTGCCATACACCTGGGGCCACTATTTGAAAAGATGTGCCATTTGTGCCATTTGCCTTACACTGTTTGCAAAATTTCAGCTATGGTTTTGGTTCTTGGTCAGGGAGAATTAAACTTTTACCTGCACGCATCTCCTTGACTTTCACTTATCGCCTTCTTCATACTGTTGCCACCAACATCCCAGCCAGTCTTTAAACTGGTGTTGAACCTTTTCCTGGTCATATCACTAGAACAACAAAAAGGTGTGGCTGGGAGGGAAAAAAATCAAAGCTTAATTTCAAGTCTGTGATGTCATATTTCTAATAGCATGCATTTGAGGCTTTGTCACAGTTACTCTGTACTGAGTGCTAATAAAGGCACAACTGGTGACAATCCACCTCAAATCAAGTGTAACCCACTAGTCTCCCTCTCTAGGCACTTGAAAGGGAAAAAATCCTCGTTTGGCCTTCCCAGCCAGGCACCACACAGTATATTATTACTATTATTTAATAGGCTTATATAGCACCCTTCCTGACAAATGGGCTCGGAGCATTCTCAAAAATCATCAAACTAAAACACCCATGGTACAATTTACAGTTGAAAACGTTCACAGTCAATCATAGTTAAAATAAACATCTAAAATCTCACTCCAACATCCCACCTATACAAATGGCTCCAGAAAGTCCATGGGGTTGGCAAATTAGTTAAAGGAAAGGGGTGGAGTCAGCCGAGGGACCAGAATTTTGGCAATCATCAATCAAAGGCATGGTGGAACAGCTATATTTTACAGGCCCTGCAGGACTGGAACAACTCTCGCAAGGCCCAAATCTCAAGCCAGGAAGCATGTTTCAGCAGGCCAGAGCCAGGGTCAAAAGAGCCTTAGTCTGGGTTGATGATAGGCGCAGCCGCCTCAGGTCACAGACTACTACCAGATTCCCGTTTTGGAAATACAACTCCTTCCCGGGGCTATAATGAGAGAGGTGGTATTGCAAATACAACAGTCTGAGACAATTAAAAGCTTCAAAGAACTGGATACTGTGCTCCACTGACCACCAGCGCAGCTGGCAGAGCACTGGGTGGATGTGTGTATGACAAGGTATCTAACTTCTTATGCCATATGTGGCCAGTGGGATGTTTACTTGTATGTAAAAATGTATACCCACTATTGCAATAAAATTCTGAGGTGAAATTCTAGTGCCAGTTAGGTTCTCAGTAAGGTTGCCAACCTTATTACCACCAGGTAAGATTGTCACCTAGCCCAATTTCACCATTCAAGTCAGTTAATAATCCAAGTATACAGGGAAATGAGGGTCTTTTAAAACGAAGTATACTACATAATCCACAAATTACCTGTTAAGAAAGGCTGTGCATACATGCTTCACCCTACCATATATCTCTGGTAACAGAGTACAGTGTGCACTTGTAAGTCCACACTTGCTGAGTGGCCACTAAAGGGAAAGAGTGCCTACTTGCTTTCCATAGATGGAGGTCTAAAGGGGTGTTAGGTGGGAAGAATGCACACACTTAGGAGACTATGCTCAATTTCAGCTCTCCAGAAAATTCTTAATCTGTGTGATGGACATCTGTGTCACATTCTAAGGGATCACAAAAGAAAAGGAGACTAAGAATGCTAACCCTGTCAATTGCTTCTCCAGGAAAAAAATATGGCTGGGTTTTCTGCCTATGGCATCTTTCAACAGCTTATGAAAGCAAAGCAGAATGCAAGCAACAAGACTTGCATGAAAAGGAGCAAAGTAAAGAGGTTTGTGGGTTTTGTAAAGGTGCAACATAATCTTCCTAAACTATAGAGAGAAAAGCAAAGCTGATGGAATAAGCTCTTTCACTTGACATTTGGTTCTCATAGCCCACCACATTCCTTAAGTTTGTTATCCCTCAACAACTTTAAGGTTCTCTGTAAGACAGACAGGACTTCTTTTTAAAGTTCAGCAGAAAGCTTCATCTGCTTCATACTCTCACAGCTGCCTGAGGAAACAGCACAGAAATACAGCATGGCTCTGCCTGCGTTCAGATTCAAGGCTGGCATGACAAAGTCTAATTTATACCTGAGAAATGTAGCTTTCCCCCCTCCAATTCAGAATTTTGTAACATCTGCCTGACAAAGGGTTTCATAAAACGTGAAAGGTATTGCATACATTCTGGGTTTCACACAGGCCAATATGGATTTTTAGTAGGGATGCTAGTCCCCAGGTGGTACTGTTGTATGGTTTGATTATTAAACTGCATAGTTTTAAATTGTTGATTGCCCCAAGCCAACAGGGATGGGGCAGTATATAAATAACATATGTATTTATTATTATTTATCCCCTGGAATTATAGCTTCTCTCCAGGCGACAGAAATCCGTTCCCCTGAAGAAAATGGCTGCTTTGGAGGGTGGACTCTATAATCTTATACTCCACTTGAGGTAAGGTGACCAGATTTTAACATTGGCAAAGCGGGACACCATTGACCGGGGGGGGGGGTGTTCTTCATTAAAAATTTGGTCTCTATGGAGCAACAAAAAATTTCATAGAATGCAAAAATAGTATTGTAATATATATATATATTTACTTGCAACATAACTACAATTTGCCAGGTGCCCCCAGATGTCCCTCCAAAAGTGGGACAATCTGGTCACCTTGAGGTCTCTCCTCTCCCCAAATCCCACCCACTCTCAACGCCACCCCCAAAGTGTCAACCCAGAGCTAGCTACAACTTTTATTTATTTATTTATTTATTTATTTATCATACTTATATACCGCCCTCCCCGGAGGCTCAGGGCGGTTTACATCATAACAGAGAACAATACATAAAACAGTCTGTAACATGTATAACTGATAACTAATAATTGTAACCAAAATAACAGCACAATATAACGGTATAACAATATAGTACTACAAACAGGTCCAGGGCTTATTGATGGGATTCTGAGGGGGGTGGTTTATTTATTGAATTCTGAGGGGGGTTTTATAATCAACTGAAAGCCTGCAGGGAAGAAAGGAAGCTTAAAGGAGCCTCAACGACGGTCCAAAGCGCCTCATATCGACCACACTCAAGGCACATCCAACCTCCCCTCTCCACCCGCTCTTCTTAAACCCCCTCAGTCGCTCGCGCATGCGCAGAATAGCCATAGCAACTGCCCGATGGCATTATGGGAGATTCAAATGAGCGCGTGGGAGACTTTTTTTTTTTGCCGCAAGGGGCGTTTGTGAAATCATAGAGACCAATAGTTAGGTAGAGCGCCCATGACGAAAGACCATAGGGTGGGGAAAGCCACTGCGCGTGCCTTGACTCCGTCCCTTTCCGTCGTCTACCATCGACGACAGCGCTCGGAGAAAGGCCTCCGAGACGCAGCGCCCCCTGCGGCAGCCCGGAGCAGGGCATGGTGCCGGGGCATGTCCTTCGCCTCTTGCTCAAATCCACGGCAGGGATGGACTGAGCGCCAGAAGAGGCCGGCGTCGTGCTCCCCTGCGGCCCCATGATCGCCTTTCTGTTGAGGTAAAAAAGGCCTAAGTGGGTCGGGGTGGGAGAGCTTGAGGAAAACGCTGCGGGCGACGCAAAGCGGGGAAGGCGGGGTCGAAGCTCTGAGGAACTTGAAGGGGGAGGTGGCGGTTTAGTGGTCTATTTGGCGCGGCCGGCCCCCTGAGGAGCTGCGGCTGTGTCTAAAAAGTGGAAAGGGAGAGTGATATTTCCCCGCCCGAGTGACCGCCGTCACGTTTCTGCCTTGAAAACGCGAAATCGACGGGGTTCTCTCCACGGCCGAGGAATGAAGGCTGGAAGGGGGGAGTCCCAGGCCACGCCCCCCGTCCTCGAGAGAGGCGTGGCCGTTCCAAGCCGCCTCGCGGGGACCAAGGCGCATTGATGGTTCTGGAAAGGCAGAAAGACGTGGGTGGGATGCGGGGGCGGGGCCAAGTGGAACGGGGTGGAGCTCTGTATGTGAGGGCGGGGCGTTGGGAGTGTAGGTGAGGCATCCTCGAGGGTGGTCATATGACCCCTTGGGGAGCCTTGACGTTAGAGTCACCTGGTCCTCCCTGGACATTGGTGGGGTGTGTGAGGGGTAGAGTAGCTAGCTCCAGAGAGAAAATCCTGGAGATTTAGGGATGGAACCTGGGGAGGACAGGGACCTCAGTAGAGTGCAGAATTCAGTCTCCCAAACAGCCATTTAATCTGGGATAAGTGATTTCTGTCACCTGGAGAGCTGTTGTTATTCTGTGGGATTCTCCAGGTCCCACCTGGAGACTGGCATCCCTACCTGCCCCATCAGAAGGGGGCTACAAGCTGAAAACTGTGAGAAGGAGAGACCCAAGTGATGATTCCCACCACTCTGCCAGGGAGGCAGAACTAAAATTAGTCCTCTTCCTGTATCCTTGGTGGGTGTCACCCATCCTTCAGTTCTGCTACCCAAGAACTACAATATGATCTATATAATAATTCTAATAAACTAGTAAAAGGAGGTAAGTTGCACAGCAATCAACACTTAACAGGTAACACCTGTCAACAGGAGTCATATGAAAAAACCGGAAGAAATAAGATAAAATATAGCATAGCAAAATATATGTATACCAATAGTATGCAGAGACTAAATAAATAAAGCAATGACGGTATACTGAGAGGGACAAGGAGCCTTTCTGTCCTCAGAGGAGGACACTTTTGGGTGTGTCATTAATGGCTGTTCTCCCTCTGAGTCAGGAACACACCTTCATTGGGACCTACCAGAGCTGCTGTAAAGCAAGCTAGACTTGCCAACCTCAAGCTGGGGCCTGAATCCCCTGAAACTATAATATCTGCAGATCACTTGGGGCCTTTCCAGGTTCCTCCACCACCATCCCTTTTTCTTGGCTGGGTATATGTTCCTAGCCAATAGCCATCTATAAGCTAGATGGAAGATGGATGAAGTGGACATTTTAACTGTACGGTCTTTAAAATTTTAATTATGAATGTTTTAATTATGTTCTAAACCACATCAAGCCTGCTCGTGGAGAGGGGCTGCCTATAAATATGATGATGATGATACAAAATGACTGCTTTGGACAGTGGGCTCTATGCCATTATTCCCAGTTTAAGTTCGTCCTCAAACCCACCACCTCCAAGTTCCACCCCCTGAGTTTCTAATCCTGGGTTGACAACCCGGTGACTGGTGCAGTGGCCCACGAGTGTGTTTCTGCTGACTCTCCATTGGGCCATACATAAGAATTCCCCGAAATGGGCTTCTGCCAGTGTTTATAGTGGGTCCTACTGTCACAGATTTCCCCACCTGCATCTTTCCGTACCACACCTTTGCAAGCCCATTTGTGGAATCCACCTCTTACATTTATAGTAGTATCCTTAAAACATCTGAGGCATGTTTTCGATGGAGTATCCAGTGAGGCTCTTAATTTTGTCCAAAATCTTTTGAGGCGGAAAAGGGAGAGAGGTGTAATTATACAGAGGCATGACAAGGAGCAACTCATGGAGGTAACATTTAGATTCCCCACCCCAAGAAAATTAGCCCTTCAAATCTTACTTGTAAAAGTTAATGATTGTGCCTCTCTTCCATTGTAATGCAGTAACAAGCAAGTTAAAAATGCAGAAGCTATTACAAAATCCAATTATGAAAACCATAAAATATTTCTAGAAATATGGGTCATGGGTGAGAGAATATGGAACCTGATTTTTACTCTTTCTTAAAAAAAAAATCTAAAGGGCTTCTGACACAGAGGTGGGCAACAGTAAACGACCTCCGAACATCTTTTGCCTTGAAAACCCTCTAATCCGGAGAACCGGATTTGATCCCCCTGTTCTCCACACGCAGCCAGCTGGGGGGACGTTGGGTCTGTTGCAGTTCTTTCAGAGCTCTCAGCCTCACCTACCTCGCAGGGTGTCTGTTGAGGAGAGAGGTAGGTGATTGTAATCTGCTTTGAGACTCCTTTGAATAATAAAAAGTATAGTACAAAAAAACCCCAGCTCTCTTCAGCTATAACTTGATAAGAACAACAACAAATGCAGAATAATGAATTTTGATGGGTTTTTTTCAGATGTCTTCCACCTGAATTTAAGAAACAAAACACAAAATGGAGCTGGGGAAAGGGAAGCTTCTGAGGACCGGCCTCAATGCCTTATACCAGGCCATACATCCTGTGCACGGCATTGCTTGGACCGATGGCAAGCAAGTGATCCTGACGTCATTCTACCTACATAACGGGGAACCTAAATTTGGTAGCTCCAATGTGGTGGGTCAGTTTGAACACGTTCATGGGCTGTACTGGGGTCCATCGTGCATGGAGGACGTCCCTGCCCTTCTTGCCATTCAGCATAAAAAACACATCACCATGTGGCAACTCTGTTACAGCGCTTCTGAAAGAAATAAGCTTATGGTTTATCAGATCAGCGAAATCGGCGAGGCCTTTCCTATCCTCCCCCAGGGCTGCATATGGCATCCTCAAAAAGAAATCTTGGCTGTGCTGACCACTCGGGATGCTTCCATCCTGCACACAGTTCGCCTCAACAACTCCAGGATAAAGGCAGACATCAAAGGCACGGGGCTGGTCCATTGTGCCTGCTGGACTGAAGAAGGCAACCGCTTGGTGATTGGGATAGGCAGTGCCCTCCATTCCTATATTTGGAATGACGATCAGAAAACTCTGAACCCATGCTCTTTCTGCCCGATATTTGACGTAGGAGGCTACATCTGCGCAGTTGAAGCCACTTTGAGTTGCCAGGTGGCCGTCACTACCGAACTTCCGCTAGATAAGATCTGTAGCTTGAACGCAGGGACAGCATTTGAAATCCCGTCCGATGCTGTGTCAAACTCTGTTCCTTCACAAACCACGTCACTGAGCTGCGAAGAGGAGTTCTCTGCGGAAGTTGGGAAGAAGATCCCAGACCAAGAGCAGCCTTTACCTGTCCGAACTGTTGCATCTTCGCCCGTAGATCTGACCCATATTCTTCCGAGCAAACCCCGATCGGACAACACTCCTCTAATCCATTTAAGAGCAAAGGACTACCTAACAGGAAGTGGCCAAGATGCTTCACACCTGATATTAGTGACTTTTGAAAAAAAGGTGACTGCTACCCGAAGAGTCAGCATCCCGGGCATTCTGGTCCCAGACATCATGACTTTTGACCCCAAAAATCAGACTGTGGCCGTAGCGTCCAACACCTGTAATATAATTTTGGTGTATTCGTTGACGTCCTCCCACTTACCTAACACGCAACAGATTCATCTTGAGAAAAGCGAGAGGCCAAAGGGATTGTGTTTCCTCACTGATAAGCTATTATTGATACTGGTCGGGAAGCAGAAATTAACGGATCCTGCTTTTCTTCCATCCTCGCGGTCAGACAAGTACCTCCTTCGTTTGATGTTCAAAGAAGTTGTATGCAAAGAGAGTTCTTCTGCACTTTCTGGCTCTGCTCCGGCTGGTTCCGTAAGCCTGGCTGGGAAAAGAGAGGGCCTTGACACTCACTCTGACGTTCACCCTCTGAGTGACGGATTGCTCCTCCCAGGCTGCACGCTAATTCCCTCTCCTAGGCATAAAAAAAAACTAATTGAAGAAATTAAGAGCCCTGCTAACGAGCCGAACCTGTTGATGACTGCGGTTGACTTGAAGGAAAAGAATGTCTCCAAGGATTTCCCCCAGATTCTGGAAACTTTGGACACTGAACCGACAAATCGTTCGCTGGTTCTTCAAGGGCTTCAGATGCCTTCAGAAGCTTCTCCAACCCAGCGAGTGCAGAGATCTCCTGAAATTTCAAATCCCTCCAACGTTAATGTCTTGCGAAGTGAGAAAGAAGCCGGTTATTTCCCTAAGAATCTTGAAAGGTTGTGTAGCAGCTTTGCAGAGTTGCAGCATCAACTTTTTGAACTAACTGAGCTTCTGAAATCTGGGAAGAAACCTCTGCCGGGATACCCATCTTCTCGAGAACCCTCTTTTGTGAATATCACTTGCCAGGTAATTTTTTTTTTAACAAAGGTGTCTTCAGTTACATCCTTTATAATCATAGCTATAAGTGCTTCATTTCTTCAGAGGGAGGTTTATTTTCCTGCTGCAGAGGAAAATAATAAAAACTCTTTAAATTTGGTTGCATAAGCCTTGGGGACAAAGAAGAAGAAGAAGAGTTGGTTCTTATATGCCACTTTTCCCTACCTGAAGGAGGCTCAAAGCGGCTTACAGTTGCCTTCCCTTTCCTCTCCCCACAACAGACAACCTGTGGGGTGGGTGAGGCTGAGAGAGCCCTGATATCACTGCTCGGTCAGAACAACTTTATCAGTGCTGTGGTGAGCCCAGGGTCATCCAGCTGGCTGCATGTGGGGAAGCGCAGAATTGAACCCGGCATGCCAGATTAGAAGTCCGCACTCCTTACTACACCAAACTGGCTCTCAGCATGAAGTGCATTCTGGGAATTTCCCACTGGGGATGAACCGTAAGAAGAGTCTTGCTGAATCAGACCAGTGGTCCATCTAGTCTAGCAACCATAGTGGTCATCTGATTGTCCCAGAGGACAAAACAGCATAGAGGCCAAGGCCTTACCTATTACCACCTGCTAAATCTGGTATTCAGAGATATACTGCTTCAGGATGTGGATCTTCCTTTTAGTTACCTTGCTTGCCTCGGGTAAAATGTGAAGGTTCCTTTTCGTAACTATGGCTAGTAGCCACCAGTGCACCTCTCCTCCATGAATCTACCTTAACCTTCTTTCAAAGCCATCTGTGCCTTTCCAAACCCCCTTCCAAGAAGGCTAGATACATGTCAGTCTCCATGTGCCATTAGCAAAGTTTGAACTTCCCACATCAATTGTTTAGTACAGTGGTTCTCAATTTGGGGGTCGGGACTCCTTTGGGGGTCGAATGACCCTTTCACAGGGGTCGCGGCAGGGCAAGCAGCTTGCCCGGGGGGGTGTCACCATCCACACAACAGCCTTGTGGGGTAGATCGAGATAGAGAGTCCGTCTCTCTGGAGAAGCAGAAAGGAGCAAGATCAGCATGGTGGGACAAGAGGCAGAACTGAACTGAGAAACCCTGGAGAAAAAACATTTCTATACAATCATGAACAATGGATCTTCACGCCATTGGTCAGTTTCAGTTTAATTTCTGTGAAAGAACACTTGCCTAATTTTATGGTTGGGGGTTACCTCAACATGAGGAACTGTATTAAAGGGTCATCATTAGGAAGGTTGAGAACCACTGGTTTAGTAGATGATGCAGATGTAGATCTAGTTCCACAAGGATCTCCATTGATACTACTGTCGGCCAGCCCTGGTCAGTACTTGGATGGGAGATTAACAAGGAAGTCCCAGGTTGGTATGCAGAGACAGGCACTAACAAACCACCTCTGAATGTCTCTTGCTTTGAAAACACTACAGAGTCGCCATAAGTAGGTTGTGGCTTGACAGGGGGGCAGGAATATATATAGAGAGGGGAATTTTAACTGTGCACATCTGCTATCCTGTAAGATAATTAACATGCAGATCAGCCTTGCTGAATCTGGATGCACCAGAACGGATTGAAGTAATTGAAGAAGTACAACTAATTAACACACTAGCCCTGAAACATTTATCCTTTATTTGCAGAAGGATTCTGCAGGAACTGTGACACTTGAAAAGCGAGCTGTTATCCTCTGTGATGGCAAACTTCGTCTAAATATAGTTCAGCAGATTTTCAACCTGTGTCTTGTTGAAATGCAGCATGGTAAGTAAGTGCCTGGAATCACGGAAGTGGCATTTAAAATACTGGATTAGACAGAAAGGAAGGTAGTGAGTCCTTGCATGTGTGCGTGTGTGTGTATAATTTTGTGTTTCACAATTGATCTGTTTCCAAATTCAGCTATTTCTTTTTATACACTTGCTTAAGATGAGAGTGAAGGAGCCAAAAATCCATGCTTAGTTTTAGCTGGATCTGTACTTCCCAGAAGAATATAGCATACTGGGGTTGTTAGATTTCAGTTTGGTGTTTCAGTGGATTCTGAGGGCTCTTTAACGTTTAATGGCCCTTTAACGTTTAAAGGGCCATTGCTCTGGACCAGCTGTCAACACTGAAGGGCTTCCTGACCTGATTCCCCATGTTTCCAGTATTTATTGGGAGAACTCTATTGGGCTATATCAGGGGAAAAAAACCTTCATAGTTTTAGATATTGCTGATCTGACATGTTACAGGAAATACTGGTTGTTGTATTGTGTTGGCAGTATCCAGTTGTGCACCCTTAGAATTAGCCAACTCATTATATATTTATTTTCACAACTCAAGTTCCCATTAATCATTACAGTGACCTGAAAAGGAGTATTGATGTGTCTTCGGAATGGCTGTTGTCTTCTGAGCCATTTTTGCAACATAGCTATTAGATTTACTTTTATTGTTTTCCAGGAATACTTCAGGATTTGATCTGTTTTTCCCCCTTCCCATTAGACATGCTTTACACATCAATACTCCTTTTCAGGTCACTGTCATGATTAATGGGAATTTGGGTTGTGAAAATATTGAGTATACTAATTCTAAGGTGTACAACAGGAAAGAGGTGTGTGTTTGTGTTGGCGGGGGCACTAGGGATATTGCCTGGGATCCAAGGGAGCAGCTATCTGGCAGATATTACAGCATTAGAAATAATTACACATACATAAACAGATTAACACTGGTCCTCAAGAATTTGTCTCCAGTTTCCAGGCATGTCCACAAATGCGCTAAACAGTACATTTTAATGAATTAGTTGGGGAAAACATTATAGACCCTTTTGCTGTTGGATTCAAGGCTGTAGCCATATCCTTGATTTAGATGCATTGAGGTTCAAATGACACGAGTGATACATTAGTGCACATGGGGGGCCAGACTCAAGTTATTACAGCTATTTTGAAAGTAGATGAAATCTCAAGGCATGAATGAGATCTCTTAACACTAAGGTTACCAGGGTCTCCCTGGTCTTGGTTGAGCAGGGGCTTGGGTTGCCAGCTCCACATGTCAGCCAGCCCTCAAAATAAGAAATGACAAAACTGATCTTAAAAAATCCCTCTCTTTTGTTCCACGTAATCATTCCACGTACTTGTTCATGAAGTCGGGATCCTAATTTGGTTTTTGCTTTCATGGGTATGGAAGTAACTGCGTTAGCGTGTGTGTCGTTCGAGGTTAATTGACGCAAAGGGGATTATCTTGTTATGTGGCACGGATAAATAATAGCATGCAGCCTTCCCAATTGACTTAAAGGAAAAGCAGATCTCCCGCTAAGGTTTCCAGCCACAGGATAAGCTTCATCAGAGGTAGGTGTTGAGGAAGTGTGTGTCTTCCAATACACATCTACGGTTCTTGTGATTAGAGTAGGTGGTATTTTCACATTGTAAGAGCAGCCCATGGTACGCACAGGGTAGAAGCAACGTTTCCCCAATTCAGCCGCTTCCACTGCTTGGAACTGCATGCGTCTTTTGTTGCTTGTCATCTCGCACAAGGGCCTTAAATGACTTTCAGGCAGGCTGTGATTATTGATGCGACAGGCAGCTGCCGAATTATTCCTCCTTTTTAAATTAAAGAGGCTTATCACTTGGAAGTGCGACTTGGGTCAGTCTTGCGTGTATGAATTTATTGTGGACAGCGCGTTAGATTCACAGCCTTGCAGTCCAGGGCCCATATTTAGAAAGCCCTGCACGGTCCTGCCCTCAGCTCGAGTGCACAGAAAGCATTAAGCAGGAAGATTAACGGTTCACATGACCGTAAGCTGCAATCTTCTCCTGCCGCCCCTTCCAACATAGCGTTACATAACCGGCAAACGGAGCCGCTCGCAGGAACTGCTGCAGTTGCTGAAATTACTTGCAATGCGCAGCAGCTCCCTCATTGCCGTAAAATCGGAGAAGTCCTGCCTAACGGCAGACGGCTGCCTACCCTTGTGATCCAGTTTGGAAGCATGTGTGTCTTTTGAAGAGCTCACAGGACCACTGCGGGAATCTCATTCTAGCCAGCCGAATCAGACATTTGGGTCTGTCCATTGTATCCCCGTTACAAACAGGAGCAGGTCTCCACTAAAACTTGGTTAATAGGAGCAGATTGGAGGAAGCTGTTTAGACCTGTTACTGGCACAGAATGACAGCTGCTTTTCTTGCAAGGCATGGTCAGTACAAATGAGAAAGGGCTGTTGGAAAAAGGAAAGGAAGCAAAGTGTTGGAAAGGCTTTCAGCTGGGGAATGGACCCAAAGCCCTCTTCTGATGTTTGCAAAGGGGCAAAATTGCTTTCAATTACCTTAGGGAGCTATCACTGTTGGCTGTGACAGCAGCTACTGCACCAATCCCCACTCTTACTTAAGAGCCAGTCTGGTGTAGTGGTTAGGAGTGCGGACTTCTAATCTGGCATGCCAGGTTCGATTCTGCACTCACCCACATGCAGCCAGCTGGGTGACCTTGGGCTTGCCACAGCACTGATAAAACTGTTCTGACTGAGCAGTGATATCAGGGCTCTCTCAGCCTCACCCACCCCACAGGGTGTCTGTTGTGGGGGAAGGGAAGGGAAGGTGACCGTAAGGCGCTTTGAGCCTCCTTTGGGTAGAGAAAAGCGGCATATAAGAACCAACTCTTCTTCTTAAGATGAATTTGAGTGCCAAGCAATCAATACACTCCACAGCAGAAGGAAAAGGCTAAGGAATGCAGAGATACAATAAGCACATTTGTTGTCCAGAAACACACAAGTTTGCAACATTGTGGGATTCAAAAGTCGGGACTCAATTCCTAAGGCATCAACAAAACCCAGTGCTTGCTGCACAGCAATGGGCTGCAGTTGAACAAGATGAAGGAATTGGTTGATGAAGGAATCTCCCTATACCAGCAGCCCCCCTTTAATGGGTTCTGTTCTAACTGTTTTCTTCGTCTTGGGGCACGCTTCGTCTTCATCATGCCTTTGGAAAGAAATGTTCTTTTTGTTGTATTCATAAAGTTAAACACTATTCAGCATATTTAACTTGAGGCGTCGACGAAGAATGTAGAAGCCCTAGATTTGTCTGTGGGTGAATTAATTTTGTTCATTGTGATGGGCCCAAGGCACCCTGCTTTCTGATGTACCAATTTCCCCCCAAATTTGTCTCTTTGGTTTTCAAACATTAGCTTAAACAATAATTCAGGAAATGTAGATGTCCGAGAGGAACATTTTCGTGGATTTTTCATAAACTGTGTTCTACGGAATGGAGTGGCTGGATACAAACCTGTGTTTTGGCCAAGTAGCAGTTGCATCCTTCCCCTTCCCTTTGCTGGCCACACTAAATCTCCATTGGTAAGCAGACCTCTTCTTTTGGCAGCAGGATCAAAATGGTTGCCAGTCGTTGATTAATCTTGCCTTGAGTACTTCCAGCTAAAAACGTCTTGAGTTTAATTTTGGAGCAAGTCTACTAAAGTTGTGACTGTTAGTTGAAGTCATAACAAAATGTTTATTTTTTGAAACGGTGTTCTTTACAGTCAGTATCAATCAAAATGAGCTGGGCAAACAAGTATACTTTTCAGTGCCAGGTGTACCATATCAAGCTGTTCACATTATGTAGAATGCAACTTGATGGAGGTTGTGAAGCTGGAACGGCCGCCTTACACCTGATGCCAAGAATGGGAAAAGTATCAGATTCACAATCTTCATGTTAACTGGGGAGGGGGAAAAATCACCTATATGTAATTTCTTTCTCAGATTTATCCTGGATCGTTCTCACTGCAGACAGCGAGGGCTTTATTCCGTTGACGTTCAGCACGCTGCAGGAGATGGTCATCAGAGATGCTTGTGCCAACCCTCACGAAGATAGCGTGAATTCTTCCAAAACCCTGGACATTGTCAACTCTGCCGGTGGCTATAGAAATCTTTCTTCCCAGAGTGTGGATCACTCCACCAGTTCTTTGGAAGTCCTGAGAGAACATTCTTCCAGGAGTCTAGGGACCAGCAGTTCCTCTGACCAAACCAGCCCTAATTCGTAACTTGAACTAACACTGTTTACATTCAGGACAATTTGTTAGCTGTCAAGCCTTGCAGCTGTGCATAATTAAAACTGGGTGAGTTGTGCTTTTACAAGTGTATGACATTTGACCGTTCTCTAGATCTTCCATAGACTGTTTTGCAACTTAGTACAAACTAGAAGTTGTGTTATTTAAAATATTTATAAGCCTGCCTTTCTCCTGAGCATCTCAGCTGGCAAAAGATTTACAATATCACTCCTACCCCATGTTTGTACACCAGGTTTGCATGTTTCCTGCTCTGCTGAGGGGGAAAAAGCTTCTGATTTGTTAAAACTTGTTTCAAACAAATGTTTGTTTCCAGATTACAAATAGAACATTACTAGAAATGTTTTTTTTTCTACGAATGAAGAAATGTAAATGTCATTGCCAAAATTATAAGGTCTCTACGGGAGTTTGCCCTTAGAATTTAACTCAGGAGATGTCTCGGTGGAGACCACACTGAAAATAATGTATGAATGTAGCTTTCAGCTAGTATGAGAATTCGGGCGTATTTATTATCGTATCACAATAAACCTTGCAGCTGAAGGTTCTGCATCGTTATACTAATGTAACTTTTATTTATTAAAATAATTTATATTCCTCCTTTCCTTGTGGCTTAAGGCAACTTACAAGTCAAAAAAGCATTAGTATAAAACCAGCAGAAGAAAACCCCAAATTAACCCCACCCACCAAGTCCATATATTAAAAGTCTTGTGGATTAAAATGGGTTTGCGGCATATTCTGAAGTTTTCTAACTATGGCGCCCCCTTCTTCTCAGGCAACCCGTTTCACAAAATAGAAGGTGTAAAGCAAAAGGCATGGGCCGGTTGGCCACCTCTGTCTTTTACAAGTGCCTGTAATGCTAAGCAAGTTGATTGATTTAGTTCCTTTATACCCTGCTTTGCTCTGCCTTCCATGTTATTCTCACAGATGACCCTGTGAGGTAGGTTAGGCTGAGAGCCAGTGACTGAGCCTCAAGGTTACCCAGCCAGCTTCCTCCTCTGACACGTTAACCAAGACACCACGCTGGCTCTCTTGTCCTAAAACCTGTACAAGTCCTACAACTATAGATCAGAGCTGACTATCAAAAGGGGCACTGCACTGGAGCCTGCCTTGTCTCACCCTCAGTCGTCCTTCAAAGTGTCCCTAGCCCACATTTATAGCATGGTGCTGGCAGGGGCTTGTGGTAATTGTAGTCCAGACTTGGCCACCCCTAATCTAAGGTCACCCTGATTTTCTGGGTATGCGCAGGGTTAAGGATCCAAACACTGACATAGGCAGCTCTTTGCCTTTTGTTGCAGGGACGTTAAAAAAGTGTTTTTAATAGCTTGGACACCACTGGCATCTTCTCAGAAGGGAGATATCTCAAGAAGCTCTTTGACATGCATGAATAAAGCCTTTCAAACCTTGCCTGTTGACGCAAACATTAAGTGTAACAGCAGCCATACTGGGGTGAGGTGGGAAGCAAAAAGGACGCTCATGTTTTTTCCTCCACCATGGTATTTTTTAAAGCAGTGTGCAAACGATACTTTGAGAGAATCTCCACACGCTTGCAAAAATGGGTACATTGGTACCTTAGGCCAGGGGTAGTCAACCTGCAGTCCTCCAGATGTCCATGGACTACAATCCCCATGAGCCCCTGCCAGCAACCGCAGGTTGACTACCCCTGCCTTAGGCTGTTTTCTGAAACCATGCCCGGTCACAGGATATGCAGCTGCAAGCATTCTGTGTGGAACTGCCAAGCAGCTTTGCATAGATAAAAATGGTGCCAGGTGGCGCTGCGGTCAGGTTGCCCTTTTGGTCTTCTTTCAAGAAGCAACAGAAATCCAAGCATCAAATTGCAAGTAATTGTTTGTTTGTTTTTTAAAGCAGTAGTGCAAACCCAAATGGAGCACACAGATCTCTAAAAGGCTAAGCCAGAAGGGGGGGGGGGATGTAATCAGTGGCTCTGCCAAACAACACTAGAGATTAATTTAGATGATGCATGAGACAGTGTTAATGGGAGCCAAGCTGAATAATATTTCCTAGTGCTGGGGAGAAAGGCCAGATATACAGTTCCTTTCAAACTGGTTGTTTTTCAAGATGAAGAGTATCAGCTAAAAGTAATTAGTAAGTTTCCCATTAACTTACAACCCCTCTGTTTAATTAACTGTTCTCGTTGATTTTTTTTTCTCCTAATAAAAATGGCTGTGTTCTGTAGATTAATGAGGGGAGACCGTACATGAACACATGAATCTGACTTCTTCTGAATCAGACCGCTTGACAAATGGTTGCATTTCCCCTTGTTTTATTTCTCCTCTGCCCTGGGATAAGGCTGAAAAATAGATGATTTATGTTGAAACTGGGGCGCATTTTTCTGCCATCCCCCGCCCCCCAAAGCCTGCTGTTAAATCCTGCTGTTAAGGGAATTATACATTATTTTTTAAAGATGGAGAATTTGTTGAGCCACTGGACTCAAAAGTACAATAAAGGCCTGTTTCTACTGCCTACTTCCCCACTTCCTTCATGTTCCTTAGATTTTCCCTAGCATCATCTCATATAGTCCACCATGGATTGGATCCAAACAGTTTTGCTGCTAGTGAAGAAGGAAGGAGGGCCACTTGACCAAAAACAGTTCCATGAGGGCTTATGGGACGTACACAGGCATAGGGAGGGGAGACAGAGATATAGTAAGGAGGAGAAACTGAGTGAGATGGAGTGAAAAAGCTGTCCAGATTCAATCTAGTGTCTGCTTCCATTTCAGGATGAAACAATGAAGCAAACAAAGCTTGTTTTCAATCCAAATACTCATGCCCTATTCCTTTTCTTCATGCATTAGACTGGCTCTCCACACACACCAAGGCACGCTTTTTTACTATGGGCTACTTCTTAGACATCTTTACACATAAGTGTAAAGTTTTGCATCTGGGTCAGAAAAATGAAAAGCATGCCTACTGGATGGGGGATACGCTTCTAGGTAGCACTGTGTGTGAACGAGACCTTGGGGTACTTGTGGATTGTAAACTAAACAGGCAGTGTGATGCAGCGGTAAAAAAGGCAAATGCCATTTTGGGCTGCATCAACAGAGGCATCACATCAAAATCACAAGATGTCATAGTCCCATTGTATACGGCGCTGGTCAGACCACACCTGGAGTACTGTGTGCAGTTCTGGAGGCCTCACTTCAAGAAGGACATCGATAAAATTGAAAGGGTACAGAGGAGAGCGACGAAGATGATCTGGGGCCAAGGGACCAAGCCCTATGAAGATAGGTTGAGGGACTTGGGAATGTTCAGCCTGGAGAAAAGGAGGTTGAGAGGGGACATGATAGCCCTCTTTAAGTATTTGAAAGGTTGTCACTTGGAGGAGGGCAGGATGCTGTTTCCGTTGGCTGCAGAGGAAAGGACACGCAGTAATGGGTTTAAACTTCAAGTACAACGATATAGGCTAGATATCAGGAAAAAGTTTTTCACAGTCAGAGTAGTTCAGCAGTGGAATAGGCTGCCTAAGGAGGTGGTGAGCGCCCCCTCACTGGAAGTCTTCAAGCAAAGGTTGGATACACACTTTTCTTGGATGCTTTAGGATGCTTAGGGCTAATCCTGCGTTGAGCAGGGGGTTGGACTAGATGGCCTGTATGGCCCCTTCCAACTCTATGATTCTATGATCTTGGTATCGTCATGAGAAGGGGGCATCCGAGAACTGTGAGGGTGCTCCAGACTCTGTGCCAAAAGTTTTCCCTGGTACTGAAATCAATTCTTACATCTCAGACCCCTTAAGTTGTAGTTACCTATTCTCAAGTTCTTTGCAGGCTTACATTACTAAGCCACGGGAACAAACTGACTGACGAACTGAAGTTTGTCATGAATTTTGGCCAGTTTGTGGTTCATGAAGCGACGTTTGCGAACTGAAGAACTTTCATGAATTTTGGTGGCATTTGTGGCGGTTCATTTGGTGGAGTTTGTGGGGGAGCAGAAGGAGGAGGCTTAAATTTTAAATGGCTCACAAACCGATACGAACTGAGCCAGTTTGCGAAACAACCTCCTGGTTCGTATGGATTTATGGTTCAGCCATAAACAATCAAACCGCAAAATCGCGGCTCATGCCCATACCTATCCACGAGATAAACATTTAGACATTCCCCTGGTCTGTACTACATATGACTCTCACCAGCTCTGGGAGCAGAGATGAATTTAATTCCAGAAACCTTAATTTTTAAGCAACATATCAGAAGGAACGAGAAATAATGTACTCCACATACACACATACGTAAATCCTCAAATGGAGTTTCTTGGTATGGTGAAGGTGGCAGAATGGTCCCATCATAAGCCTTGGATGGAGGGTAAAGAAACTGCCAAAGCCTTCCTAAACGTACAAGTACTTTACTTTGGAGGAAAAAAAATCAATGTAAGTGGAGCTATTACAAAATACGTAAAACCAGATTTTCATTCATTTGAAGCATGGTGTGGTCAATAAAACATAATCACTGCCATTTAAAATTTCTAGCACCCAGTTCATTGTCATTAAATTCATTACAAAATTTGCTGGGGATGTAGCATTAGAGCAATTTTTTTTTGTTTGTTTGAGACATCTGATAAACTATTGGATCTTGTTACCGAAAGCATGCCCAAGTTTTGATCTGTTGTATGTTCTTAATTGAAAATGCCAGGCTGCACTTCCCAAAACCCAAACAGGACAAGGGGTGGGGTGGGACTTTGCAAGCCCAACGTGGTTGTTTCAGTGGGTTTGCCCAATAGTCCTGGTACAATGGCCCCTTTTTTAATTATTATATTGATAGCATTTGGCAAATGATGCAGGCAATCAAATCATGACTACTGTATTTCCCTTTTAGAGAAATACTATATTTTGCCATTCCACCTACCAAACAGAACCTAAACAGTTGTAGGGAATTTTCTATATGCCTTCAAGGTATACAATGGGAACTTCATGGTTGAACATTTAATTTGGGGGCAGTGCCCCTTGTGCCCCCCCCCTTCAGTTTACAGTTCAAACACAAGTAGTGTGGTGTTCTTCTAAATCCATTAAAGCCAACGGACTTAGAATGGCATAACTCTCCTTACGATGGCGTTGTTAGAAAGAGAGAGGGAACCTCGCCAAATTTTCTTGATGCAAAATTCAACATATTGACCCTTAATGCCTGCTGCTATGCTTAACTGTTCAGTTCATGTCTCTGGCTCTAGCTACACTATTTGTTTCTTTTCCTTCTGAGGGCTATACATGTCTTATATAGTCTCAGCGGATAATCTGAGTGATGCTCTATCATGTTCTGGGAGAGTGCATTTTTCAATAATACTGCAGGCTACAACACTTCTGCACAGCTTAAGGCCTTCTCCCACTGAGATGAAATGTCCTTGAATCTTGCTTAACTTCCTATGCATTTCAGCAGGTGCAGTAGTGCATATTTAAGTAGTTCAAATGTAAAAATACTCAACATTAACAACATCCTCCTTTACAAAAAAAAATTCCTAAACTTCATTTCTTTCTATATATATTTCAGTTCATTATGGGAGTGAAATACTATTTCCACTTTTCAGGTTTATTCAGCTCTGCATTTTAGCCATAAGGATTTCTCATTTAGGTTTGACTTTGCAACTAACCATTTGGACCCCCACGATGTTGCGGGGGGCACACTGACGCACAACAGCACAATATCAAGGGCAACGGAAGGACTCCAGCATGAAAAGGGAAGCTCTTCCTTCGTCTGAGGTCTCGCAAAGAGAATTTTTTAAATGGTCCCAAATGTAAAAATGTACAAAACCCGAGTGATTAATGCCTTGTTGTTCGGCCGTATATTTTTGCACGTGGTCATTTTTGAAAGGGCACAACTGGATGACTAAAAAAAGAAGATAGAAAGAGCCCTTATTTTAGGCTGCACTTAGTGTCTTTGTGTACAAGCAAGGCACAAGGGTCATACTGTTGAACCATGAAAAAGTGGGTGGGTGGGGAAATAATTCTTCATAATATTTTACTCGGCTGTATTTAGAGGTTTAAGATGAGTTGACTACAGGCGAGTCTGGGCCCAATTGAAACCACCTGAGTCAGGAGAACATGATCCTTTTAAAGTTCTGATCTGGTCCATAGTTCTTAAGTAGTATTCATTTTCTTAGTGCCTGCCCATAGCATTTTACCAAAACACATTCCAGAGTGACAGCTTTGGCTGTCTGCTGCAGGCCAAAGTCAAGAGAGAGTCTTGTGCTACCTTAAAGGCTAACAAATTTATTGTGGCATAAGCGTTTGGAAGTCTGGCCTCTTGCTCATGAACACTGAAGGCCACCATAAAGGTGACAGGGCCACAAGACTCTTCATGATTCCAGTTATTTGCTGCAGTGTTCCCTTCCAAGGCCTATCCTTCCGTCTCTTCCAGGACAAGATGTCCGCCTCGAGATGGTACTGTGGTTGAGGCTCAGAATTAAATAACAGCACCGACTACTGCATCTTAACCAGCAGCTCCGTAAGAGCTCGTTGACACAATACCCTGTTCTCACAATAATGAATCCTAAGCAGCTCCCTTCTGAGCTACAGCCCCAATTACTGTTTGTTTAGAAGGTGGACCGCTTCGAGAGAAAAGCTTCCAGTGTCGCTGAGGTAGAGCTTCAGTAAGGCCAACACAACAGGTCGCGATCCCATTAAGCGCTGCTACTGGATCAGGGCTTCCCTTGTGAAGAGTGATTTCTATTCAGGCTTTCAGACCAAAGTGTTTCCTTCAGTCTTATTAAGTTTTTGCATGTTGGAATTAGATTGCCTGTTTAAAAAAAAATCACACAAAAAGAAAGGTGAAGGAATTGCTGGGGAAGAAACATTACATTGGCAAACTTGGGTGTGATACAGTATGGTAGTGTTAAGAAAATGGTCCTTACAAAGCTTGGTTTTGTTTTTAAATGTTTTAGGTACTTGTATGTCTCGTAAGGAATGTCCTATGTATTAGAATCAGCTACTTCCTTATGCAGTTCTGTTCTTCAGTATTTGAAGGGTCAATTGGTTGCCAGACTTGGTTGCTAACTGGTTAATGGGGGCCAAGGAAGGATGACCAAATACTGCTGGCTTTAAGATAGCTGCCAGATAGCATCTGAATCTAGTTCAAAATGCTTAATAGAATCCTGCATATCTTAGGGAGAGCCACCTTCTGTGTTCAACTTCGTTCCCCATTCAACCTGGCAGGAAAAATGGCTCCAAATGTTCTAGAGCCAATTGTCCATCATCAACCAATAGTACAAGGCCCTAGAAAACTGTAAGGTCAGGCATGATGAAGATCATTTGTCAGTAAAATGCAGACTGTATGGTTTTCCAGCCTCAGTTTGCCCCAGGGCCACGCAGAGAATGGTGAAGAGTTTAACCTTTCAACCTCTGCTCAGTTTCAGTATTCAAAACCAAGATTTGTACTTCATTCGCAAGACTGAAGTGGTTATAAATGAGAAGAGATAATCTCATTAATAACCACTTCAGCCTAGCAAATCAAGTACAAATCTTGGTTTTTATTAGTTAGACTGAATGGAGGTTGAAGGCTTAAATCTCCCCACCATTCCCCGCATGGGAATTATAAATGCTGTTTATGCACGATATATTTTTTCACAGTCAGAGTAGTTCAGCAGTGGAATAGGCTGCCTAAGGAGGTGGTGAGCTCCCCCTCACGGGCAGTCTTCAAGCAAAGGTTGGATACACACTTTTCTTGGATGCTTTTAGGATGCTTTGGGCTGATCCTGCGTTGAGCAGGGGGTTGGACTAGATGGCCTGTATGGCCCCTTCCAACTCTATGTTTCTATGATTCTATGATACTATATGACTTTCAAAGGCATTTCTTTCTAAAATCGTAAAAGTATTGCTTGATATTTAGCATAATGTATTGGGACAATGCAACAGTGTGGTAGTTACACACACATGCATGTAAGTGTGTTTGGGGTTTTATCGGGGTTTTATTAAATTATAAATGTTTATTGTAAGCCACCACATGTTTCTGGAGAAGTGGCGGGATATAAATCGAAAAATAAATTTAAAAAATAAATAAATAAAAAGGGCTAACTCAAAAGTAGGTAGCAGAACAAAGTTTGTGTCCAGTGGCACTTGTACAACCAACAAAGTTGTATTCAATGTATATGCTTTCATGAGCCATGCACACTTCTTCAGATACAGTATACACACAAAAAGCTTATACCTTGAATACAACGCCACTGGTCTTAAAGGTGCCACTGGACTCAAAAAGTTCTTCTGATTCTTCAGACCAACACAGCTACTCACCTGAACCCAAAGTAACCTAGGATAGAAAAAAATATCCCATATAGTAAAGAACAGAGGCTTGGATGCTGGTACAAAACCAACCTTAGCATTTCCAGGGCGTACGTAGTTTCCTTCTGACTCTTTTTGTCGATTGGGTAGAAGAGGAGTATGAATAAGCCTAATGCGATGAGGCCGGATGGGACCCCTCCGAGCAGAATCTTGAGCATGGTAACCACATTGTCGGGCTGTCTGCAGGCACCTGATTTGTAACCAACAAGCCTATCGAAACACACACAGGACAGACCATCGTCATCACATCTCCACTGACAGCAAAAGCCCCCCCGCCCCTACCCACAGTTTGAAATCCTGCTTTCATTTCTTTCTGCAGATGCTCAGAATTGAGTGAGCAGAAGAAGAGTTGGTTCTTATATGCTGCTTTTCTCTACCTGAACGAGGCTCAAAGCGGCTTACAGTCGCCTTCCCTTTCCATATATGGTCATGTTGACCTCCCGCCCCGAAAATGGACCTGGAGAGGGTGGGAAGGGGCCCCAAGTGGGCGTGTACACAGCTATGCTTCCCACTCGTATTCTGCATGATCCTGCCACTTCTGGGGTTTCTTGAAGCCTGACGAATGTTTCAGGGGTTTCTCAATGGTAAAAAGTTGAGAAAGGCTGCTTTAGGCTGATCCTGCATTGAGCACAGAGTTGGACTGGGTGGCCTGAATAGCACCTTCCAACTCTATGATTCTTCAACCCATGCATATTTATTATTAATATTATTCTTGCTGTTATTATTTTATTTTCCCAATTGGCTCAGGATGGGTAGCCACAAGGCAAAAACGCACAAAAATATAAAAAATGCCATACATTAAAACCATCATAATACAAATTTAATTTTTTAAATATTAAAAACCACCTCCTTAAAAACCTTACTGGGGAGGGGTAGTTTATACTGGGCAGATCAGGGTGGTGTTTTTTGTGGGTGGGTGGGTGGGGTTAAGTAGGGAGGCCAGCACTGCAAGTGTCTTAATAGCTATTTATTTATTTAATTCATGTTACACCACTTTTCTCCTCTTCACCATGTTATCTTCACAACGACCCAGCAAGGCAGGCTAGGCTGGAAGTGCAAGATTGGCCCAAGGTCCTCAAGCAAGAGGCAGTGTGGGGATATCAATTTGGATCTCCCGGATCCTAGTCCTTTTTAATCATACCATGATGTGGGCTTTGTACATACATTCCATATGGCACCCATTCGATGCATATATGTTGTCTCAGAAACATAGTGAAACATCTATATATTTATATATTTTTCTTTCTGTCTCAAATCCAGGCATAGATTTGGCAGTCTTGGGAAAATGTTTATGCATTAATGAACAGCTACATTAAAAGTCAGCACCATGGAAGAATAGCGGCCGCAAATAGTTATGTAGATTATGCTTACTTGGCTGGTGCTGAAAAGTTCTTTTCCAGAGCAAAACCAGCCCCCCAAAATTGAGCCAAGAAACGGGGGGGGAGGGGATATTTCCTGATCTTTATGTTTTCCAGCTGTGAACTATCTGGAGCACTATCTAAAGCTTCCATGAGTTAAAACGTATTTAAAGCAAAGGAAACCATTTTTTATTTAAAAACAAAACCTTCAGGGATATTCAATCCTAGGCAATAAAAGCCATGTCAAACTGGAATGTCTTAAAATGCATATAGAAAAGAGGCAGCTAAAAACATTGAAGGGGACCGCCCTGATTGGGACTGTAAAGCTCAGAACTCATACTTTACTCTATTCCGGTTTGGCCTCATTTGGAGTACTGTGTTCAGTTTTGGGCACCCCAGTTGAAGAGGGATGTAGACAAACTGGAGCATGTCCAGAGGAGGGCAACAAAGATGGTGAAGGGTTTGGAGACCAAGACATATGAGGAAAGGTTGGCGGAGCTTGGTCTGTTTAGCCTGGAGAGGAGACGACTGAGAGGGGATCTGATAGCCATTTTCAAGTATTTAAAAGGCTGCCATGTAGAGGATGGAGCAGAGTTGTTCTCTTGCCCCAGAGGGACAGACCAGAACGAATGGGATGAAATTCATTCAAAAGAAATTCCATCTCAACATCCGGAAGAAGTTCCTGACAGTTAGAGCGGTTTCTCAGTCTAACAGGCTTCCTCGGGAGGTGGTGAGTTCTCCATTTTTGGAGATTTTTAAACAGAGGCTGGATAGCCATCTGACGGAAAGGCTGAATCTGTGGAGGCTCAAGGGGGTGGCAGATTACAGCGGATGAGCGATAGGGTTCTGAGTGAACTGCATAGTGCAGGGGGTTAGACTAGATGACTGAGGAAGCCCCTTCCAACTCTATGATTCTATATAAGGGTACCACCTGTTTGAAAACATTCCCATGGTGTAAACAAAATCCCTATGCCAATAGAGAAACACGTGTTAGGGAGAAGGTTTCGAGTTCAGCCTTATTCTTGTCACGGTAGGCTGCCAGACAGGCGCCTCGTTTGACAAGTGCCAAAGCAGAAAGTGGTCCAGTGGTTAGATTCTGGGTTTGAATCCCCACTCTGCCATGGGAAATTGCTGGGTGACGGTGACAGGGCAGCAGCTACAGTTAGCAGACTGAATGAAGAGGGAAGAGGAGGATAGGGATGGAAGTGACAGACCATGGCTGTGGGAAATGCAGGGGGGAGGCTATAGGAGTCACGGAAAGAGATGCGGCAGAAGAGCTGGCAGAGGAAGCACTGGGCAGGAACAAGGCAAAGAATCCAACTACGGAGTACTCACTGGAGGCATTATGAGAAGACCACCCACAATACCAAAAAATTGCCTAATGATGATGCATAGGAGAGGCCTGCAGACAGACCAGGCAGAGAGTGAGAGGACTGAGAAGAAAGGACAGGACCAGTGTGGTCAAGTGACACGGACTGAGTAGAAGTCAAGAGAGACTGGACAGGGATTCTGGTTATTTTGGGGGGGGGGGATCACCTAGGCATGGAATTGGGGGGGGAAGCGGGGGGGGCAGGAGTCTAGACTAGATGACCAAGAAGGTCCCTTGCAACTCTATGATTCTACAATGTAGGAATGGACTGATGAGCTCACTGGGAGAGAGACTAATGCAGCATGTTCTAGCTGAACGTGTGCTATAAGCCTGCTGTGAAACAAAGGTGGAGACAACAGATACATAGCAGAATGTTATCCTAGTGCCAGAGTGGCCAAGCATGAACCTGGGGTGGGTGAGTCCTGCATATTTGGTAGGCACCCTGGTCTGAGTCCACTGTCAAGGTCACAGAGACCTTGGGTTGGTCTCACACATTCAACCTAACAAGGTGGTATTGAAATGGAGAGGAGAATGATGTCAGTTCCTTTAGGACTCTGCTGGGGAGAAAGGCAGGCTATAAATGAAGCAAGAAACAAACAAACCACCCACGGGAAGGATGCCGCCTGGATCAGAACGCCAACTCCTGACTGCAGTTTGGCCTTATGACCCCACTCCACCAGAGAAAACATTTGCCCGGTCCTAGAAGAGAGGTACGGCTTCCCAAGAGGGATAGGAAAGATCAAAATAGATGTCAGTTCAGCATTCTGCTTTCTCACCCCACCATGGAAAACTGTCAGAGATGCGCCAAAAGTCTTCCTGAATGAGGGATCAGAACCCCCAAATCGCAACAGGGACCAGCCAGTTCGATCTCTCCTGTTCACACAAAACTAACTGGGTGGCACAGGAGAAGCATGGAGTGATGATCAATGTTCTGGGTTTCTCCCCTGCACGTCCCAGCACCCTGAGCTTCGTTCACAACCTCCTGGGTGCAATGGGGGAAACTTCTATCCTGCTAAGTCCCTGCAATGCATTAGGGAAACGTGTTGAAGGGGAGTCTGATGAGCTGCCAACACTCATTTTTCAAGCAAAGGGAAAGGTGAGTTTCAGCGGCATCCTGTTTGAATTAAAGGGACTACTCACTCCAGAGAGGATGCAGAGATGCCAAGTCCAATTCCTGCTGATATCTTGGTAAAAAAGATGTATGAAGAATAGAATATGGTTTCATGTCCTGTCGAACGAGGATTCTGCAGGCGATAGCGGTCGACCACATCTGGCAACATGGACCTTAAGTCAACATTTTTTTTAAAAAGAAAGAAAAAGACAATGTCATAACGGATTTCACTGAAATCCCCAGGCTTTTAGCTGTGTACATTTTGCACACATTGTCACCTTTAATGTCATGATTAAGGAAGCCTATAAAGTTAATTAGTTTTAAACAGACAAAAAGAATTGCAAGGTATAGCAAACTGATTGCATCCAGTTAGTTGCATCCGAATTTCCTTTCAAAGACCCCTCTCTTTGTCATTCTCTCTCCAGGCTAGTGGGCAGGGACTAGGAATGCAAGAGAATTGCCATTCAAGAATGAGCATGGGTGAACCAGACTGGAATCGCATTCTTGATTAACATCCAATTTAATTGCTTTGGCTTCGCAATAGCCAGAACAATGGGGAATGAAACTGAAATGGAGTATACACAAAGTCCTCCTGGGAATCTCACCAGGAACAAGAAAAAGAGTCGTAAAAGCTTTCCAATGAATCAATCACTTTTAAGAGAAATCTTTATCACTACCTGCATCACCAAAATATCTGCAGCTCTAAACAGTTTCTCAAAGCACTTATTCTGCTGTCTGAAAACACTTTTTCAATCAAACTCCTTTCTCATTAACAGCAAAATAAAACAAAATGCCAAATGCATAAAAAAAAAATTGCTGTCACATTAGTACTGCAATCATTCTAGGTTTACCAGCTTCTAAGCCCCACTACTGAATGTATGTCTGACTTTTTACTAAGGTTTGCTTCACGTGTTCTTTTTTAAAAAATTAGGCCAAATATCAAATATGGCAATGTGTTTCCCAATATGAATAATCAAGAGAAAGGCAGGTTCAGGTGGGGGCGCTTTTGCAATTCTGAAAAAACGTAGACAATGTCAGACAGGGGACAGGAACTGGAACAGCATATGGAGGTGAGAGGGAAGTTATTGATGGGGGGGGGGGAAATGCAATGAAATAAACCTGGGCATGCTCAGTCTCTCCTGCTGAAGCCACTGCCCTTTCCTTGCACAGACTGACAGTCAAAAAAGAACACAGTCTGAATCTGGTGGCACTTTGAAGACCAATACAGTTTAATTCATGAGCCTCTTGTGGCGCAGAGTGGTAAGGCAGCCATCTGAAAGCTTGGCCCATGAGGCTGGGAGTTCAATCCCAGCAGCCGGCTCAAGGTTGACTCAGCCTTCCATCCTTCCGAGGTCGGTAAAATGAGTACCCAGCTTGCTGGGGGGTAAACGGTAATGACTGGGGAAAGCACTGGAAAACCACCCCGTATTGAGTCTGCCATGAAAACGCCAGAGAGCGTCACCCCAAGGGTCAGACATGACTCGGTGCTTGCACAGGGGATACCTTTACCTTTACCTTACAGTTTAATTCGAGGTATAAGCTTGCACACTTTGTCAGATACTTCCTCAGGTCTGATGAAACATGCATGCACACCGAAGCTCATACCTTGAATAAACCTTTGTTGATCTTAAAGGTGCCCCCAAACTCAAACTTTGTTCAAAAGAGAAACAGACAGTCATGCCTGTTACATCTCGCAAACCCTCTCCCAACTCAGGTCAGGGACAAACGGCAAGACAAGCCCAGGGGCTCCCAAGGTCAAAGCCTGGTGTTTCCAAAGGTCAGTTCAAATGGCTGCTTCCAGTACCATGCAGTGAGCCTGGGAAGTTAAAAGGCTGCTGATCCTGGTATGAATCACGGAAACTGCAGTCAAGTCACAGCTGACTTATGGTGACCCCATGGGATCTTCAAAGCTGGAGACGTTCAGAGGTGGTCTACCTCTTCCTTGGCTCTGAAGAGTGGCTCTAGATCTGACAAGATAGGGCTTACCTGGGCCATCCAGGGTTCATTCTGCACACAATAGATAATGCAATTTCAAAGTGGTTTGGCAGCTGGATTTTCCTGTGCGGCAGTGGTCCCCAACCTGCGGCCCGGTGCCGGACCGCAAAGGCCATGGCACCGGGCCGCGGCTCTCTCTCCCCGCCCCCCCCCCCGCAGTAAAAAACTTCCCAGGCCACAAGCTTGTGGCCCGGGAAGCTTCTTACTGCGGGAGGGCGGTGAGAGGGAATCAGGGCCGGGCCGTGCATCGCGCATGCGCGGCCCGTGCGGGCGCGGCCCGATGTGCGGGCATAGCCCGCGCGTGCGTGGTCCACGCGGGCACAGCCCAATGCCCTGCTGGTCCCCAGCCTCAGAAATGTTGGGGACCACTGCTGTGCGGAACAGGAAAATCTACTTCTAAAGTGGATTAAAAGTGCGTTATCTGTTCTGTGCAGAATAGGCCCAGGTCAGAACTGGTCTGGATCCTAACACACTATTTCTAACCACAGTCTGTAGACACCAGCTCGCTATAAAGGGCAATTGTCAAGATTTGCGTGGTTACTAGCCTCCTGCCATGATCAGCTGGTATTGCCATTTGCCAATGTCCCTTTGTCATTTTGTATATTGTTGTCTGCCACTAGGGAGTGGGTCTGGGAAAGTTAACGGACTGTTTTAAACTGCTTTGCATGGCTGGCTAGCTGGCTTGTGCAATCTAAGGGCCAACTTTCCCTCGGGACTATGGAACTGTGGGAGATGGGAGCTTGGACATCATTGGCGAGGCTGGCCTTGAGGCGCATCTGGGCGCAGGACTAGTTTGCGAGCTTTTCCTGAGAATAGGGGGAACGAGCTTGTTGTCAGTTGGGGGTGGGGTTTCTGGGGTTATATTGATCACTGCACTGCCTATCGAACCAGTTTCAGCAAGAATAAGCAAGAGCTTCATATTACTAGCCCAATAAACTGCTTTTGCTGCTAATGCCAAGTATGTTCACTGAGAAAGTCAATGGGGATCTGACAGGAATCCTATGCAGTTAGCCCACTGAAATCAATGGGCTGAGCTTGTAGTAAACACTGGGTTGTACTATTAATCATGTAAATTTAATGCCTAGTTAATCATCTGTGATTGGACCGACAAGCCTGGCTAAATAGCCAGTACGGTATAGTGGGGTAGAGCAGTGGTCCCCAACCTTTTCATCACCGGGGACCACTCAACACCTTTTACTGAGGCCCGGGGGGGGGGGTAGTTTACTCCTCTACTCTCAACCACTGCCCTAACACTCTCTGATCGCTATGGTAATGTTTCAAAATAAGATACAGACACGCCACAACAATGAACATAAGGAACATTTTATTTTCATGGAAATTTAACTCATGACAATGACAAATCAATGGGAACCCTGAGCTTGTTTCTCTGCAACGAGATAGTCCCATCTGGGAGTGATGGGAGACAATGACACCCGAAGTGTGTTCTAAAGGGCCGGGCGGGGGGGGCGAGAGAAGGCGCCCTTCGGGGCCCACCTCCAATTAGTCGAAGGACCACATGTGGTCTGCAGCCCAAAGGTTGGGGATCGCTAGTGTAGAGCAAGGGTAGTCAACCTGTGGTCCTCCAGATGTTCATGGAATACAATTTCCATGAGCCCCTGCCAGCGTTTGCTGGCAGGGGTTCATGGGAATTGTAGTCCATGAACATCTGGAGGACCACAGGTTGACTACCCTTGGCCTAGAGTGTTTGACAGGGTCTGGGAGCCTCAGAGTTGAATCCCGACTTATGTCAGAAAGGAGGAGGAAGCTGGTTAAAAACCAAACATGCTTATTTATTTATTTTTATTTATAGTTACATTTCTGTACCACTACTCCTGTACCACAGGCTGTACCACAAGCTGGGCCAGCTTGTGGCAGTTTACAATAAAACACAGCATAAAAAGACCCATAAAACTAGCATCATCACAATACACAATCGATGGTGGTAATACCTACTGACCCCCCAACGTCTCAATGTACTGGCGACAGTGGTCATATCCCACTGATATCAACAGGCGATGTAAACCTAGGGGGAATTGATCACCCAAAACAATCCTGAGCCCAATCCAGAACACACATGGGGGGGGGGGACCCAATCTTATAACTCCGGCCTCCCACCTGGCCTGCCAGCCTCAATCGAACACCTGGTAGAAGAGGCCCTGCGGCCCATTTTACAGGCCCTGCGGAACCCAGAGAGCTGGCATCAGAGGTAGGACATGTCAAGATGGGAATCTCTCAATTCCAAAGTGTGGAGTGTGTGAACAGTTGCTGGGCATTTTATTTAGAGTGTGTGTGTGAGAAAGAGTGTGTGTGTAATGCATCACATTCCTATCTTATGTGAGAGTCTCTCCTGGGAGATTCTTAGATAAAGACATTCTACACTTTGGCAAGGAGAGATTTCCATCTTGCTGTGCCATCCACAGTTAATGGCAAAACGTCAGGAATTAAAACTAATGGACCATGACCACACAGCTAGGAAAAAAACCCAACAACCAGTTGACTCTGGCCATGAAAACCTTCAACGATTCATTCTTTCTTCTGCTTACTGAGGACTCCCGAAATCAACTTGGTACATGCACACAAACAGGATGTAGTCTGCATGGAGCTTTTATTCCAATCCTAGGTCGATTCAGTCCCTGCCATCTCCACTGAATGTGATTTCCATTTTGATTTTGTCCGATTTAAATTTTTCCCTCTGCAACAAGCATGATTGATCCGGAGTGACCTTACCCTTATCCTGGAGTAGTTTTAACCCTTAATATTTGAAGAATAGGATTGAGAAAGCATGAGGAGCCAGTGTCTGCTTCAAATTTGTTGCCGAGCTCCGTGGTAGAGAAGTCCTGATTGGCCAGGGCTGACTCCGTGGTAGAGAAGCCCCGATTTTCCAAGGCTGTAAGCTTTCCTTAAAGGGGAAGCCCTAATTTTCTCTCAGCATTAACTCTAGAAGCCCTGTTGATAGAGATTTGCCTCGTGGTTTTTTTTCTCCCTCCTCTGCTGTCTCCAATCCTCTCCCTCCCATTTCAAGAAAAGAATGATGCTCCGGCTGCGTTTGGCTACCCCCGCCCCTTCTGAACTCTCCTAACCATGTGCAGAACACTTTTCTGTTTCAATGGGGAAGGGAAGGAAGGAAGTGGAAAGAGGAAAGGGAAAGGGGGGGGTCAATCTGGATTCAGCAGGATCCACAATGGAATAAACAAAGTAAGTGCAGATTCAGCCCAGGATACGATTCCCCTCCTACCATGGCAACAGCAAAGATGCTGCAATGCTCAGTCCAGATGCAGAAGCTGCCATGTAAGCCACTGTCAGGCTAGGGATGGTCACCAGCATGAGCACTAAAGGAATCATCCACTAGAAGAAAAGGAAACAAAAGGAAAAACAATTAGATCAAACACAGTTTTGAACAGGTCACACTGAAAAAAGACAGAAAGGTTTCAGATGACCCATTCCCACCTTCACATGACATTAAAGGACTTCAGCTCACAGTAAACAAAACAAAGCAAAGGTCTGCTAGTGGTCCAGTCAATGGGAAGTAATACTTGGGGCAAAGTAAGATGCTAGGCAGGTATAATTCATCCAAGCCTGGGAGAATTTGCCATGCAATAGTCAAGACTATAGCAAATTCTTCGTGAAGCCATGTTTCAGTCACTTTTGAGACCTTACCAGCAGCGTCACACCCTCCTAAGTGAACCGAAGAGTGTAAATCTGCTCAGGATGGCAGACCCACAAAGTAAAGGCAATATTAGTCAGTCTGTATATCTAATTCAAAGCAAGAGAATCATTTGTTGCAATGTATTTTACAACCATCTCACCTGGCTGCTAAGTTGATTAAACCTCTGTTGTCAGTAGGTTTCTGTCCAGAGTGGAGAAATCTAATTACTCACTTTCTCTGCCTCTCTCATTCTTTCTCTCTCTCTCTCTCTCTCTCTCTCTCTGGCCCATTATGCACGGCCGCCGAAACGGCTATTTCGGGTCACATGGAAAACGCGGAGGGGGAAGACGCGAAGCACACCGGTTATGTACGGGACGGGGCGCGACGGCAGCAAAACCCAGAGTAACCGATTATGCATGCGGTGCTCCTGGCGCCGCCTCTGGTTGCGCCCCGGTCACCGGCACAACTAGCTGTGCTTTCTTCCGCATTTCGCTAACACGGCTTTTTTGGCGGCACGCACCGAAGCTGCAGCCGGTTGCAGCTGGCACCGTGCGTTATCGGTGATTTTAGTCGCCGCCATTCCACCCCGAATGTCCGTTATTCCCCCCATGCATAATGGGTCTCTCTCTCACACACACACACACTCACATACCTCTTCTCACTACACCAAAACATATTTTCATTGTGTCCTTCTACCTAATGGCAGCTGTACTTTACAAAAAAGCAGACATGACCCCCACAGGTACAACATTATTGGCTGCTGAAAACACATGATACCCACTGGGCATACTAAGGGCAAAGACACAGGTATGTAATCTACCTATTATATGTTTTGCCTGCTGCATGGATTCACTGCTATAACCCTGTGGCATTCTTTGGTCTCCTCTGCATTTTTTATCTGCCCTAGAACAGTCACATGCTCTTAAAGGTGTTACTGCCCTATTAGGAGAACATGTGAGAGGGCATGTGGTGGCAGAGCCCCTGTTCTGCCTGCAAAAGGCCCCCGGTTCAATTCCTCACATCTCCAATAAAAAGGATTAGGTCAGCCTTTCTCAACTTTTTTACTGTCGAGAAACCCCTGAAATATTCTTCCGGCTTCGAGAAACCCCAGAAGTGGTTTGAATGTATAAATATGGTTGGGAAGCATAGCTGTGGACACGCCCGCCCAGGATCACTCCCCTTCCCACCCCCTCCAGGCCAATCATTGGTCATTGGGGGGGGGGGGTCATATCATCAGATAAATCTTTGACAAATTTTTAAAATATATTAAAAGATAATTAACTCCAACCCATTTGAGAAACCCTTCCAGGGCAGTCAAGAAACCCCAATGTTTCATGAAACCCTGGTTGAGAAAGCCTGAATTAGGGAGTAGGTGAAAAGGGGGGCGGACTCTGGACTGTTGCTGCCATTCTTAGAAGACTTAACAGATGAATGGTCTGACCAGGTAAAAAGCAGTTTCCTGTGTGCACCAAGGTCAATCTTTTATAATTTTAGAAATTTTTAAGGGTTTACGTTGGCCATCCCTGCACGGTTCCTGCCTTCTTACACCTTCCAGGACTAGCAAGCGGGAAAGTAGTTGCACAGGGCTTGCTTCCCAAGCCCCCTCCCTTTCCAGTAGTAGGCAGTCATCCAAAGGACACCGCCTACGATATGAGCATGGCTTTCAAGCGCAAAAGAGAGACAGCGATTAACAAGAAGTCTTGACAGCCAGCAAAGAGCATTTGCGTGCACATAAGTGCACACGCGCGCGCGCACACACACTTGGCACTGTTCAGCAACAGTCCCAGTTCCACCACAAGAGAGCACTCCAGCAATGCAAGACCGCAGCTTGCTTGTGAGCAAACAAATTATAAGACTGACAGCAAACAGAGATTGCAACATTTTGCGTGAGGGCATTCAGCGTATGTAAGCAGATGCAAGGTTGCGGTCGTCATCTTACCTGTGAACAAATGTTCTACTGTTGCTTATGCTATGGTTGCCTCATTGTTGAACTTATATTTTATTCTGTTATGCAATTCATGTTCCCTGTAAACCACCCTGAGCCGCAAGGGAGGGTGGTATATAAATGCAACAAACAAACAAACTGCTTATCCGCTCTGAAGCCAAAGCACCTGGATGTTGCTTTTTGTTTTGTAAAGCAACACTGATATAAAAATAGAGCTTGATCATAAATTAACAGGTAATTTAGACTTCTAAGGCACGTCTTCCTTTCTGACAGAGGTTCTACCCTCCTGGTACACTCAGCATCCTTTATCGGCTTATCTGGGTAAGCATGCTGTGAGAAACTGCAGGCTTGTGGGACCTTGGCTCACAACTACAGAGCAAGCCCGTGGGAAAGCTCTCATAGAAAAGGGTTCTCTGGTCTAAGGAAAGCAAGGCACTCGATTTTACGAAATACAGAAAGGACAAGTGCGGGTTGACCACTGAACAATTTTTTAAAAACTATTCTTTCTTATATGACATCAACTCGAACCAAGCTGTGCATTAGCATCACGTTCACCATAACTGAGGACAGTCATGAGCACTCCTAAACTAGCCGTAATCTGGTGGGTTTCAGAGCCTGGGCCTGGCATCCAAGGTAGCTTGCATGTTGTGTCATAACAGCTTGCTTACCGAGATCCCACAGGCTGCTTCCTTTTTGCCAAAATGCAGCAGGAACCATTGCCAGAACGGAACGCTCAAGACCGCTGACACCTAGGAGGACAAAAACTGTGTCAACAGAAATGCACATAGTTTTTTTTTTTTTTTTTAGCAAGGCAGATCAACAGGCATGTGTTTGGTCTAAAGCAGCCTTTTTCAACCTTTTGACCATGGAGGAACCTCTGAAATATTTTTCAGGTTTTGAGGAACCCCAGAAGTGGTCCGCTTCAGAGAAGCGGGTGCAGAAATAAGATGCGGAAGCCAGCCGATTGATCACTGGCCATTTCCATTGTGGAGAAACAGACTAGAGCCTATTCTGCACACATTGGACAATGCACTTTCTAGGTGCTTTTGCTGCTGGATTTCCCCATGCAGAACAGGATAATCTACTTCTAAAGTGCATTGAAAGTGCATTATCCAACGTGTGCAGAATGGGCCTAGGCCTTTAGAGCAACAGGAGAAGTGGGCTCCAGTGACAAGTAAAGGCCATCTGAACTTCTGGGAAAAAACCTATAACCCCTGGTGAGCTCTCATATAACCCCAAGGTTCCCTGAAACCCTAGCAAAGAATCCCAGGCCTAAAAGGATTGGAATTTGGCTCAGGAAAAACAAAAATGTCAATGATCCTTAACTACTGTGGACTACAAAGCAAGCCTTAGGTATAAGGTAATTGTGAAAAGATGAAGAACCTATTGTGAAAAGATGAAGAACCACTGAAGAACCTATGAGACCATGGAGGTGAATGACCCACCCCCAGATGAAGAGATGGGGCTGATGTTTCTGTGCATGAAGAAACTGTCATTTTGACATTAGCCGAGGTAGAAGCAGAGATAAGACATTTCTTGACATTTCTTGAAGCAGTTCGGGGATATAGATGGTCTTTCTTTCTCTGGGGATCTGACCCAGGATAGTGGATTGGTTGCTCCTGCAGGCATGCCTCTTTGCTGCTCTACTTGTCAGTAAAGGAAATATTTAAATGTTTATATCTCACCTTCCAAGCTTGGCCAAACTGTGGCTCTCCAGATGTTCATATACTGCAATTCCCATGATCCCCTGCCAACTGGCTATGTTGGGTGGGGGGACTTGTGGGAATTGTAATCCGTGAACATTTGGAGACCCACAGTGGCCACCCCTGCAAGGCAGCTTGCAATACATAACAATAAAACTCCAGATTCTCCTTCCCCAGCCAATATTACAGAAATCATTTCAGTGTTCTTTCCCTCCAACCCAGGTAACTGTTGCCTGCGGAATTTCTTGCCCCTTGGGGAGAAGCAGCGAGTGGTCATCACGAGGTTCAACCAAACAGGAACTGGCAGTGCTATGCAGAACAAGAGTATTTTCACCCATCAAAAGAGGGCAGGGCAAGGGTGGCCCAGGGCAAGTCTAATTGCCTCAATTTAATAAGCACCGATCGATCGAGCGATTAAACGGGCAGCAGATAGTGAATCTCCTTTCAAGAAATGATAAGAATGTTAATTTCATACCCATCAAACTTCCTAGCCCAAATCTTGCTTGTCTGTTTCCCTGATTGCATGATCGTGGGGTCACGGCCAGTTTAAGAACATGCAGAAAGAAAATGTGAGAAGCATGATGTATTGCACAAAATAAATTTATCATTGGGCAGGCAAGAATTCCCAGCTAGAGGAGCATGACAAACCGGTGACGATCTTAAAACTCGTCTCTCTGGTCAACAGCAAAGAACGGTAATGACATAGCACATCATAACTCAGAAAGGAAACACTGTTTCCTTTGGAGTTATGGAAGAACTGGGATACCTTTGAGTCCCGTTTGAGAAGCAGTTGCCCTTCTTTAAGGCAGTCACATGAACACGGCATCACCATGCCATACTATGAAAACAAGACAGGACTCAATCAAGGAGTCCCTGCTTGGTCCACACACTTACCAGGATGGTCAGTACTAAATTTTGGAAGTGGCTTTGAAGACTGGCCGTCTGGATACAAAAGAGGACAAAGTTGCTTTGTTCGAGCTCGCGTGTCGAAGGCAGAACAAAACAAAAACGGTGACAAAAAAAACAAAACATCAATTGAAATGAATGGCAGAGCAGCATAGATTGATCTCAGCCAAGTGCCCCCCCATTTATAATTCATGCATTTCCTGAACGAGAGTGCACACAATGACTGGCTGCTGTTAACAGTTAAAGCATATTGGTTTGCTGCCTGGGTATTGCCTCAGAGGATAATCAAAAACCTTTAGCCAAGTATTCTGCATGGCTCTGACATCTGCTCAGGGACCGAGAGGGGAAAACAGCGAAACAGACTTACCTTCGGCTTCCTGCACATGTGTAAGGAAGAGAAGTCACTTGCTAAACAAGAGATTATTCACTTGAAGATAAAAAATACAACCGAGTACAGAGTTAGGTGTGATGAGGGACTTTACAATGGGTGCCAAGAACTTTCTAAGAGGAAGGCTGTTTGAGATGGCTCTCACTCTCAAAAGCAACTATTGATGATGATTTTTCTCCCTGCAGTCCATCTCCTTCCCCAAAAGATTTACTTCTTGGGATTCTGTGAGCAGCCCAGATGCCCATGAACTCTGACAACCCTTCAAGGTTCTGGAGCAGGCTTCAACCTCTAGAAACATCGGCTTTGAGCACTATACTGCCCTCTCCAGAAAAAAATCTTTACATCCATCAGCTTCTTCCTCCACATCAACAATCCCAGCACTTCGCACATGCTCTATTCATGGTGTTTCTCTTGCAATAACATACCTGCCCTTGCCAAATCCCATCTGCAACTTCCCAAGCCATGTTGGGATGGCACCCTAAGTACACTGGTAGTCAAAAAGTGCATCATGTATTATAATGAACATCATTAACTAACTTTTCTACACCTTATAAAACTCGGAGTATGACCACCCCAGTGACCATTCTCTAGGCTCTGTGGATAGCGGTGCTTGGTATGATGAAGCCTTCTAGGCAGTCCAGTCCATGACATGAAGGCAAAAATTCCTACGAAACCCTACAGATTCCTTGCCCTGATCAGGATAGCCCAAGCTAGCCCGATCTTGTATCTCGGAAGCTAGGCAGAGCCAGCCATGGTCAGTAATTGGATGGGAGACCTCTAAGCCAGGGGTCGTCAACCTGTGGTCCTCCAGATATCCATGGACTACAGTTCCCATGAGCCCCTGACAGCAAACGCTGGCAGGGTCTCATGGGAACTGTAGTCCATGGACATCTGGAGGACCACAGGTTGACTACCACAGCTCTAAGGAACATGGGGGTGGCTACACAGAGGCAGCCATTGGCAAACCACCTCTAAATACCTATTTCCTTGTATAGCCTATGGTAGCGATCCCCAACCTGTGGGCCGCAGACCACATGTGGTCCCTCGACTAATTGGAGGTGGGCCCCGAAGGACGCTTTCTCCCCCCCCCCGGCCCTTTACTTCATCTCCCCCAGCCCTTTACAACACACTTCATTGTTGTGGCGTGTCTGTATCTTATTTTGAAGGGATGTTTAAACATTACCATAGCGATCAGAGAGTGTTAGGGCAGTGGTTGAGAGTAGAGGAGTAAACTACCCCCCCCCCACCAGGCCTCAGTAAAAGGCGTGGAGTGGTCCCCAGTGAATGGTCCCCGGTGATAAAACAGTTGGGGACCCCTGCCCTATGGGGTTGGCATAAGCACCTCCCACCTCCACCATCAAAGGCAGATTCCTTTGTTACCTCCATTGCCCCACTTCCTTCCCTGGTAATCCACTCTAAGTGACAATGAAGCCCCGGGAGTCCTGTCAAGCATTCATTTTGCAGGGCCTGCAAAAAGGAGCTCCTCCACTGGGCATTCGCTTGAGGCCGACTGACTCAAAACATCTGCTGGTCCCCGTCCCCCCTTCCATGACTGAACAATTTGATCTCCTCAGAGATAGGCCAGTCTTGTTGTTCATGCTATGTTATGTTATGATTGTTACCTGACATTGTTATAATGTTTTATGTAAACTGCCCAGAGGCGTAGGAAAGGGCGATATAAAAAATCCAAATAAATCCAAATAAATAATAAATAAATGTTTACCTTGTGTTGCAAAATGTTTCAGAAGGCAAGAAGCTTATGTGAACACACAGATACACTAGCAGAACAGCACTTCCACTGGTGAGAGAGGGAAATATTTGCTACTTTCCCCTTTTTCACAGCAGGCCCTGATTTTCTTCCCCCCAAGCTGGAATCTCCCAACCTCCATGAGTACAATTTCAGGGGGCTGTTCCTGCAATAGGTAGGAAAGACCTGTTCTTTGAGTTTTGCTCTGCTTGCAGTACTTTTGACCCAGCCTGCTGTCAATGGAAGCCGCTTTGGAAGGGGGATTGTTGGGGGAAACACTCTGCCAGCTGTGTTATTGACTCCTGTGTCCCTACAGGGCTGCATATGGTTGGAAGCATGAGCATGAGGGTTCTTGGCCCTTCACAACATCCTGGGAAGAACCAGCTGTGGAATCCAGACTAATCAAATATCTATTTTGGGGTTGGGGGAGGGATTTATACTATATTGTTGGTGGTGCTGTGACTTATTTGGGGTACCTTCAGAGATAATAGTAACAATTATTTTATTTTTACATCCCACTCTTTCCAGTTGTGTAGAAAGAGGAGAGTGAGTGAAAGACCCAACTAACATTTGTTTTCATTCTGTCTGTTCTGGAGGCAAGCAGGGACAAAGTGGGCCCAAAGTGGGCTATCCAGGTCAGGTACCCTCAGAGAGAATGAAATATTAATAAAATAATGGTTTACCATCACACATGCCATAAAACATTAAAAAAATGTTACCAGCAAAATCCCCTATGGAAACATTTGGCATATCCATAGAGATTTCAGATGTGATCCAAAATAGCTACGGTTGACACATTTTTTCACTGTGAGTATACACCAGGAGTAGCCACACTGTGGCTCTACAGATGTCCATGGATTACAACTCCCAGGAGCCCCTGCATACTAGTAAGGGCTCATGGGAACTGTAGTCCATGGACATCTGGTTAGCCATAGTTTGGCCACCATATACTAAAGAGAAAGCAACAATTTCTACCATAACACCAGTGGTTTGTGGCCACTTGTATGCTCTGGAGTGTTCATACTGACATAGATGGGTGGTTTCTCTCATAGTAAGGATACAAGCTAAGTTGAAGCAAGCCCTCTTATGAACTACAATTACCTGAACTGCTGTTGAAATCAGGAGAAATGATGCTGTAAATTTCATGTATGGTCCATACTTCATTGTGAGTATGAGTCCCTTAAAGAAAGGAACTTTTTTGTCTGAACTTAAGGCATAAGGATCTACAAGGAGTGGAATATGCATCATAAAACAATGTCAGGCTTTTAAAATTGTACGCATCATAGTTAAATTTTCACGAGGATTAAAGACACGTACCATCTTTTTCTTTCACTCCGAAGAAAAGGACAGTGGTGCAAACAAGGTAGGTTCCTCCTATGACCATTGCGGCAATCATGTAGACGTTTCTCTTTGGAAAAAAAACAAAACAAAAAGCAGGGGAAGGGGGAGAGAAAAGCATATTTCAAACAAACTTAGAAATATTTTTTATCACCACAGCCAAAACTGCTCCCTCCTACCTCTGACACAGAGCGTTGGACCAGATGGGCCTGATCCAACATGGCTTCTCTTATGTTCTTATGATATTTTAAACAATTATTTATTTATTTATACACACACACACACACACATATATATATATATATATATGTACACACACTGCATTCCCAGGATTTCTGGCTCATGGCGGTTTACAACATATATATAAAGGTAAAGGTATCCCCTGTGCAAGCACCAAGTCATGTCTGACCCTTGGGGTGACGCCCTCTAGCGTTTTCATGGCAGACTCAATACGGGGTGGTTTGCCAGTGCCTTCCCCAGTCATACCCCCCAGCAAGCTGGGTACTCATTTTACCGATCTCGGAAGGATGGAAGGCTGAGTCAACCATGAGCCGGCTGCTGGGATCAAACTCCCAGCCTCATGGGCAGACAGCTTCAGACAGCATTTCTGCTGCCTTACCACCCTGCGCCACAAGAGGCTCTTTGCATATATACCCAGGATTAAATTTTTTGGTCTTAAAGGTGCCACTGGACAGTTAACTTTTATGATCCGTATGCTGCTTATTTGCTGCTCTTCATAGACCTTACCAATGGTATTCCAAACTTACATGTATTTATGTATTGTGACCCCCCTTATATGTAACACTTGAGATGTTTCAATGTTTCTGAGGAAGGGTCTTGCTTATATCTAGAACTGAACTTTATTGGCATTTGAGCCAGCTGCTGGGATCGAACTCCCAACCTCATGGACAGACAGCTTCAGACAGCATTTCTGCCGCTTACCACACTGCGCCACCAGAGGCTTATCATATATATATATGTATACAATAAAACAATATGAGCCCACATAACATCAAAACAAAGTTAAAACATAATCCCCATACTACTCAAAACAAGATGGCGGTTATAAATACTAACTCTCCCCAACCTCTAGTGCAGTTGAGTCAATGGATGGAATGACTGGAGATAGAAAAAACTGAGGGGCTTTTCGCACGCCTTCAAAATCGCACAATGGTTGCCAATTGAAAACGCTACTGATTTGCCATTATGCACAACGTCGTTGACAATCTGCCACACACCTGAAACCGATCCGCAAAAAGCGCTTCCTTGTAGCGCTTTCAGGGAAATCCCCAAAAGTGGATTCACCCTCCGGAAAGCGCTACACTCCAGCAACCAATCTGCAACACGAGCAGGAAAGTTCTGTGCGTTACCATTGTTGTGGTTTCTACAAAGTCCCTCCCCCTGGCTCGCTCCTCTGATCTTCCGGCGAAGCGATCGCCATTTTTTTTTCTCCGAGCGAGCGAAGTTCAACCCACCAGCAAGCCTGTTTAGAGGCTTCCCCGGCTTCAGTCCCTCCCCAGAGCTGTTTAGTCACTAAGCACAAACAACAGAGAAGCCCGTTTGCTGATGTATTTCCCCTTTATTTTTTACACTGTTTTCGGCCGAAAATCAGGCCCGTGGGGGGGGGGATTTTTTTTTTCACTTGGGGGGAGCGTGGCAATGATGAAACGACAGCTCAAACACACCTGCCAGCTGGATGGGTCTCTCCGTTGCAACGAATCAACACATATTCGTTGCAATGGGTGTGTTTTTTTTTCTAAAAAACCTTTCTTAAAGGGAAAGGGGCTGTTTGGGAGCATGCTAACGGCTGCCCATTGGCTGCTTGACGGCCAGGGGCGGGACGAGCTCGGCAATAGCGCTTCCTTTCTAGCGATTTTTGCTGAGACCGGAAGCTTGTGGAAAACGATAGAAACGCAACTGGATTCCACTACAAAGTCAGGTATGCATAATGACGAATTCCACTATTTTAAATGGCAATTTTTCGTTCAGCAAACAATTTGCTACAAGGATCCCGGTGCGGAAAGCCCCTGAAGTGTGTCTCAGTCAGTAGTTCCGGTACTCATTGTGCCCGGCCTCAACCAAACACCTGGTGGAAGGGCTCCGTCTTGCATGCCCTATGGAACCCAGAGAGTTCCAACAGGGCCCGCAGCTCTTCTGGGCGCTCGTTCCATCAGGTAGGGGCCAGGACCGGAAAGTCCCTGGCCCTTGTCGAGGCCTAGCACACTTCCTGGGGGCCCGGGAACATCAGCAGATTCATACCTGCATAGCAGAGTGCCTTGAGGGGGAGGGCATAAGGAGGTAAGCGGTCCCACAGGTAGGTAGGACCCAAGCCACGTATACCCTTAAAGGGCAAAACCAAAACCTCAAACTTTCCTCTCCCTACAAGACCCCCTGTGATGTAGGTAGGGTTGAGAGAGCTCTGAGATTACTGTGACTGACCCAAGGTCATCCAGCTGGCCGCATGTGAAGGAGTGGGGAATCAAACTTGGTTCTACAGATCGGAGGCCACCGTTCTTAACCACCTCATCACACTGGCTCTCAATAAGGCAATTTCACACCCCAGAATACGTATTTTTGTTTGGGCACATCATCTTTTAAAAAATCAAAACAGTAAAACCGATTGGAGGACATCTTCACATCTACAGCCCACCCAACGGCCTAGTGGAACATTTCGTTTGGAAGACCTTGTGCAACAGGAGGCAATTCATTGTTGGATTCCTGCCAAATTCCCCATTCCAGCTGCAACCTGTGCGTCATTTCCCACACTGTTCTGATGGGCCGGTATCAGTGTTAGGAACTGCAAAGGGTTTTCTGGTGGGTTAAAGGCACCCGGCAAAAGTCTCATCCACAAAATAACTGTGGTTGTAGTTCTTTAGAACGGAACTCATCTTGTCGGACTCATCTTGTTTGACAAGCACGTATCAACTGCCAATAATGCTGAAGGCAGACTAAAGAGGGGTCATGGCTTAGTGCTAGAGAGCACCTCCTTTGCATGTAGAAGGTCCAAAGCCCAGCCTCTGGCAACTCCAAGTTCAAGGGATCAGGGAATAAGTGATGAAACCTTGGAGAACCACTGCCAAACAAAGTAGACGAGACCGACCTTCATAGACCAAGGGTCTCTTTTAGTGTACGGCAGCTTTGTGTGATGAGCGCATTAACGCTAGTAGCAGAACACTGAAATAATGAGGCGTGCTTGATGGGAAGCAGTTCTGTTTGAACTCAGTGGGGAAAAGAAACATGCTTAGACAAATATAATTTTAATAATGCGATTAGTGCAGTGGTACTCGTTCTACGGTTCATGGAGAGCACCACTTGCAATTGCCATCAAGCAAAAGAGCCACTTACTTCTATCCCAGACACTTCAAGCATGCTCACAGCTTATCAGTACAGAAGCTATTTCAAGGTGGGAATCACCTGCCAGTCACAAGTCCCACTGGGCAATGGCCTTTGCTCTCTTTCCTAAAACCTATGGCAAGTGCCATCTTGGGGGACAATGCTCAGAAGAGACACAGGTGACATGTGAAATAGCCACCAGTGGTTCCCGAGCCACTGAGTAAGTACCAGTAAATTAACGCATCTGTTGTCATGCCATCAAGAGAAATCACTGTAATATTTTAAGCCGTAAAACTTGACATGAGATATCACTGGAACTTGTCCAAACCTTTTCAACAGGTGCGTGTTTACCGCGTGTACTTACCCCATGATCCACGTCGAGGTGGTCTGAATGGTCTTGATGCGGGTCGGAAGACTCCAAAAAGTCTTCAGTTGCATTTTGGCTACAGTGATCGAAGGTGTGAGCGCTGGCGACTATCTGTCCGTGGACTGCAGCTCCAACTAATGTGCCAAGAACTTCCACCATGATTCCTAGGGGGGAGGAAATCCACAAAAATGATTCTGTGGGAAACTTAACTTATAATGGCATTGTGCTTTCTAAAAAAATGTAAATATTGTGTGTGTTTTTGTTTATTTTAGCATTTGAATGTTGGGGTTTATACGCATGTTTCTGTGATTCCAAAAGGCAGGCCTATAGAGTATGAAAGCAAGGTCTAGATGAGTGACTGAAGCGTGCTATGATTGGTTGGGAGCTACACCCAAGGACACTGGTTCTCAACCTTTTCTTCGCCGTAACCCCAACTTTGGTGGCGGCTGGTGCGGCAGCAGCAGCAGCGTGCACACGTGCATGTAGCACACGGGTGGTGTGTGTGTGCATGGGGGGTGCGCGGGTGGCGTGTGCATGCACATGCACATGCATGCGCACAACAATCGAGGGGGCATGGAGGCAGTCACTGCCATGGCTCCATCCACCTCTGCCAGCCGCCTCCGCCCGCCTCTACGCAACTACCTGCCTCCCACTGCCGCTGCTACCCGCCGTGGCGGCGGACAACCTGGAGACTCCAGGGAAAGGGCCAAGTGACCCCCAAATCGGGTCCCGACCCCAAGGCTGAGAACCACTGCCCTAGGAGGTGAACTGGTTTTGAGAGAGAGCAGTAGAATGTGGGAGAGAGTGGAGTGGAATGGGTGAAAAATTAGGTGCTGTGTTATTTGAGGAATCTGTGTTATTTATGACAGTGGCAAGTTTTGAAATTAAACTTTGTGGAACTTATTCATCTAAGTGGCAAGAAAGAAAATAAGTCTGCTTAAGGAACTTCGGAAAAAGAACTGTACTTATCTGAAACCATTACACTTATGTACCTACCTCAAGCCATTACATTTATGAACTTTACTGAAACCATTATACTATTGCACTTCTAAATAAACTTGTGTTTAAGAGAAAACAACTGTTTCATTTAGAATAAAGGGTTAGGGATCCCCCTTTAATCCCAGAGCCATTCCCACATGCTGACCGTTATGTCATTCCCACCAAATACAAGTGAGCCATCCTGTTCTTTAGGTTCAATTAAGTATTCTAAGGCACAAACCTTTGGTGGAAGCAAAAATAAGCTTGAAATTCTAAGGACGGCAAGTAGGCAGCATAAAACATGTCACCTGAGAACACTGAAGAGAGGTGACTTCACAAGTGTTACACATAAGAGCTCTAAGAAAACAGCTAAATGTTACAGGTACCTACTGAATTCCATCTTACACAACACACGTTTAGTGAAACAGGAGAGGCAGTAAAAGGATAGGCAATTCAGCAAGTTTCTTGGGTGTATTTAGCTTCCAGATAGGGGCCTCTATCCGGCTCCATTGTATCCTATGGTAGGAATTCAGAAAAAATGACTGTTCTGTTCACAAATTTTCACCATTGGAAGTAATGGCCAATTATGTCCTACTAGCTTCAAAGCCTGTTTGTAATAATGGGCTTTGAAAGGCCCTTCCCCAGCGCCGAGGACACCCAGTGCCCCAGGGAGGTTGCAAGTGTGCTTGGTGGCCACAGGGAAACCATCCCTGGCCTCCCCCCATCGAGGCCATAGCTGACCCAGGGCCCGCAGACGACACCTGTTGCCTCTATGAGGGATGCATCCAGGGATGCCATCCCCGATCCCCCCCCCCCGGCAAGGCCATGGCCTCCCCGAGGCCTGCGGAGCACATGGGGCCAGGCCTGTAGGCATTCTTTGTGTTAGAAGGGAGGTGCATGCCACTAACCAGACATCCTTCTCTGCGAGCAGCCAAGAGTGAAGTGATGGTGGCGCCTCACAGCGCTCCCTGGGGGGGGGGGAGGTTTGGGAGGCACTTTTGTGCCTCCCAACTAGCTAAAACTCTGGCCTGTCCGGGTGAGGGTCCAATCGGAAGTCGTGAAGCCCTCACCCAGCCCGGCCCTGCCCACTCTCCGCCCACAACAGCCTTAACCATATATGATACTGGTGCCCTAGCGGTTTAAAGATGGTGAGAATTCAAGATCAAAATAGAGAGTCTATTTTTTTCTCATGATTTGATATAATGGAGGTAGGATGGGGGCACCCTCTTTGGAACCCCCTAGAATTGGAACCCCTGGTCCAATCTTTTTGAAACTTGGGGGGCAGTCAGAGGCTCCTCAAGCTATCCTGACAGTTTGGAGCCTCTAACTCAAACCCACACGGAAACAGTGGAAACCTGAAAATTCCCATTAAAGTCAATGGTGCCATTGACTTTAATGGCCAAATCGCTTCGGAGAAGTCTGAAGCAATTCAGCCGAAGCCAGATCCAAATCAGCTGATTCGGACCGCCCTTTAATGGTCTGAATCGGGTTCTTTTGAACCTAAAACAGTCTGAATGTTTTTTGAGGGGTGCATATGCCTAGATCAGAGGTTTCTGGGATTGGTTTATCCAGCACTGGGATCCAAAGAAAAGGGGTGTACAATATCATTTAGGAGCAGAAGTATTAAATCCATGCAGTTATCTGAATGTTAAACTCAAGCTACTTTCTTTCGGCATCATCGTTTTGAGCACATACAGAGCTAAACCCAGGCAAGAACACAGTGACTTCTTGGTCACAAAGACAGGCCTCCTTCCCAAAACCTTATTGGGGGACCGTCAAAAGCAGTATCATATGCCGTACAATAAACTGCATATCATATCATTGTTACCTTAAGGACTAGCAACATTTACTCCAATATGTGCTTTTGTGAGTCAGAGCTTACTTCCTCATATACAACGGAATCTGTATCTGACTCCGGAAAAGCTCAAACTAGAACAATGTGGTTAGTCTTTAGGCAGCCACTGGATGGCTGTTTTGTTTTGCTACAACAGACTAACAAGGCGACCCTTCTGAAACTTCTCCTATGAAAGAAATGAACATGCTTTTGTGTCCACATAGTAGGAAGAACCTTTCAGAGAAGTAGCCCCTCTTCAAAACTCACGGTATGCTGTTGCTGAATCTCGATCCTTCTGATCAGTACTGAGAAACATGGTAAGAGCACAATAGGGTACCAGGTAAAGCTATAAACAACAGAACACAGATCCAAGTTAGGAAAATATTTCAGTTTTGGCATGCTTTTATGGTCACCACAGGGCACCTGTGTTGTTGGGCACAGGGACCCAGTTAATTACCAAATGTGTTGTACTTTCATTTCCCAACCTATAAGTCATTACTTAACTCGTCTTCGAAATCATCTTCTGTTTTAAAGGAAGGATTTGGGATTAATCAGCCTGTGAGGGGTGGCAAAACACAGACTTTTTCAAATATAACTTTAAATGCACTTTTTTTACTTCCTGTGTTTATAATGCTAGATTAAAACTTGTGTGAGTAGGAATGCTCATATGCAAGGCATTTCCGCACATCAGTAAAAATAGCATTTTGCCAGTTGAATGGCAAAGTGCTAAATGTTATCTCACTTCCTAGCCATTCCTCACCTTTTTTACAGTCTCGCCTTGTCTGCTGCAGTTTAGTGCTCCTTACCCTTCACATGTGCTGCTGGAAATGGCGGAAGAGAGCAACGCACCTTATACGTGACTCTCTTCCGCCTGTCAGTCAATCCAGGCAGCCAGTCCCCTTCCTCCATATTCTATCAAGGGGATTTCAGCATTCCCGCATTTCCCAGGCCTAGAGGGAGTTGTGGTTTGAGGTAGAGCCTCCAAACTTTAAGGGTAGCACCGTGATGCTGTTCCCTGACTCCTCTCCAAATTTCAGAATTATTGGTCCAAGGGATCCACATTTAGGGGCTCCCAAAGAGGTAAGCATTTAACTACATTTAACAGGTGCGGAATGGCCCCCAGTTTGCAAAGGGTCTCTCTTCCCACTTTCTATTTTGCCTGGACCTCATTGACATGTGCTTATCTACATGTACACAGTGTGACAGGAATGTAAATGTATTTATCTACACCTGAATACATGCAAACTCTGTTTACGAACTATCTACTTTTATAAACTCTTGAAAACCCCAACCTTCAATCTTTTAACGTTATCACCACTGTTGTATTGTAGTGTTGTTGAAATTGTTGTTTCAACAACACTACAAAATGCTGGTTGCTGAGAATCCTGTTACTATTGTGTTGTTTGAAGTCATTGAACTGTGCTTATTCCTATGTTCCATGAAAACTGCCCTGAGCCACAAGGGAGGGAGGTGTATAAATGCAATCAATAAAATAAAATAAAATAAAATAAGATGGTCAAATCAGAAGAGGGAGAGGCATTGGGCAAAGAAACTTTGTCCATTATGAACCAAAACCTGTATGCAGCAGATGAGTTAAAAAGTATACTCATCTGCTGCATAGAGGTTTTGTACATGATTTGTTTTTCCATACAAATTTTTAAAATTAATTATTTTGCTACATGTTTGGTTCATAAACTACTATATAATGTTCCCCAAACCTAAAAGCCGTATCTTACATTAAAGGAAGACAGAAGACAAAAATCCTGGATTCTTATCTTTATTTTCTATGAACGATTCTATATTGTTACACTCTATGCTGTGATTATGAGGCATATATTTGATAGAATTTCCTAGGGTCTCAAGAATATTATATCGTGCATATTCTGTGTGTGCAAAGCTTTTTAAAATTGATTTCTAGCTGATATATAACAGCAGGAATATCTAGAGTCAGCTACAGCAATGTGTCAAGACAGTGCTACAGTAGTGTGCACACATATACAACTCCAACACATATAAGAGCAAGTTAGAATTCTTTATTAAAAAATTTAAAACATAAAAAACTCCTAAAACACAATAAAATGAGGGAGGAAAAACTGGATTGCTACCAAAAAATCTATTGTCCAGTCCACACATTACAAAGTTCTTGTGACCTGTTACCCTTTGACCAGATGCATTCTGGGATTTGTGTGCCTGGAATTTAATTTCTATGCAAGTTGGACGCAGATCAAGACTGGGACAGTAGTGCCTGGTGAGAGGGGGATTAATTCTTCCCCACACCATATCCCTGGCCCCAAGTGGCCCCAGGGAACTAACAAATGCCCCTCTGAGGAAACTTTCATGTTTCAAGCCCGGGTATTGTTCTGAGCATGAAATCTGCATGGAATATTGACAAGGCACAGGGGAAGGGGGAGATGTGGACTCTGTAATATGCCTTGAGTCTCAGTGTAAAAGATGGAGAACGAAGGAGGCGGACACGAAGAAAGAGGGTTCATTTGAAATGTGGTGTTGGAGGAGAGTTTTATGGAGCCTGTGAACAGTCAGAAAGACCCCTAAGTGGGCTCTAGATCAAATCAGGCCTGAACTCTCTCTAGAAACTGAAATGGCCAAACGGGAGCTATTGTACGTCCTCTTGAGTCTCAGTGAGAAAGTAGGACTATAAATAGGGTGGATCCAACCATCCTCCAAGGAGTGCTCCACCCTAATATGGCACAAAGCTGAAAGGGGTACAACCTGGCTTTCTCCAATATGAACATAGTGAAACCAAAACAGGGATATATTGTATCTGGATAGTCATTTTTGTTAAATTCTGTTCCACACTCTTCCTCTCTTCCCCCAATGTAAAGCCACTTAGGTTGGAGGAAGGCTTCAAACTTTGCTCTGTGAAGTATTCAGACAGGGGTAAATGAATATATATAAATACAATTAAAATTACTTTTATTTTATGGAAATAAATTATTTTGCATGGCAAAAATCACCTGACTGAGTTGAGGAAGGGACCGCAGCGTTGAAGCTTAGGACTCATGAAACTCTATCAGGTCTGACTCCCTGATGTAGTTCTAAAGTCTCCATTTTGAACAGCCAACCACAGGGATCTTTTCCGATGAGTTTGAATTCCCAAGCCATTTTCAACACACCCAGATTGACCTGCTCAGATTATTCTTTCCATCCTGAGTACAATCTGGATGTTGTGTTACACAAAGCTTTCTACAACTATATTACCTCAAAGTACAAATGTTACTGTGAAGGCCCTGGGGGGGCGGGGGGAGGGGGGACATTACTGAGGATAAAAAAGCTCTCAGGGAAATCCCAGGAGCCAACCTAAGACAGCAGTCTGGCAACAGCATTCACAGAGTCTCCTGAACTTGAATGGGCACAGGGGAGCCATTAAAGGCATGAGAGAAAGCACAAACATGTGCACAGATTGTACATTAGGCAGAAATATGCCTGAGAGCGGATTCGTGAATAGCATTTTACAAGGGCCGGATGCTCCTTCAAAGAATAAGAAATCATTTTAATGCATTGCAGTTTCCTGACCCGTTTCTATATAGGTCATACCAGAGGAACCATCCCAAATGAACAAATGAACATTAGGGCCTGAGGCCATTTCAGTGGCCTTAATAACTGTACCTCCTCTGAGAAAGATGTAAGAGGAGAGTGAACAATTGCTGGGGAGAAGGTCTCTACTTCAGCCCCATGACAAATCATTCCACGCATGTACATGAGGGAACAAATGGAACTGAGGAGTCAACAGTGACCTTACAAAAACTACCCCGAACTCCTTGAAATGTTATGTCAGACATGCAACTCTTTGAACACTGTGGGTGCTTTTTATTAAGAACTAAAATAAAACTATAAAATCAGAGTCCAGTAGCACCTTTAGGACCAACAAAGATTTGTTCAGGGCGTGAGCTTTCGAGTATAAGCACTCTTCGTCAGACAAAGAGTGCTTGCACTCAAAAGCTCACGCCCTGAATAAATCTTTGTTGGTCCTAAAGGTGCTACTGGACTCTGATTTTATTGTGCTACTTCAGACTAACACGGCTACCCATTTGTATCTAAAATAAAACACAATGGTGTTCCATCATTCACATTCACAAGGCTCAGATAGATTGGGGATCTAGAATCAGATCTCATGATGTGTAACTTCAAAAAAGCAGCCATAGGTAGGGATGCCAGTCCCCAGGTGATACCTGGGGATCCCCTGGCTTTATAGCTAATCTCCAAGCGACAGAGATCAGATCCCCTGCAGAAAATGGCTGCTTTGGAGGGTGAACTCCATATAATTATACTCCAGTGAGGTCGTTCCCTGCCCCAAATATATATATATATATATATTTAAGTGAAGGGGATGTGTTACACTTGGATTCCTTTTTAAAAATAAAAACAGATCACTCTAAAAGAGAGAGAAATGTCAGGGAACCTTGTGAATAGGGCTTACAGGCTTTAAACTATAGCACAGATGTGGTGGCTCAGTCAATGCGGTGCTTTTCAAAAGGAAAAATAATTAAAACTCCAGCGTGAGAAAAAAAAAATTAGACTCACAGCTAGGCTTGACGTCACAGAGCTTGAATCTCCAGACAAGCACCTTACTGAATGAGCCACCTTAGTCACATTGTAGCTTAAAGCCTCAGCCCTATTCACAAGATCCTCTGGCGTTTCCTCTCTCTTTTTTTTTTTTAAAGAAAGAAATGCAATAGCTCCTTAGATCCATTTTTTAAAAGGAATCCAAGTGTAATGTGTCAGCTTCACATAAAAAAAAGAAATTGTCAAGATGGGAGGGAAATGGCAGGAGAAAAGAACAGAGAGAGGGCAGCCTTGGTGAGCGTTTCTCACTCCCGCCCCCAGCACTTCTTAAGCAGGGTGCTGCCTCCACGCCGCCCATGTACGGGCCACTCCATGTACGGGCCACCTCTATGTATGGGCGGTGTGCAGGCAGCACAGGCGGTGTGGAGGCAGCACCCCACTTAAGAAGTGCTCGGGGAGGGAGAGGGAGGGCAGGAGTCCTAGGTGATTGGTAAGGGAATGGCTGAGCAGCAGGCAGGTGGACCAGTGCGGGGAGAGGGGGCAAAGGGGTCTGACAACCAAAAGGAGGAAGGGAAAGAGGCATTTACTAAAAAAACACTACAGAGAGACTTAATGGAGGATAAACTGATGGGGGGCAATCTGCCTCCCTTGCTGGGCAGGAAATGGAGGGAAGAGGGTGGGAGTGAAGGCGAGAAAAAGCCGCTGAGTCTACCGTGCCTTTCTCCTCCATATGTTTTTTGCCCTGGCTTCTTGATCGTTTCTCACCGTTGACTCGCACATTTTATGGTGGTAAATCCACTTTTCTGGATTTACTGCTTTGCAAGTTAAAAATGGTGAAATCGTGAGCCGGCTGCTGGGCAGCCTCTAGAAGTAGGCGACGTCATGTGGAGGGCCCTGAATATGTTGCCAACATTTGGAGGCTGTCCAGCTACATTTTGTACATGCGGAAATCCCCCAAGAATTACCATTCAGAGGTCAAAAAAGAGCTGCTTTTTACTACGATGGTGAATGCTAATCCACTTACTATAGACAGCACTTGGAAAAGGCAGTAGAAAGCTGAATACCACATGACTCTTCCAGTTTTGAAGGGAGGCAGGTACCACAGAAAGAAATAGGACAAAACGGTGAAAGGGGTACAACCCAACAACCTAAAATATAAACACAGGTATGAAGCATTTTGAAAGTTAAATAAACAAACCAAAGCTGGGACAAATTCTATGAAATCATTTTTGTTACATTCTGTTCAAATACTTAAGGGTATAAGGTTGGAAGCTTTCTAATAATCACAGGAAGACTATTCCCTAAAATAAGATCACACATTGAACAGGCCCTAGTTCCTACACTGACAACCAAAACTTCAGGAAAAGATTGGAAAGGGAAACTGCTGAGTTGCAAGTTATTATAGCACTCGAAACAGGACTCAACAAGGATATTGGTTCTTGTCTCACTACAAATGCTAACCTCATTCAGCCCTATATCTGCATTTTCACAATGCCCTAGAAAGGCCGTCCTTTTAATTTTATTATTTGGAATGGAATAATAGAATTGTATAGTAGATTGTAAAGCAACATAATGAATAGTAGAGTGTTAAAATATTGGAATGGTAGATTGGTATGTCTTTCCCTGATCTGGGGACAGGGAAGAAGACTGCACAGCCCACCCCACTTCAAAGAAGATGCTATAAAAATGTCTCCATGCTTGAGGGGAAATGGACAGGGGCTCAGTCAATTACTCTCATCTTTCCAAAATCAAGAACCCATCTGTCCATTAATCTCCTATTTTTACATATTTATTTCCTTCACTATATTTACACCCAGAATTAAACCCAAATAAGTGATAACAAATAATGATGACTTAGCTTTTTATTCCTATACTAGTAGTAAAGTGTGCAGTAAAGCAATGGGTGCTAAATAAAACAGTAAGGACAAGGGGGGGGCCCGAGTCCGGGATGGGGAACAAAGCCCATTGGCCCTTTGGCCTTGGACTGACAAGCCAGGGGCCAATCAGGAGGCACGAAGCAGGAAGTAAAAGAACAGGAAGTAAAAGAACCTCTTCAACAGCATCCAGCTTCATCTCCACAACAACCCTGCATGGTAGGCCTCAAAGGTTCAGAGTGGAGAAGCATGGCTTGTCTCCAGCAGTGAGGCCAGCCACAGCAGTATAGTAAACTAGTAATCAAGCCCGCTGTATTCACAATACAGCGGGCGCTAGGTGAGGGAGCTCCCAGCTGCCGCGCACAGCGCAGCTGGCAGGGGCTCCCTGGCCAGCGGCCTGATGCAGCGAAAGGTGCTTTGCGCTTTCGACGCATCAGGCCACCGGCAAGAGAGCAAGTGCGAGCCGCGCACCCTTGTCGGCAGGGCAGAAATCGGAGAGGCCAATCGGCAGGCGCGATTGGCCCCACCAATGGTCTGTCCGGAGGAAGGGGCCAATCGGCACCCTTCCTCATCACGGACAGAGCCCGCCCTAACTCCTCCCCCTAAGCCCTTACGGCTTTATTTAGTGCGCGGCACCCACGGCGCAGCGGGCGGGGTTAGGATAAGAAGGTGCTTTTCTGTGGCCTCCCTGTCAGCCAACAGTTAGGCAGAAGGGGAAAGCTTTTCCCCCTAAAATGGAATGCCTGCGAATGCCCAGACTCCCCTGCATTGCTCTCAGAAACACGTCACTCGCCTCAGTTATTGAGTGTTAGAGGCTCCCTTCACAGCAGGCTTGAAGGGAAGGGGTGTGTGTGTGTGCAGAATCCTGATCAAGAGCAGTAACTGGTCCTGAGGGGGGGAGATTCTACCAATAATACCCTTCAGAACCTTCAGCATTTTGTCAGGGTGTATGGTCAGATTGTATGTATATAGATGGTCCTTGAATCTGTTAAATATCTTCATCATGATATTTGATAACTTACTGCTCACCCTCTACCTATATTGATGGACTGGTAATTCCCATTTCATTGTATCTTAGGAAGTGTTTGTGCACATGAAAGCTTATACTTTGAATCAAACTTTGTTGGTCTTAAAGGTGTCAATGGACTCAAGCTTTGTTCTACCTTACAGAATGGTAATTTAAACCATATAGTTTAATCTCAGGGACAATGATGTTAAAACATAACCATTCTGTGTGTGAGAGAGTGTTCCTAAATGAAAGATGTACTAGTGCAAAGGAAAAGAAGATTTACCACCGATTTATATGAAAGGAAGTCAAGAGGACAGATCTGAGGTGTGGCGTAATTCAAACACTGTTCAATTACAACGTTATAAACCTCTCATAGAAGTCAATGGAAGCAAGATTGTTGGTGATGAGTCCATACAACAGACTTCCTGTCACAGAATCCAGTATTTATATAGACTTCCTTCCAGAAAAGGTAAGCATGCAAAATGGTTTTTATTATATTTTATTTCTTATTAAATTGCAAGATGTCATAGTCCTGCTGTATAATGCACCGGTCAGATGGCACCTGGAGTACTGTGTGCAGTTATGGAGGCCTCACAACATTGAAAGGGTACAGAGAAGAGTGACGAGGATGATCTGGTCCTCATGTGGAAGAGTGCAGGGAGAGGCTCCTGTTGGCAGCAGAGGATAGGACCTGCAGTAAGGGATTTAAACTATGTGTAGAACGGAACCGGTTTGATATCAGGAAACAATTTCACAGTCCGAGTAGCTCAGCAGTGGAGTCAGCTGCCTAAGGAAGTAGAACACTCCCCCCTCACGTCTTTAAACAGTGGCTGGACAGATACTTATCATGGATGGTTTAGGCTGATCCTGGAATGAGTAGGGGGTTGATGGCCTCTATGGCCCCTTCCCACTCTATGAATCTACTACTACTACTACTACTTTAACAGACACAACAAGCATCCATGGAACAAAAAAGTACCCGAGCACTCGCACATGTAAAGAAGATTGATATATACACACCCAGTTTAGAAAAATTATTCAGAGACCCTGGGGACAAAATGAAGATGGAGCATCACATGGCCACTAAACACAGCACAAGCCAAATGCTACAATAGCCATTTTGGCTATCAGATAATATTACAATTGTCATAAGTTTCTCATCCCCCATCACTTAATCTCAGCAATTGGGAGAAAAAAGGAAAAATGTTTCAACTGTTCGGAAGAAGCATTACCTAGATTTTAATCAGCAAATGAATGTGTAATTGGATGGCACTATGGAGTAAGGTGATAAGTACTATAAAAATATCCTTAATTATGGTTTGGCATAGTGATACAGTCATGCGGTCCTCATGACTGTTTCACACACAGAGACTAGGTGGAACTTTAAAAACTCACTATCTCCTGGTCATGTGAAATTCAGCATCTATTTCATGAAGTTCCAGCAAGTTCATTCTACTATTTTTGGCCCTGTATGCAGATTCACCCGCTGAGCATATTAACGTATTAACATCCTGCTCTTCTTTGGTTCTTTCTCCTCTTGTAGTCCCAAATCAAGCCTCTGAGGTAAGCTGGGTAGGGGAACAAAGAGACAGACTAGCTCAGCTTTCTCTACCAGGGTTTCATGAAACTTTAGGCCCTGGAAGGGTTTCCCAAACGGACCTGGCCAATGCATCTCTTATTTTCTATTAATATTGACCTCCTATAATTGTGACCACAAGGTCAAATCATGGCGTTTTGCTTGGTGTGCTTTGCACCCAACCTCTGGGATTGCTTTCTCATCATGTAGTGCAGCATGAAACATGATACTGCATTCTCTTTCATTCTTTTTTTTTGGGGGGGGAGGAGGGATTCACTATCATACAAAGAAAGACAGGAACAGAACACAAATAGGATGATAGGATAATAATATCCAGATAAGTAGAGTCTTAAAGGAATTAAGCTGGGTTGTCTGTTCATTCAAATTTTTGTAAGAACACTAGAGAATTGTCGCTACAGGTCATGCGCTGGGGAATTGATTGCATCTCTTCATCATGCTTAGAATATAAAGCTTTGGTCTCCTGGCTTTTCCACAGCTTGTCTGAAATGCAGTTTATCAGCTCTTAATATTTTATTTTAAAACCCATGTTTACATACTGACAGCTAATCTGTATTTCCCTCAAGTCATTGTAATAGGAATATATATATATATATATACCCAGGATTGGTTTCAGTATCATAAACCAAGGGGATGACTAAAAAGGGGCTATATTAGGTTAAAATGATAGAGAGGTCTCATCTCTCATGTACTTCTAAAAACAGTGAGCTTGTGTTATGTATTCAGCAGAATGAACTAGAAGTAGTCTTAGTAGTGATAATATTTGAGCAGCAGTAGGCACCATGCAAGTATAGTACATGGATGTGCACTTACAAAGTTTGCCCACAAGCTTACAAAGTAAAAACTTTAGAAAGTAGTTGCTTGCACCTCGGCTCGGTTCGCTGCCTCCGTGATCAGCGAAGACCAAGGCAGCCAGCGCCGCAACACAGAAAGGAGGGACGGCTGCACACGGGCACAGAGCTCTGCAACTGCGTAGTCGCTGGCTGGTGCGCTGCCACTGCCCCTCCTCTCCATGCCACTGGCCTCCTACACGCCGCTTTGGGTTTCAGAGATCACTGAGGCGGCCGAACCAAGCAAAAGTGCACAACACTAAAAGATTTAACTGTGGATCTTGTGCCAGGGAGGCTTGTGTTCAGCTCTCCCACTGAGCCATGAAGCTCACCAGATATAGTATTTGACTATACTATATTAATTTTGACTAGAAATTAAGTCCGCTGTAGACAAAATACAGCGGGCGCTAGTGAATTGGGAGGAAGAAGGAACGAAAGGAAGGCAGAAGAGGGAAGGAGGAAGGGGGGAAGGAGGACAAGGGGTGGGTGAAGGATGGATAGAAGGGAGAAAGGAAGGAAGGGAGAAAGGAAGAAAGACAAAAAGAGAGGAAGGCCGAAAGCGAACAAATGAGGGGGAGAGGAAGAGAGAGGCAGAAAGGAAGGGGAGAAATAGAGGAAGTCAGGAAATCAAGAAGGAAGAAATCAGGAAGGAAGGAAGGAAGGAAGGAAGGAAGGAAGGAAGGAAGGAAGGAAGGAAGGAAGGTGGAATGGGAGGGAAGGGGGGGGAAGGGGGGTTGTGAAGGGTCCGGGGGGGGGAGTCACGAGGGGGTGCAAATGCGGAGGGGGGTGACGGGGAAGACCGTAGGGGTGGGTGCGTGGGGTGGGGGAAGTGGCGGCGGATCGCGGGGGCAACTTTGGGGGGGGGTCGGCAGAAGACAGTGGCGGGTGGGTGGGTTGGGGGATCTGCGGCGAAGGGGGGGGAGCGCAGGGGTGACTTGTGGGGGGGAAAGGTGCGTTGGGTGGGAGGCATCATGGGCGGGTGGGGGTGTTGGGGGGCGAGGAAGCTGCGGCAGAGCAGCAGCAGTTTACGGGGGCAACATGGGGGGCAGGCGGCGGAGGGTGGGGGGCAGCAGTGGGGGGGCAGGGCGGCCCTGAGGGGGGAAGGGAAGGGTAGGCCGCACTTGGCTGTAGCGCGGTTCTTGAGCGGGCCTGGGCCTGCTTGTCACGGGGCTGTGTCGGGCAGGCAGGGTTCTTGACTGGCAAAGGGACAGGGCCGGCGCATCATTGACGTGTCAGGGCTGTTCCTTTGCCGGGGTCAAAGGCTCCTGGGCCCAGGGTGGCTCCTGGCGTGCGAGTTCCCCCGTCCCAGGCCGGCGCTGCCACCCCGACGCCTCCAGCATGCTGGCCATGGTGGGCGGCTGGCTGCAGTATCGGCGGCCAGCCCTGTAATGGCAGCATGGGGGAAAGGCGGGTTGGGATGCTCTCGAAGGCTTCTCGGCCCCCCCCCCGGATAAGGAGCCTACCTCGGCAGCAGAACAGGAGCAGGGCTGCCGCATCTTCGACGCAGCGCCCCTGCTCCTTTCCTGCCACCAACCTCCTCGGCCAAGGTCCCTGGCTCGCCAGGGGGAAAGAGGCAGGGCCGCCGCATCTTCGATGCAGCAGCTCTGCTCCTTTCTCGACGGCAAACCCTCTCAGCGGGCAGTCCAGGGTGGGCCAAGGTTTTAATGGTTTTAACTATGGTTTTTATTGTAATTTTTATCTTGTAAACCGCCATGAGCCTAAGGAAACTGTGGTATAAAAGTTTAATAATAATAATAATAATAATAATAATAATAATAATAATAATAAGTGGGTAATGGGGCCAATTGACAACTTGGCTCCAGAGTGACACTCGGAGGGGCCAATCAGGAGCTGCTTCACGGCTCCTGATTGGCCCCTCCAAGTTTTTATCATGGACTCGTCCCGCCCCTTTCTCCTCTCATCTACCCCTTACTGCTTTATTATTACCGCTCCGCAGGAGTGGTTACAGATGTTCTCCACTTTCCTTGAGCCTTCCATCTAACGGTATCCTCCCTTCATATTTAGACTATTTGGTTAGCCCATACTTATGTAGGAACTAAGCAGAACTGGCCGTGGTTGGTATTAGGATGGGATACCTCCAAGGAACAAAGGATCATGATGCCAAACCACCTCTGAAAGTCTCTTCCCTGGATGCCATATCACTAAACATAATTAAGCTCAAGTTTACAATTAATTCCATACCTGATTGGCCCTACCTGGGGGGGTGCTGTCAAGAGAGTACTCTGCCAATGAGGGCCAATCAGTTTAAATTGCCCTCTGCCAATGAGGGCCAATCAGTTCAAACTGCAGAATATTTCAGGGTTTTCTCAATGGTGGAAAAGTTGAAAAAAGCTGACAGAGGCAGTAATTGAGAAACCCTTTGTAAGTTCTTTACCAACCAATGTTTTCATGTTTGATTGTAACGTACAATTGTTTTTTATTTATTTTGATATTGAACTGAACTGAAGAACATACAGGATAAAAAGTTCAGTTCTTCAAGCATATTTTGCTATCAATTCCCTTTCCATTGAAGGAAGAAACTGTGACAAGTTTATGAATTATTTATTTATTGTTATTAGCAATTACCGCCGCACAGCAGTTTTGTTTCCCATCTGAAGCCTGGCATCCATGCACCTCCATGGGATCCAAAGCCAGAGAGTCCCCCCTCCCAAGTAGGCCTTTTCACCAGGGAGACTGAGTTCTGTTTCCTGTAAATGACCTACAACCCCAGCAAATCCACAGGTCCCAACTGGAGATTGGCATTCTGCAACCTCTCTGTGGTACTATGCTACAAAGTTCCCCCCTCCCAAACAGTCCTTTCATCTTCAGTAGCCTGGATATGAGTTGTCATTGCAGAGTCTCCCCTCCAAAACAGCAGTTTTTCCCTGGGGAGTTGATCTCTATAGACTCCAGATGACCTACAATTCCAGGACATTTTCAGGCCACACGTAGGGGTTGGTGACTCCTGTGTAAGGAATGTTCCTTGAGGTTTGGAGGCAGGGCCTCAAGAGTCTAGAGGTGGGCAAGAGCTTTGACATGTAGCCACCCCCAGGAAGGCCACAGTGTAGGTATGCATCCTAGCACCCATTGTTTTGCAGCTAGATATCAGGAAAAAAATCTGTCAGTGTAGTTCAGAAGTAGAATTGGTTGCCTAAGGAGGTGGTGAAGTCCCCCTCACTGGTGGTCTTTAAAGAGCCACTGGTCAGATACTCATCATGGATGCTTTAGACTGACTCTGTATGGACGCTTCCAACTCTATGATTCTAATATGTACTGTGTGAGAAATACATTAAGAAATTAGGCCTTGAGAAAAAGCGATCATTGGAAGAAAGAATGGTATACATGCCATGATAATTTGATTTACATTTCTGCAACAGGATTTGTTCCAGGATACATACATGAGTTACATGAAGTAGAGAATTTAATAAAGACTATTATTACTATACGGAGGTAAAAAAAAATCTGATGGATTATCAAGGAACCCTACAAAATGGAATTAAATATTATAATCTAATTAAGATAAAAGAATACATGAATAATGCAAAATAGAAAAGTGACAGATAAAACTGACATTGTGTGTTGGAAGGAATTAATTCTACTGAATAGACCTAAGAAATGGATAAGCAAACATTTACAGTGCCATATTTATTTTAAATAGAAATGATAAAATAAATTTAAAAATCAGAAAATGAAATAACCCATTTAATAACAAAACAAAATTTAATAACAAAACATCTTCCCCAAAGAACTTAAATAAAAACAGAATAAATCAATATGCAAAGGAAAATTATCCACTGTACAGATTTTTTATCCACTCTCTGCAAGCATGCTCAGAATTAGCTATAACAGGGTTACCATATTGGGGAGGAAAAAAAAACGGACGTATTTTCTTCTTTCCTGACTACTTCAAATAAGTGATCAATATGACAAATCTTGTCTTAAATACTCCTACTAACAGGGATATTCCTAACCTTCCAACCCCCAAAGAAGACATTTTCACCCATTTTTTAAAAAGAGCCCAAAAGAAAATGGACACTAAAAAATGAGGACATCTGGTAATCCTAAAGATGCATTGGTTTTAGTTTGTAAGTGGCCTCAAGCAGGTCTCTGGTAAAGTAGCATATATATTTACTGAATAAATATGTAAATCCCTGTTTGTTACTTAGTTAAAGCAGTCTTTCTCAGCTGAGGCTTCATGAAACCCTGGGGTTTCTTGACTGCCCTGGAAGGGTTTCCTAAATAAGTGGGAGTTAATTTATAAATGTGTGTGTGTGTGTGTGTATGTGTGTGTGTTAAATCATTTATTGAGTGATATGACCATTATGGCATAATGATCATGTTGCCTCACCCACCCCTCACAAAATGGCCAAAGAAGGGTTTGGAGGGAATGCAAAGGGGAGGATCCCCGGGTGGGCTTGTACATAGCTATGGTTCCCAACCATATTCTGCACGATTGTACCACTTCTGGCGTTTCTTGAAGCCTGAAGACTGTTTCAGGGGTTTCTCAATGATAAAAAGTTGAGAAAGGATTAGCTGAAGCATGAAAAAGAAGACATTTGCCAAAGTACTGACTGCTAGAAAGTCTGTTGCCTATTCTGCCAAGTTATTATTTTGCAGACAGAATTCCTCTTGTTAACGTCCTGGTCTTCTGCATGGACTTTAAATCATTCACCCAAGCTCTTGACAGGAGCCCAGTAAATCCACTGTGAACTTTTCTCTATTGTCTTGATAAATAATGCCTATTGTAATGCTACGTAATTCCCATATGGGAAAAGAAAAATTAAGTGTGCCATTTGTACAACATAAATTTCTCCAAATTTCCCATTCTTGTCACAACTGGTCCTAAGAAGCTGCTCTGAGGGAGGAAAGTGACTGTCCACTGGACAGCATGGTAGACTGCAGCTGGGCATCCTCCTAGCTAATGTGGAAGTGACTTCCTGCAATCCTAAATCACACTTCACTGAGGTTTTGAGTAACAAGCAGAGGGCCAGGACGCACCCACTCCTAACTTTGTGTTGGATCAGGACCTTATTGTTTCGTAGGTCTTTGCCCTTCTGTTATTGTTGTTGTTGTTTTTTTCCTATGGGTATGCTACAGCTGCTGCAAAACTCTGAAAATGGGATTAAAAAGTGAAAAACACACAGTTCTCTTTTAGGGAATGAGCAAGCTGGCAGAACACAAAGAAAATGCAAGCGATAGGCAAAGGATAAAAACAAACCTAACGGCTATTCTGCTTACCAAGGCATGAGTCGGCCAATTTTGGTCTGTTTGCTTTTGCTAATTAAAAAGCCAGCAACAGGATCCGCAAGTGCTCCACAGGCTTTCCCGAAAAACAGCACCAGAGAGGCATGAAATGGAGTGATCTGAAAGGCCAAAGAGCATGGGCTGCTTTACACAGGGCTTCTGGGACAGCAGAATGAAACAGCACAAAATAACTTCCAGTAAACCAGATTTCAACACATTAAAACACTGCAAAAATGTCATTATTGTGTATTGCAAGTAGGTTTTGTTGTTTTTTTAATCGGTGAGTTGCTTCTAGGCTATATATTTGGTCACTTGTTCCTGTCTGGCTGCCTTTAGTACCTACCAACGTGTTGCAGTGTACATGTTTATTTGAACTCATTGTTACTCTTTAAATATAATCAAGGCAGTTTTCAAATGGATACCTCCCTGTTATTCCATCATGTTAAAGGAACAGCAAATTAGCAATACATTTACAGTCGACAAAGGGGCACAGAGATGCATAGACTGTGCCTCCGTAGAGAGATTGCTGGAGGCCTGTGAAATAATAACAAAAATGGGACAATAATTGATGCCTTTCCAGAAGGAAAAAAAGAGCAACAAATGTTGAATTACAACCGAGATACTTCCACGCTGTCAAATGACTTTAAGTGTTCCTTTACAGCAAGTAGCAATGGCTACTTTAAAATTCTTCTAGTAAAAAGCTATTATTCAAGGCTCTATTGCACCAATTATTTGTTAGGAACATTCAGCTCAGCTGAAGTACTGAAGAAATTTTAATTCTGAGTCCTTTCAGGCAACCTCCCACGTCAAGTACGCACATACTGCAATCTGCAAAAGACAAGCAATCCAAAATGTTTAAGAATCCCTGCTACATAGTAGTTGAGGGTTTGATTCAGGCATTCATCTCAGAGCATGCTTGCTTCCAACACCACTGGGGTAAAAAGTTATTGGTCTTTGAAGAATAATGAACATCTCTTCACAATTCCCTTTCTTGAACTTGAACGCATACATCTATCAGCAGTTGCCATCTTGCGGTTTCACAGAAGGTATTCAAAGTTATCCTTGGCAACCTAGGACTGGACAGATCCAGGTTCAAATCCCCACTCTCAAATTATGTCACTGGGTGACCTTGGTTCAGCCCCTTTCTAGCCTTCTCCACAGGGTTGTTGCCAGTATGCAAGAAGGACCGCACACACTACTGAGCAACTTGGAAGAAAGGCAGAATGAAAATGCAGTCATTAGCTTGGTAAAAAACAAACTTCAAGTGATTCCACAGCTTTTAAACAAAATTGTCAACGAACAAAGAAAAGTGTTTACAAATGTAATTGTCTAAACAGCAGGTAAAAAGGTAATGATACAGCACTGATACAGCTGTTTTGTGCTCTACATCAGCGGGCCCCAACTTTTTCAAGCCTGTGGGCACCATTGGAATTCTGACATGCCATGGTTGGCACAGTCACAAAGCATCTACTACTGGAGGCAGAACCAAGCACAAAATGGCTGCAGTGACACCGGGAAGATCTTCGTGCTTTGGTGGCAGCTGCTGCCAAAGCAATCTTTTTACAAATCTGCCCTGCCAATCACATCTCCAGTGGCAAAAGCCACACTTGGCCACAGCCACTTCCTAAAAACATTTGGCAGGCATCAGGAAAGTGCCAGTGAGTAGTGGTGCTTGTGGCACGATGAGGCATTTTTAAGTTTCCTGAACTACAGGTTACCTGAGCAACATCTAAGAGATAGATCTGTAGAAAAAAGGCGATGGCGCTGCTAGCAGCTTGATACGGTGCTCCTCCGATGGCGTAGCACAGCTTGTTACATACAGAGAGCTTGTCTTCATGTCCAGGCTGGAAAAAATAAGAGAAAAAATCACAGAATGTGAACATTTTGCAATAATATACAGGACAGGCTGAAATGCAAAAAATCTTTAGTATCCAACAGTTCAGAAAGCTAGAGGCTTGGGCATTTTCTACACGACAGCTGCGGTTTTTCCATTATTGATGCAACACGGTGACAATGGCGCTTCCATGAGACAAGTTTTCCTGCATCTCCCCTGCCCTAGCCTAGGGGCAGCCATTCTTCCGATCCCACCATGGATTAGGGTTGCAAACTCCGGGTTGAGAAATACCTGGAGATTTGGGAGGGTGGAGCCTAGGGAGGGGGGGGTTGAAAGGGGAGGGACATCTGGTGGGATATAAGGCCACAGAGCCCACCTTCCAAAGCATCCATTTTCTCCAAGGGAACTGATCTCTGCCACCTGGAGAGTAGATGTAATCTCCAGGCTCATTCGGAGGTTAAAGACCAAAACAAAGAGACCACAGACTAGGTGAAGAATCCAAACCGAAGAAGAAAAAGTTCATGTACAACTAGGCTTGCCAAACAGAACATAAATATTTAATATAGTAAATCATATTAGAAATGGATTAACTCAGCGGACCGTAACCTTTTTTAGGTTGTGGCCTGCTGCCAAGGAGTGGGGGGAGAGGCCGACCCGGGGGGGTGCCGTGCATGCACGGCAGCCCCCCGCAAATGAGCATGCGCGAGCTGCCGCGCATGCGCATCTGCACCCACCGGGGGTGCAAACGCGCACAGGCAGCAGTTTTGTGCATGTGCGTTTGCGGCCCCGGCAGGCGCAAACGCGCATGCGCAGCTGCTCTGTGCATGCGTTTTTGCATGGGGCTGCGTGCCGGCGGCCACGCTTCCCTCTCCTTGCCCCCCTCAGCGAGAAGCTCACCGGCCTGTGAGCTAATTGGCCTCTTTGGCGGCCTATTTGCTCGCGGCCTGGCGAGCTTCTTGCTGTGGGGGGGCAGCTCCCTCTCCCCGCCCCCCCCCCCATGGCAGAAGGCCGTGGACCGTGAGTTGATGACCCCCGGATTAACTGACCAGTTACATAAACCATAATAAACACAACAATCCAAAATTTTAAAGTCTAGATCACCAGCTTCTAAATTCCCTACAGAAGTCCCTTTAACCCTTGCTCCCCCAGTTTTTTGGGCATCCTGGTTTCCTACAAAACTTTGCCCTCTTTATTTTTTATTCCTTGGACTCCCTTCAGGCAAGGAAAGCACTACTCCTAGCAAGACTAAATGTCTTCCCCTCGAAAGTGACCCATGGTGGGTTTTGCTATATTCCTGAGTCAGAGACTTTGCCCCCATGGTTGTGGTGTCCCCAAAACCCTTCCCCACATCATCTTCGTTTGGCTGGCTCTTTGCAGCTAACGCATCCTGATTCAAAACTATATATCCAAATTGGGGCTGAACTTCAGGAATGAACGGCAAATTATTAAAGCTCTGCTTAACATTGAAGAATCATGCTCCATTGGCTAAAACTGCAAATCTACTATATTCTATATTAAAAGTCAATCTTTCATGTTTCATATTTGCAAAAATGCTAGCCTGCGCATCTTTCAGCGTATATCACCTATGTCCATCTGTGTTGCAATTATCTGTATTTATCTGAATTGTATGTCATTAAATGGAATCTATATAGCTAACAATTCAAAGACAATGATGATGATGATGATAATAAATTCAATTCCAAAGAAAATGTATGCATAGGTTTCTCTGCCTGACATGCATTTCACCCCAACTAAGGTTCTTTCAGGGAATAGTCCTCCTCTATTTGAAACGGAAAATATGTGAGATGGGAAGGGGGGGGATGATCTGGTAGCCTTCTCCCGATCATACAGGGGTCTAAGCACCTTGCAAGATCCCTTTCTGCTCACAGAAGAGAGGGTAATTTTTGCTGATTCTCCCTTCTGTCTGCAGTTTTATTTATTTATTTATTTATTTATTTATTTATTTTATATTTATATTTTTTTATACCGCCCTTCCCTACGGCTCTGGGCGGTTTACATAAAACATTTTTGAACATTCACATAGAACACTATCAAAATCAATATCAAAAATCAATATAACAATATAACAATAACAACAAAATATCAACTGGAACAATTAGAACCGCACTTCAACAATAACTTGACAATCCCTCAGTCAGTTCGTTCCCTCAGTCTGGGGAGCAACTGTAGGTGTTATGGCTCAGTCGGCCCCACCAAATGCCTGGTGGAAGAGCTCCTTTTTGTTCCACTCCTCAATTACCATGTTCCTGCCCAGGTGTGGGGGGAGGGGTTCATGTGATCCATGGGGGCACAATTTTGGGAGCCATAGTGGCTGCATGGGAAAGGGGAAATTACTGTTCATCTAGCACTGTTCCAAGCCACTGGCAGAAATTACAGCCCTTCACATACAAAACCACTGAAAACATTGGTTGTAATCCTACTGAAATACTGTCTAAATGGAAATTTATCTGGGTCACCTTGGTATTTCCTCTCTGTCTGAAATGTTATCATTGCACACACAGCATATTTGAATTGGTTGCAGCCGCTAAATTCTGTTAGAAGAAAATCTGTCTCAGCTTATTTGTTATTGTATTATCAGGGACTAGATGATGGGCTCATATTCCTCCCATACTGAGGTCTCTTCACCGGCTGCTGGTTAGTTTCTTGGTACAATTCAAAGGGCTGGTGCTTACCTTTCAAGCTGTGAGTGGCCTGGAGTCCACGTATTTGACAGCCCACCTCTCCCTCATGTTTCCAAGAGTCAGCTCAGTTCTTCCTTGCAAGGTCTATTGTCAGTGCCCATTATCTAAGCCAGGTGTGGTCAAGATCCAGTTGTCACACGCTGTTCTCATGATGATTCAATAATCTGTGTTGCATCTATCTGTGTGTTAATGTGCTATTTATTTGCTGTCACTAGTTTGCTGAGCTTGACCAAAGAATTGGGCCTGCTGGGAAATCTCTTACGAACTTTGTTACTTTAAATTTCCAACCCTGCAGGGGTTTGAGTAAATTCCCAAAGAGCTTCTTTTGAGTTTCCTGGTTGTCTCCTGACCTTGGGTGGCAGAGATCACAGTCTTGGCAGGTGCAGGGTAGTTTGTTTTATCACTTTCACTTTGGCAGGCTTGCGGTGCAGGCACTTTGAGTTATAACACCTGGCTTTTTGCATGCCTACGGGTCGGTAGGCGGATTTGTGCTAAATTAATTTCAGCGAAGAACCTCACGTGCCTGTTTTGCTAATTCTTTCAATAAATAGATTTCTTTAGCCAAATATGTGCTTACTGGGCATCGACTGGGCACTGACAGGTGTATTCTGCTATAGTCTGGGCTCTCGCATATTCAATAACTGCCCCCCTCCAGAGAGCTTTTAAGCAACCTGAGCCCGGGTAAAGAAGATACCCTCCTAGGGAGATATTAGGTGTTCTTGGACTGATTTTTAATATGGTTTTTAATGTATTGGATGACTGTTTTGTTTTTAACCAATTGTTTTTAATGTTTTTATGCTGAACACATTTTAAATTTTCTGTAAATAAATTAGTGCTGTTGAGACAAAAATAATTAACAGGAAAACCTCATTAAGTCCATCTTAGCAAGGGACAAATGTGAATTATTTGAGTCCCTCATTTAAAGGAATTTTGAAAACCATATTGTGGAATTAACCATATTAATACCCAGTTAACAGATGAGCAAGTAAGATGTGCTTCTGGAATTTTTTTTTTTTAATGGCAGCTTTCCTGTGAATGATGATGCACATTTTTCAGTTTATGTATTTTAAAACAGAACAGCATTAACAAGTATTCTTAGAACAAATGCAAAATGATATATTTTCAGCGACTGAAATTGATGTCATTAGTTGACAGTTTAGCATCCACACATTTACATGGCGCTTATCAGCAAGGACCAGAACAAACCAGCAGCAGTTTAAGGAGATTGGGACGGAACTACAGAACAGCGGGGGTCTCAAGATAATAATTCAGGCTGCTGAGCTTATCACAGTGGCAATGATGACCCAACAAGATGTAATTATTTTCTTTTTTAGCATTTTTCTCAAGAAAACTTTTACAGTTTGCAAAACAGACTAGCACCCCTAGATAAAAGTACCTGGGATTTAAAAAAAATTAATTTCGAATATAGTCCTTCAGTGATACTCAGCCACCCTAACCTGGATACCCAAGATTAGCTTGCTCTTGTCAGATCTGAGAGCTAAGCAGGGTCAGCCCTGACTAGTATTTGGATGAAAGACCTCTTCTAGATAATGGCAAGCCACCACTGAACATCTACCTTAAAAATGAGTTGCAACCAATTCTGGCTGCAACCAATACCAGTCTGGGTTAATCATTAGGATCAAGATTGCTGAGAAATGAAAAAAACTGAACGTTTTCCACTATAAAAAGAATGGTCTCTAATCTGTGCATACTGGAAGAATTTTCCCCCCACTTTGAAGGTGTTTATTTTTGCACTCACCGATCAACCTGACTGCTCCTCCAGAAACATTTTCATCTACCATCAGGAATTATAATGAGAAAAAAATTCCTTCAAATTAAATGTGGGACATTATGGGTATTTAAGGCACAGTTGTTACAAAAGGTGGAAGAAGAGTCATTTTTTTAATACCTTGCTTTTCTCTACCCCAGGCTTTATGAAACCCTGAGGTTTCTTGAGGGCCCTGGAAGAGTTTCCTGAATGAGTGGGAGTTAATTAATATTTTAAAATTTTGTTAAACATTTATTGGGTGATATGAATATATGTGACCATGTCAACCCAACCCCCCCCCTCCCAAAATGGCCAATGATGAGCCTGGAAGTCGTGGGAAGGGAAGGGGCCCCAGGTGAGCATGTACACAGCAATGCTTCCCAACCATATTCCATGGTTATGGGGTTATGGGGTTTCTTGAAGACTGAAAAATGTTTGGGGGGTTTATCAACAGTAAAAAAGTTGAGAAATGTTGCTGTAACCTAAGGAGCCTCAGCACAGCTTAAAATCAGCTTTTCTTCCTCCCACCAAAACAGTGGGAGATGGAGCCGAGAGAGTTCTCAGAGAACTGTGAATAGTCCAAGGTCACCCAGCTGGCTTCAAGTGGAGAAGCAGGGAGTCATAGCCAGTCTGCTGTTCTTAAGCACTACACTACACTGGCTCTTAAGTAATAAAAGATAAGAACTTTGTTCCAGCAAATTTTGCTCTAGTTGGGCATCAGAAAGGGAGTTGGGGGTGGGATGGAACATCCAAATTATGTTTTTCTATATCATCCACTTTCTGGGTTTTCACCTGCTTTGCTTCAGTCTTTTCCAAGCCAGACCTGAGATGTATTGAAAAGTTTACCCCAAACTGAACCACGTCTTATCTGTCAGGTTTCTAGGTTCCAATACAGAGACCCAAAGAACAAGGAGGAGTTCAAACCGTTTTGATCTAAGGAACCATTCCAACCCGTTTACCCAAGCACTCTCAACTAACTGAACTGATGTTTAACCTCAACCTTCTGGAGCCTGCAGGCTCCTGGAATTCTTGACACAGCATGGTGGGCTCAGAAACAAAATGGCTGCCACAAAATGGCTGCCACAGGAGGCAGAGCCAGTCACAAAGTGATGATCACGGCTGAACTTCAATAAAGTGCAGATCCTTGTGCTGCCGTGGCAGTTGCTGCTGAAGCAACATTTCAAAATATCAGCAAAGCCAATCAAATATCCATTAATCAATCCAAAGCCTTCCTGGGGGGGGGGCGGGCTACCTGGCCCCAAGCACTTCTTTCCAAAACACCTGACAGGTGCGAGAGAAGTCCATGCTGGGTGCGCAGGTGCCCGCGGGCACCATATTGGAGACCCCTGCCCTAGACTAATGTAAAAGAGGATCTTGAAATTATACGTTCAGTCTTCGTGGCATCTTGACAAAACCTGCGATTCCACATGCATATAACAATGTCTAACAAGAATTTGTGAATGGTCTCGCCTTAAAATAATAATAAACCTACAGCTTTGATGACTGCATTTCAACCTGTGCTTCGGGCACCTGATAGCCCCTGGAGCACACTGAAGCCACCACCCCCGCTCTGCGTGGCGACGAACCACGTTCGAGTCCAGCGGCCCCTTCAAAACCCAACCACGTTTTATTTGAGGCGGGGGATAAAAACTCGTGTGTGCGCACGCCCACTTCGTCAGGGAGCGAGGACGCGCCATTGCCCGGCGCCTGAAGAAACGGGCTCGCGTTCCCGCCACTGGGGTAAAGCAGCTGTGCCCCCAAGGGGTCAGGATTAGGGTAGGACTCACCCCCTCTGCGGAGTCCGCCAAGCTCGCCTCCTGCGCGGGCGGCAAAAGCTGCTCCGGGCCGGCCTCGTCCGCCGCCCGGGGCCGTCCATCAGGCAGGGGAGCGTCCCCTTCGCCTGCCGTGCCAGACCAAAGCCACCGCCACAGCTCCATCATTTCGCCCGCGGCCCGTCCCGCTCTTGGGCGAGACCCGACTATTTATCTAGCGGCGGCGGAGACGGCAGCTGCCGGAGGGGAGGGCGTTACCGTAGTCCGCTCCCACACTGGTGCTCTCTTTTTGTTTCCCCAAAAAAGAAAGCGCGCCTCAGACGCTTTACCGCAGCATCCTGCGGGAAGCCCGAGTGCTGCCTTCTCACGTGCATTTCCCACCCTGTCGCGAGGCAGCGCGCGAGGCGACAGCGGCTCTGGGGAACTCTTTCCCGGGCGGGCTGAGAACCAGCAGCCGAGGAGTCCCGGTGGCTCCCCTTCGGCTTCGAAGGCAGCCGGTCGCCTCATGAGCTGTCGCCTCCGTCTGCATCGGGGTGCAAACCATTTGCGGTTTCTTGCAATTCCTGAAAACCGGCGCGCGTTTCTTGGGGGTGGCGGCGGGAGTGAGCGTTAAACCGACGGGCGGGGAATCCAAGTTCCATCCCCGGTGGAAAACCGGGCTCCGGTTGAACGCTCCCCGGGCGTGTGGTTCTGCTGCTCCGTCGTGCGACCTGGAAACATCCAGCAGGGGTAGTCAAACTGCGCCCCTCCAGATGTCCATGGACTACAATTCCCAGGAGCCCCTGCCAGCAAACGCTGGCAGGGGCTCATGGGAATTGTAGTCCATGGACATCTGGAGGGGCGCAGTTTGACTACCCCTGGTCCAGTTTGACTACCCCTGTGGAGACTTTCTGGGAATTGTAGTCCATGGACATCTGGAGGGGTGCAGTTTGACTCCCCCTGGTCCAGTTTGACTACCCCTGTGGAGACTTTCTGGGAATTGTAGTCCATGGACATCTGGAGGGACGCAGTTTGACTACCCCTGGTCCAGTTTGACTACCCCTGTGGAGACTTTCTGGGAATTGTAGTCCATGGACATCTGGAGGGGTGCAGTTTGACTACCCCCGGTCCAGTTTGATTACCCCTGTGGAGACTTTCCGGGAATTGTAGTCCATGGACATCTGGAGGGGTGCAG